>NW_005362885.1:159943-163450 GCF_000412655.1 Myotis brandtii
ACGCGCCGTGGCCGCGCAGCTGGCATCGCCTTTCCGGGCTCGGCGCCCCCAGGGGTACCTTGATCTGCCTCTTCATGGTGATGCAGAAGAGCATGATGAAGTACATGACCAGGATGGGCCAGAACACCGGGACGTTGAACGCCTCGAAGAAGGTGCAGACCATGGCCACCAGGATGCCCTTGGTGGCCGAGTGCCTGATGGGGGGAGGGAAGGTGAGCGCGTGCACACGGGCCGCACGCAGCTGTCCCCCAGGGGTACCTTGATCTGCCTCTTCATGGTGATGCAGAAGAGCATGATGAAGTACATGACCAGGATGGGCCAGAACACCGGGACGTTGAACGCCTCGAAGAAGGTGCAGACCATGGCCACCAGGATGCCCTTGGTGGCCGAGTGCCTGATGGGGGGAGGGAAGGTGAGCGCGTGCACACGGGCCGCACGCAGCTGTGTCCTCCGCCTCCCACAGTCTGACTGCAGTGAGGGTGCCGACGCCGCTCCCCAGGGACCACGAGGGCCAGGCAGCTCCCAGGGCTCCACCGTGCAGCCCGGCCACGGCCCCACTGAACCTCCTCCTGGGCTCCCCTTCCTACAGGGCAAAGGCCAGCTTCCTCGGGGCTCCCAGGCGCCCCCCCCCCCATGTCATGCTCAGTCCCCCACACGCCCAGAATACAGAGCAAAGATGTGGTGGCTCACTCCTTCAGGGTTTTGATCCAACAAATACAGGACAGAGAGGGCACAGAGCCCCCATGCCCCCGAGAGTGGAGTTACCTGTCCTGTCACCCTCCCGTCACCGCCTCACACAGATGTCACCGCCTCTAGGGAATCTGGGTACCAGCCAGCCTCGTCCCAGAGCACAGCACTTCCCAGGGCGCAGCTGCCCCAGCACCGGTCCCAGGAGGCCCAGCCCCAAGTGCGTAGGACACCTGAGCGGACAGGAGCTGGTGCAGCTGCCTCCACCAGAAGGGGTGCCGTGCGTGTAGCAGGACAGAGACTGTTACGCAGCCCACCCTTTGGGGGGCAAGTCTGCAACATACCGGGAGGCTCTGCCCAAAAGCAACCTCTTTGCTCATTTCAAAGAGCTTTGGCCTCAACCAGCAACTGGGAGAGGCCACTGGGCAGCGGTCCCCCAGGGCCCTGGGCCCAGCCATGCCCACGAGCACGCGCTCCTGCTGCAGGGGAACAAATGTTCCAAACAAAGGAGGACAACACTCATTTCTCTGAAAAGTCCAACTTGCTGGCTAACGCGAACCAACCCGGTCTGTTCCCAGGCTCACTGACCAGCCGCGAGGACAAGCAGCGCTAGGGGTTCACTCACCAAAACTTAAACTCTGGGAGCCTCCGAATGAACGGCCGGAACTCCTCGTTCTGTTTGGTTGGCAACGAGGGGCCGTCATCTGAAAGGCAGAACGGGGTCAGGAAAAGCGCAGTCGCTGCCTTTACTTCCACGACCCCATTGACACGCTCCCCCTGACGCTCTGGAAGGAGGAGGCCTAACGTGAAGCAGGTTCGTGTCATTTCGCCAAGGCCAGGCGGGACCTTCAGCCAAGTTAGAATTCAACTCATTATTTCAGGAAGTTCAAGTGAGAACTCCTTTTAAAGAACTTGCACATATTTTACAATTGCTTAAAAATTCAACTACACGTGAGTTAAGCTCAGGAACACACCACCCGCACCACACAAAGGAGCAGGAGGGAGACGGGGTGGCCTCAGGTTCTCCCCACCTCCCCCCAAGGCCACATCTCGTGGGGTGTGGGCTCCTCTCATATTCCATCCAATAGTCTGTAGAGAAGAGTCGGGGCTCCGGGTCAGCACTGCACAGCCAAGGACACGCCGGCGCTTTCTCCCCAGCGAGGGTGTCCTCAGGTGCTGGGGCAGGGACTCGCCCTCCCCGCTGCCCACCAGCGGCACTTGCCCTCCCTGCCCAGGAACGGCCGGAGCAGTGGGGCCAAGACCTGCCAGCCCAGGGCCTGGGACCCAGAGCTCCACCCTCCATGGAGCGGGCCCGGCGCTCTGGCCTGGTGGCCATCACAAGCCCCGTTGCCGTCGGAAGCTCTGGCTACGTGAGGTGCCTGCAAGCCGGGCTGGCGGTTTCGGAAGGAGCAGACCCTGCCCGCCCTCCGCATGCGGCCTCGACAAGCTACACAGCCCGGTGCCTGGGTTTCGCCTGCACATCAGGATGCAGAGGGAACACCCGGCACACGGCTGTCCGGGGGCTTCATGGTCATTCCACGAGCACCTGAACGCCATGACCCGGCTCCAGGCCCGTCTTAAACACAGATCGGGCTCACAGGGGGCGTGTTTCCGGAGGACAGAGCGGCCGAGCAGCACGTGGGCGGCGCCTACCTGAGTCCTCCATCAGGGACGGGTCCACCTTGGGAGACAGGAAAGCGATGAAGAGGTTCAGGTGGTAGATCCCCAAGGCGTAGGTCACGATGTACCAGCCCTGGGAGAGAAGGAAGCAGTCAGGCGCCCGGCCGGCACGCTGACCTCGCGGGGTACCCGGCAGACGCCAGACCGTGGGCCAAACTGAGAGCAGACACCCTCCTCACGGCAGGGGGGTCACAACGAGGGACGACGAAGTGGCGACTGTCCACGGGGTCAGTTTTCTGCTCTGTGTGTCTTCACAGTGGACAAGCCAGAGGGCCAGTCAGAGGCACACACCCCCGAAGCCACCAGCTCCTGGGAGCGCAGAGGGAGGTTCCTCACGGCTGTGCCGGGCCGCGTCCGTGTCTGCGGCACCTCCGCGCCCGGCACGTGCCGGCTGACAGCCCCGCTGCGCCTCAAACCTGTGCTCACACACACCGAGTGCCTTCCTCTCTCCCAGCAGGAACCAGACCCGGAAAGTCCGGAAATCAAGAAAGCGGGTAAGAATGTTCTAGAGCCCTACGTCCTCGGGAACGAGGCGGGAGGAACCCTGCACCTGAGCTCACTTTCGAAAGCCTGGCCACCCTCCAGGTCAGAGCGGGCCCAGGTGTGGGTGCCAGAGACGGCGCAGCTCCGCGCAGGCCCAGGCGAGGGTGCCCCGCAGGTGTGACTGGAACAGTCACGTGACCCCGCCCGGCTTCTCTACAGCAAGGTTTCTGGCTCATTCTTCCCATTACAGAATGGACGGAGTTCCCACTTAAAAGACAGAACTAAAGCCAATGGCAGCGAATCCACCGGAACCGCAGGCGTCCCGTCCCCCAGACCCCGTCCCGCTGCGCTGGCCCCAGGAGCCCCGTGGGGCTGACTGGCGGGGACACGTCCAGGAACAACACCCAAGGCGAGTTGCCACTCTGCGTCTGTGGGACGTCCGCAGCCTGTGTCCCCCCAGGACCACGGCCTCCTCTGTCCCAGGCCACGCCTGGGAGGAGGCGCCCGCATGGCCAGGAAACACCTTCCTGCTCCAGAGAAAACACCGGACGAGGCCTGAGCCTGGAAGCTCGCCGACCGCCTCCACAAGAACCCGCCTCGGGCCAGGCAGTCACCACAGCGCACGCGCACGCGAGGCCGACAGCTGCAGCCCAGCAG
>NW_005362885.1:163830-164366 GCF_000412655.1 Myotis brandtii
CGGGCGGTGCCGATGACGCTAACCCCAAATTTATGGCAACCATTCGAGGCAGGTCCAGTCCTCGGGCAAACACAACACAGAACAAGTTCTCACCGCAGGCGTCCTCAGCACCAGGAGAGGCCTGCCCGAGGCAGGAAAGTGCGCACCTCGGAGTCGCCACCTGCACACAGGACCCAGCCCACGGCCGCGAGGAGCCAGCCCAACCGGCAGCGTGGAGCGGGCACAGGTGGCTCCACTGCAGCCGTGGAGTTTGCAGAGGAGCTCGAATTTATATGTACACACGCATGTATATGTCTGCACGTGTGTAATTAGTATGTATACTTCCAATTTTACTTTTGAAACTGCTTAATCTTAACATTTAAAGTTTTAACTGCGGAAATCTTCACCGGTCATAAAGCACAGAATGCGCGAGCCCAGGCGCACCCCTCCCCCGCTCCCACTGTCAGTCGTTCAAATCCCTCTTCACGTTGAAGCTGACAGCCCAGCGCGTGACGCTGGGCATCGTGGAGCGCTGCGGGCCGCACAGGCTCCGTCCC
>NW_005362885.1:164544-165450 GCF_000412655.1 Myotis brandtii
CTGCCCAGCACAGCTCTCGTGCACACATGCGCACAGGCACCCGACACCCACCTGGCCGAGGCGTGTGAAGAACCTGTACACCACAGAAGGCTTCCCGTGGACGGAGTCTCCCACGCTGTCCCCTTCGGACATCCTGTAACTGAGAAGGCGCAGGCGCGGTCAGACCAGGAAGCAGGCAGGTCTGGGCCCTTTCGCCACTTCCAGGGAGCGGCTCACTGCCAGCTTCCCCACACCACCGCCGTCTCTGGGCGCCTCCCCGTGAGCTGCCCTGGACAAGAACAGCAGGTGACACGGCTGGTGGCGGGCCAGGAAGGCACGTGACATGCAAAGCAGCCCAGGGTGGACTTTCATTTCTGCCACCGCCACCCGGAGCCACCTCTCCTGGGGCCCAGGAGCCGCCCCGCCGCCCCTGCAGTCCTGCGGCCACAGCTGCGTGTCCACCCCCCTGGGCCAGTCCACAGGCTGGGCCACCGCACCCACGCCTGCCCCGCTCCTCAGACACGCCTCCCAGCACCTGCTCCTGTCACGCCCTCGTTCCCCAAGCGCCCCTCTTCTAGCCCAGCCCGTCCCAGCCAGGCCGCTCTCCGCGGCGCCCGTGGCCAGCCAGGACCTCCTGGTCCTCTCAGGGCCGCATCCGCCCCTCCACCAGGGGGAAGACACCACGCCGACCTCAGGTGGTCAGCTGCCGCGCCCCAGTTCCTTATCGGCCAGCGGAGTAACCCTAGCTGCTCATGACTATTGCAACACGCTGCTGTGGTTCCGAGGACTGACCCTGCGAGCCGAGCACCCACATCACCAAGCCAGTGGGCAGCATCGCCCAGCTTCACCAGGAGGAGCCGGTCCACAGTGTGAGCCACTCGCCCGCGGGCAGGGCTCGCCTCCCACCCCGCCGGCCGCTGCCCGATC
>NW_005362885.1:166197-166892 GCF_000412655.1 Myotis brandtii
CAGAGGCTGGGGGGTCCGGGGGCGGGCGTGCCCTTGGCTCCAGGGAGACGCAGAGACGAGGCTGCCCAGGACGGGACAGGCTCCGGCCTCCGAGATCCGGGCCGGAGGGCAGCTGTCCATCCCCCGGGGAGCAGTCCGTTTCCCACGTTAGAACCCGCGACCAGGACGCTGGCCACCCGCCCAGGCGAAGCCAGGCAGCAGGAGCCTCCGCGTCTCCATCCCGGTCGTACCAGCGGTTCCGGCGGCACCTGTCAAGGCCGAGGTGCTCACCGCTGAAGCGCTTCACTCGCCGAGGCCTCGGGAGGAGCCCCGGGAGCACCCGCTGCCCCGGAGGCTGTTCTCAGAGACGGCGACGGTCCAGGCCCCGGTCCCGGGCTGAGCACCCGTCCGTCCGTCCGTGAAACCAGCTCCGTCTCCACACTCGTCAACAACAACATTAAGGATGTGGACTTTGGAGTCAAACAGGCTGCTTTCAGCCTCGGGCTCTGCCGCTTCCTCGTCGAGGGCACATTCCAGCTGCGATCGCACCCCGAGCCTCCTCCAGGTGGGGCTTCCCCCCGGAGCGCCTGGAGGGGGCCTGTCGCCCAGGGAGGCCCAGGACCGGCGGGCGGTGGTGAACCGTCAGGGGGACTCAGCGCTTCATTCTCGGTCACAGAGAACAAGGCGAGGCGAGCACCAGGCCGACGTCGGACGCA
>NW_005362885.1:167558-171591 GCF_000412655.1 Myotis brandtii
GGGGCCGCGCCGGTGCTTCGCTCGGTCCGGGAAGGGGCAGACTAGCACTTCCGCTCTGTACTGCGCGGCGCCGCCTCCGGGCTTCCAAGATGGACGCCGGGGCGGAGCCAAGAGCCTCCAACCATTTCCGCTTCCGGTGCGGGCGCCTTTTCCCGGCGGAAAGAACGTAAGCAGCGGAAGTGCGCTGGGCCGCGCAGGCGCAGGCGCGTCTTCTGGCTCCGGGCCCGAACGACGCCACTCCAGATCTTGTGATCGCCCAGAGACTGGGCCCGTGACCACACCCCTAGCGACCAACGAGCCAATAGAGGAGGCTTTAGTGGTTGCCAAGGTAAACTTCTAGCGGCAAGATGGCAGCCGCCAGCCAAGGAAGCCGGAGCTCCCGCCCGCAGCGCCGGGCCCCGCAGGGGCGGCCGCCACAGGACGGTAACGGCTGCAGGGCTGGGGGCGGGGGGGCGCGTCCGGCTGCCCTACGCCCTACCCGCGCCCCGGTCCCCACGCGAGCTTCCACGAGCCCCCGTCGGTATCCCCGGAGACCTCGTCGCCCCTGGCCCTGGAAGGGTCCTCGCCTCCGGGTGCGCGGGTGCCCCGCGGGATGGGCGGGGGAGGGGGTCTCGGGGCCTGGAGACCGAGCCGGAAGGCGCCCGAGCCTGGACGCGCGGTTCCGAGGTTGGACCGGAGCTGTCCTTAGAGTTACGGAAAAGGGACTGGAGTGAACTCCGAGTCCGCTCCGCTCTCTTCCGGTAGAACCTGACCTCGTTTTCGGCAGATGCAGGAGTCTGATGACGCCACACTCCCCTAGAACCCCTCCCCCCAAGTTGTGCCCCTCATACCAGGGGCCGGTGGGGGTGGGAGTGGGAGTGGGGGCTGGTGCGCTCAGCAGCGGCGCGGCCGGAGTGAGGGCTTTGTCCTGATGGGACTGGAGGCCGCCGGAGGGGCCAGCTTCCTGAAGTACGGTAGCAGTCATCTCAGGTAGAAACTGTAGTTTAACTTTAACCCTGCTGTTTGGCTTCTGTACTTATTTGCTTTGCTTAACAATAGAAAAGTTATTTTGATTTTCTGAATTATATAAATCATCCCATTCGATTAAATACCCTATTGATTATGTGAATATCCCATTTGTCGTGGTCATACTGGTCTTAGAAAGCACATTTCCCTTCACCTGGGAAGGACAGCACAGTTACCCCAAGGTCAGAGGGCTCCAGTTAACGTGTCCCTGTTGACTCGTGTTCCGGAGACCCAAAAACTGTGATTTAGATCACATGCTTAAGTCTGACCAGGTTCCTCACTCCAGACCCCCGGGCTCTAGATAATATGTTTCTGTCAATTCAGTGACCCTGAGACCCCAAACTATAATTAACATCCTGCTTCTGCTTCTGTAAACTGCTTTTTTTGCAAACCAGGTTCCTCATTCCAAACCCTGGGATGTAATCAATACCTTTGTGATTTTTTGCCTATATAACCCTGGAGCTGCGACCATCTTGTGACTATGAGATTTGGGGAATGCCCCCTCATAGTCCCAGATTGCAATAAATGTGACTCTTTAATTCGGCTTCTTGAGGCGTCCTTCTGTGATTCGAGGGGTACATTACAGCATCCCCCGCCCTGCCCTAGCCTTCCTCTGGCTAATTAGGCTCAGCTCAGAAGTCCCCTCTCCCCTCCCTCAAGGCCCTCCCACCCGGCCTGCCTCTCTGCACTGAGTAGGCGCTCATGCAAACGAAGCAGTGGGGGCGGGGTGGACAGTACACAGGACAAGTCCTGGCCCCCAGAGTGAAGCCTGGGGCAGCCGTGTCGGGAGGTCACAGGTGGGGAAGTGCACAGACGCCCCCAGACCACCCCACCTGGAGGGTTGCTGGACGTCAGCCAGGCTGCCTGTGCCACGTGCTCACTGCGCATCCTTTTCGATATGCAGGCTACGGTGTCTACACCTACCCCAATTCCTTCTTCCGATACGAAGGGGAGTGGAAAGGTGGGAAGACCCACGGTAAGAAGCGGCGGTGGCCTCTCCCCGCAGCGGCCACCTGCAGCCGACAGCCCCTTTCCTCCGGGCGCTGGGGAGGCGGGTGGCACCAGGTGCCGGTGGGACTGGGCCCCCACACTGTCACTGTCGCCCAGGAAAGGCATTGGGGCTCACTGGGCAAGCTGCCCTGGGGCGTGGCACCGGGGTCGGAGGGGACACCTGGCCTGCCACCTCCTCGCAGGCAGGAAACCGCAGCTGCCTTCATGGTTCATTTCTGACGAGAAAGCTTATCTCCTTTCGTAGAAAGGCTCAGCCGCCTTGGAGCGACGTCTGTGAAGGTCACCCGGAGGTCTCCCAGCGGGTCCCCAGCTCCGCCCAGTTTCATGTCTGTCTGGGGTTCTGCTGAGGATCGGAGAGAGAGAGAGAGAGAGAGAGAACATTGATGTGAGAAAGACACAGCAGCTGTTTGCCTCCCACACGCACCCCGACCCACAACCAAGGTTGTGCCTTTGACTGGAAATCGGGCCCGACCGAGACCCGTGGGTCCGTGGGCTGACGCTGTAACCACGAGCAGAGCTGGCCAGGCCTGTGGTGTTCTCTCATATGAGCTCTTGTACCTGTGGGCCCCACCTTTTGGCTTTTACGGATTGTAGCGCTTTTGCCACAGATTTCTCACGTTCACTCAAGTCGCGGACTCCCGCTCCCGCTCCTCTCTGAGAAACAGCCCGGCAGCTTGCGGGCACCAGCGGGCACTCGGCCGCTGTGGGGCGTGACGTCACCGTTTCCTTCTCCAGGTCGCGGGAAGCTGCTGTTTAAGGATGGAAGTTACTACGAGGGCGAGTTTGCAGACGGGGAGATCATGGGCCAAGGCCGCCGCCACTGGACCTCCACAGGTTAGCCTGCTGACTCCCTTCTCTCAAACCATCTCCCTTCTGGGTGCGAAGGCACTTCCGGCTGTAAACGGGGGGCCCTGGTTCCCCTGAGGGGTCACAGCCCGTGCCAGCCGGGGGTGGGGTGCTGCCCACAGCGAGGCCAGGGGCTGCCTCCCGACCCTCAGACCCCCAGACCCTCATGGACAAGCGTGGTGGTCAGTTCCCAGTGGGAGAAGGCTCAGCCCTCGGATCTGGGACACCGCTGGCCACCGAGGGCCCGGGGTGGGCTCTGCAGGAACCAAGAGGGCAGGTCCGGATCCGCCGGGTCCTGTGTCCCCTCGTAAACCAGGGTCCGCCCTGAACCGGCCATCGCTCAGGGGACGGCGGGCAACGCAGAACCGGCGCCAACCCTGACCTCGCGCCCCCTCCTCATCCCCCCAGGGAACACCTATTCTGGTCAGTTTGTCTTTGGAGAGCCCCAAGGCCACGGCGTCATGGAGTACAAGGCGGGAGGCCGCTACGAAGGGGAGCTGTGCCACGGCGTGAGAGAAGGTCTGGGCCCCCGGGGCCCGGGAATGGTGGCCGAGCCCCGCCGCCCCCCTGCCCGACACTCGGACTCAGTGGGGTGGGTGGGCTCAGGGCCCTGCACCTGACAGGCTGGTGTCCCTTCAGGTCCAGAGCCCCAGCCCCCGCATGACTGTGGGGTGGGAAGGAGGCGAGGGTGCACTCCTCCTGCCCCCGGAGCCGTGGCTGGCGCAGTGTGTGGGGGGGCTGTGCCTGTGATGCCAACCACCGCTATGTGACAAGCCCCCCAAAACCTAGTGGCACAGCCCTGGCCAGTTTGGCTCAGTGGATAGAGCATTGGCCTGAGGACTGAAGGGTCCCGGGTTTAATTCCGGTCAAGGGCACGTACCCGGGTGGCAGGCTCAATCCCCGGCCCTGGTCGGGGCGTGTGTGGGAGGTAACCAGCCCACGTGTCTCCCACATCAATGCTTCTCTCTCTGCCCCCCCCCCCCCCCACTCTCTCTAAAAACCAATGGGAAAATACTCTCAGGTGAGGGTTCACACAAAATACAAAACCTAGTGGCTGGAAACAAACCCCGTTTTATTACTCGCTTGCAATCCCGGGTCAGAGGTCGGCCTGGGCTCAGCCTGCCAGGTCTGGCCTCGCTGCAGCCTCGGGGCTCCGGGGGCCAGAAGCGCA
>NW_005362885.1:171658-172450 GCF_000412655.1 Myotis brandtii
CCCGGAGGCCGGAGGCTCAGGGCTCCCCGAAGCCCAGCCGCCCCAGGCGAGCAGGAACGTCCTCTGAGTGTTGCTGTGTTAGAAGTAGGAGGGCCCGGCCGGCGGGGCTCAGGGGCTGAGCGTCGGCCTATGAACCAGGAGGTCACGGTTCGGTTCCAGTCAGGACACGTGCCCGGGTTGCAGGCTCGATCCCCAGGAGGGGGCCAGCCGACCCATGACTCTCCCATCATTGATGTTTCTATCTCTCTCTCCCTCTCCCTTCCTCTCTGAAATCAACAAAAATAAATTTTTAATAAATAAATGAAAGCAGTAGGAATGGCCTCGCACCGCCGACGTCCAAACCGGAAAACCCGGATCTAGACAGAGGCCCCTAGAATGGGCCACTGAGGCCTCGCCAGTCACACCCAGGTTCCGGTACACACACGCGCACACACACACACACACACGCACACGGGTGCGCCAGCCTCCCTGTGCCCGCCCTCAGGGCCTCGGAGAGCTGCACCCAGAGCCACTTGTACTGGCGGCCGCCCCAGGTCACCCCCCAGCCCCTGGACGGTGGCTCCTGGGTTCCGTGCTGAGCCCTGTGGCCCCGCCTTGTCCTGAAGTCACCGCCTTCCCGCCTGGCGGGCGGCCTGCAGCTGGGCTCTGCTCCTCCCCAGGACACGGGCGTCTGGTGGACCAGGACGGGCGCGTGTACTGGGGGTCCTTTCACAACAACAAGCGACACGGCCGCGGGCACATGGCCTTCCCGTGAGTACGGGCCCGAGGCCGGGGCCAGGGGCCCTCGGGGGG
>NW_005362885.1:172721-173281 GCF_000412655.1 Myotis brandtii
TCGGGGGCGGGAGGGGTGGGCGGCCCACAGAGGCCTGTCTCCCTCGGCCGCCCGCCTGCTGGACGTCGGCCTCTTAACCTCCTGGGCCAGTTTCTCATCCAAAATCCTGCCGCTGGGATTTGTGGGTTCACCTCCCCCTTTTCTTCCCTGTTGTGTCCTCTCCGAGCCCCACACCCTGGGGGGGGCGAGTCCCACACCTGGGGGGGCTGAGTCCTACACCTGGGGGGGGCGAGTCCTACACCTGGGGGGGCTGAGTCCTACACCTGGGGGGCTGAGTCCTACACCTGGGGGCCACTGTCCCCACTTTACTGGCCACCAAACCGAGGCTCGGGGAGCTCACGGCCCTTCGTCCCGTCCGGCTCCTGAACCCACGACCCTCCGCTCTCCCGGGCGCCGAGGAAGCGTTTGAATGAGAAGTTCCAGGTGGCCCTGCAGGGCAGGGGGGCCGTCTGCTCCTCCCGCCAGGCCCGCGCCCCTCCCCTCTCCCCTCTTCCCTCTCCCCTCTCCCCTGCAAACTGGCTCAGCCCAGAGGCCGGGAGGTGGGACAGGCTCCTGCCAAC
>NW_005362885.1:174163-174717 GCF_000412655.1 Myotis brandtii
GAGGTCAGCAGTGGCCTGGGCAGCGTGGCCCACTGCTCCGGGCTCGTCTACAGGGGCATGTGGATCAACGGCCACCCGGTGGGTAGGTGTCCCCCGCCACCCTCCTGGTCTCGCCGGGTCTGGCTGCGTTTTCTCCGGGGGCCCTGGCCAGTCACTGGGAGGTGCTGGGGCCCGGATGAAGTGGGAGCTAGAACCCCCCTAGAACACGCTCCACGTGGCTCCCAGGGCTCGTGACCTGCGAGGCCCGTCAGGCTTTGCACCCGATCCCGGGGTCCCCCACCCACGGGCCCTGAGCATCTGCACCCACAGCCTTCGCCGGTCCCACCTGAGCTCCGCACGTGACATGAGCACAGGTGGCCAGTGGCCTGCAGGGGCCTCCTCTGGGGGGGCTGCCTCCTCCCCGTGCTGCCCCCCGAGCATTAAAGTGGCCCCAACAGGACGAGGGTGACCCCCACCCCTCGGGGGCCCTAGGGCTCCTGGCAGGGAGAGGCCACGGGGGCACCAATAACGCTGAACCAGCCACGTGGGCACCGCTGAGCCGGGCAGGCTCCTCG
>NW_005362885.1:175015-180341 GCF_000412655.1 Myotis brandtii
GGGCATGTGTGTGAGCTCGTGTGTGCATGTGTGTGAGCTCGTGTGGGCATGTGTGTGAGCATGTGTGTGAGCTTGTGTGAGCATGTGTGTGCGCTCGTGTGGGCATGTGTGAGCTCGTGTGAGCTCGTGTGAGTATGTGTGTGAGCTCGTGTGCACGCCCAGACCCTGCGGCCCGCTCCCCCCCAGCACTTGGCAACACCCTGCGGCCCATTTGGTAGAAGCCGGTGGTTCTGAATGAGCTGCTTCAAAGACTCACGGCCGAGAAAACACACAAACACCAAACGTCTCAGTGACGCTCGCCCCCCCGCCCCCCAGGCAGCCAGTCAGGGGCTTCAGCCTCTGCATCTGCTTGTGGCCGGCAGGCGGAGCCCCTCCGGGTGGCATGTGTGAGCTCGTGTGAGCTCATGTGAGCATGTGTGAGCTCGTGTGGGCATGTGTGAGCTTGTGTGTGAGCTCGTGTGAGCATGTGTGTGAGCATGTGTGTGAGCTCGTGTGCACATGTGTGTCAGCTCGTGTGGGCATGTGTGTGAGCTCGTGTGCGCATGTGTGTGAGCTCGTGTGCGCATGTGTGTGAGCTCGTGTGCGCATGTGTGTGAGCTCGTGTGCGCATGTGTGTGAGCTCGTGTGCGCATGTGTGTGAGCTCGTGTGCGCATGTGTGTGAGCTCGTGTGCGCATGTGTGTGAGCTCGTGTGCGCATGTGTGTGAGCTCGTGTGCGCATGTGTGTGAGCTCGTGTGCGCATGTGTGTGAGCTCGTGTGGGCATGTGTGTGAGCTTGTGTGAGTATGTGTGTGAGCTCGTGTGGGCATGTGTGAGCATGTGTGTGAGCTCGTGTGTGAGCTCGTGTGAGCATGTGTGTGAGCTTGTGTGAGCATGTGTGTGAGCTCGTGTGGGCATGTGTGAGCTCGTGTGAGCATTTGTGTGAGCTCGTGTGTGAGCTCGTGTGAGCTTGTGTGGGCATGTGTGTGAGCATGTGTGTGAGCTTGTGTGAGCATGTGTGTGAGCTCGTGTGGGCATGTGTGAGCTCGTGTGAGCATTTGTGTGAGCTCGTGTGTGAGCTCGTGTGAGCTTGTGTGGGCATGTGTGTGAGCATGTGTGTGAGCTTGTGTGAGCATGTGTGAGCTCGTGTGAGCATGTGTGCTATGCATGCCCGTGTGCGGTGGTCACACACTCACAGAGGGAGGGGACGGTGACGGTGCAGCACCGGGTACGGGTGCGTCTGCGTAGCCCGGTCCGGCCAGGAGGGGAGGAAGGCCTCGGCCTGGGAGGGAATCAGGCCACTTCCCCCCCCACCGCCCGTCCTGCTGCTCTTCCTGGGACGGTCAGCCCAGTGGTGAGGCCGGGGAGGGACAGGCCAACTTCCCACAGAGGGCCCCCCTCCCCCCCGGCCACCTGAGACACCGCGGGGCGGGGGGGGTGGTGGTAGCAGGACCCGTTAATAACCGCACAGGATTCCTGATGTCACACTTGCCTTAGCTCAACAAGCTTCCCCCCAGCCCCCAAGAATCACAGCTGCCAAGTCACCGCAGCTCAGCAGCTCCTGCGTCGAGCGTCTGCCCCCTGGTGGTCAGTGTGCGTCATAGCTACCGGTCGGATGGTCGAAAGGTCGGATGGTCGCTTGGGCTTTTATATATATAGACTGATTTCAGGGAGGAAGGGAGAGAGAGAGAAACATCATTGATGAGAGAGAATCGTGGATCGGCTGCCTCCTGCACGCCCCACACTGGAGATCGAGCCCACAACCCGGGCCTGTGCACTGACTGGGAATCGAACCCTGACCTCCTGGTTCGTTGGTCGATGCTCAGCCACTGAGCCACGTGGGCCGAGCTCAACAGGCGTTCATCAGGACGCCACGAGGTGTAGCAGGCACCAAACGTATTTAGTCACAATTGGCTTATTTAACAACTTTATTGTGGCATCATTTACATACCATCAAATTCATCTGTATCAGCGACGCCACGATTTTTAGTAAATTTGCAGTCGGACAACCGTCACCACACCACAGTGCCGACCCAGACCCTTCCCTTCACCCAGAAAGGCCCCTCCACCGCGTGCAGCTGTCCACACCCTCAGCCCCACGCAGCCCGAGGCCCCCACCCCACCCCGCTCTGTGGATTTGCCTCCTCTGGGCGTTTCCTGTGTGACCTGTGGGGTGCGTCTCGGCTCAGCTGTGTCCACTCACACCGAGCTTCCGGGGTCGCCGCCTTGCCACGCCTGTGGACCTCCTTCCTCTCCTGCCCAGTGGTCTTCCGTGGCGTCCGCACACCACGCCTGTCGCCCGCCCAGGAACGGCTGGCGTGTTCGCACTGTTCGGCTGCTGTGAGGGCTCCTGCCCAGCTTTCGTGTGAGCGTGTGTTTTCGATGATGTGCCAGGATCGCTGGAGCGCACGGCACGTCTGTGCTTGAACTTTCGAGAAACCGCCGGAGTGTTTTCCCGAGAGGCAGCCCGGGTCTCCGGTGCCACCAACAGGGCCTGAGGGCTGGCTCCACCCGGCCACACGTGGTGTCCACAGGCGCCATCCTGAGGCTGTGAGTGGCATCGAACGTAACCCGCAACACACAGGCCCCTTCGGCCATCTTTCTTCTTGAGCAGCTGTCCGTTTCGTCGACGTTGCCAGCCTTCTCGCCTAAGCCTGTTCGTGCCCCTTCTCCCCTGAATGCAGTGATGGCGCCGCTGGTCCCCACTGTGGATCAGTGTGTCTTTTTTCTTCTCTTCCTGACTCCTCGGGCTGGAGGTTATCAATTTCATTGATAAACAACCAACTCTTTGCTTTCTGTTGTCTATTTTATTAGTTCCTATTTTGGTCTTATTCCTTGCTTCTCCTTACTTTGGGTTTAACTTAATGCCCTTTTTCTAGTTCTTAAGGTGGAAACTAAGGTTATTTCAGACCTTTTCTAGTATAGGAGTTTATTGCTATGAATTTCCCTCTGGGCACGGCTTTAGCTGCATCCCACAGATTTCATATGTCGTGCTTCCATTTTCATTCAATTCAAGATATTTTCTGATTTCTCATTGGACCATGAGTAAGTTAGAAGGGTGTTGTTTCATTTCCAAATATTTGGAGATTTTCCAGAGAGCTTTCTGTTAATAATTTCTAATTTCCTTCCATGTGGTGAGGGTCATATTTTGTATATCCTGAATCCTTTTCACTTTATCAAGACTTGTTTTATAGCCCAGAATATGGTCTGTTTTGGGACATGTTTTGTGAGCACATTGAGAAGAGTGTGGATTCTGCTCTTTTGTTTGGAATCTATACTAATGAAAGCCTATGTGGTCGTCACGCCCTCACACCGTGACGCCCTCACGCCGCAACGAGTGATCACCAGGGGGCTGCGTGCACAGCAGGCGCGCGTGGGTGGGCGGGGACTTGACCAGGAGGTGCATCGGGGGAGCGGATGGCAGCTACCGCTGCGCAGGGCCAGCCCGAGGCTCAGGCAAGCTGCAGTGGCTGCGAGGGCCGAGGCTCAGGCAGCTTCACGGCTGGCAGTGGCAGTAGCAGAGGCGTGATGGGGGCATCACCTTCCCCTGATTGTCGGGTTGCCTCCTGCAGAGGGAGGCCAGAGGCAGCAGCAGCCAGGGGGTGATGGGGGCAGTGCCTTTCCCTGATCGGCCGGTTGCCTCCCACAGAGAGAGGCCAGACTACAGCTTAGGCCCACTCCCCATAAGCCGTCAGTAGGACATCCCCCGAGGGCTCCTGAACTGTGAGAGGGGGCAGGCCGGGATGAGGGACTCCACTGGGCCTCTGGTTTAATAGATAAAAGAACAGTTACAATAACAGAAAAACAAAATGTAGAAATTTTAAACTTTGTCATAGCTTTAAAACATTAATGTCTGATACAATTAGAAACCACATTCATTTCTCAAACCTTAAATAAAAAGTATGGCTCCTTATTTAAAAAGTACTGTATCCCATTAGAAATGGAAAGGCAGGTCAGTGCAGCCGCAGGGGTCCCTCTCCCGATGGTGGGCCCACCACGGTGGGCATCTGCGAACTGCCCTGGGCTCCCCAGGCCAGACTTCACTCACAGGCAGTGACATTGCAACATGACCTCCACTTCACAACCCAGGCTTAGACCTTAATTTTCACTTTGTAGGATACCACTGCTTTTGAAGCACTGATTACACATTTTCATTTTTTTTTCCTGTTTTCTTGGATTAGATAGTTTTTTTTTTATTGACCCATTGTATCTCCTCCGTCGTTGGCTTAGTATTTGTCACTCTGTTTTCTTATTTTAGGGGCTTGAGGTTGGCAATGCACATCTTTAACGTTTCAGTCCACTTCCGGGCAACACCACATTCTTCGTGTATGGGAACCACGCCGTTCCCTGCTTTCTCTCTACCCCCGTCTTTACACGATCCCAGTTACACTCACGCATCCACACACTTCGTGAGGCTTTGCTGCGATTCATTTACCTTCAGAGTCTCACAAGCAGGAAGAGGACTCCCTCTCTTCAGCCACCAGTTCCCTTTCTGGTTCTGCTCATTCCTCCCGGTTTCCACCCGGCGCCCTTGCCTCCTGCCCAGAGGACCTCATGTCACCGTTTCTCATCACACGCATTTCCTGGTGATGAATCCTTCCAGCTTTCCTCTCCCAGGAAACGTCCGGAATTCACTTTCGCTTTCACTGTGTCCTTCCCGGAGGGAGTTCCCTGCCCAGGGGCCCTCTCGGCACCCACATCCCCTGAGACAGCGACCGGGCCACGTGGGCCACACAGTTTGCCCCCGTCTTCAGGGACCATGTCCTTGCCTGGCGCCCGGGACCTCGGAACCCCGTCTCACTGACCTGCACCCGCCTTCCTGGCTGCCCGCAGGGGCAGGGCGAGCGGGATGGTGACTCCATCGTGACCCGAGGCGGAAGGCGGTCAAACCACCCTCGGTTTCCCCTCCACTCGGCTCCGGTTCTTTCCAAGTCAGAGTCCTCCCCGTGTTGGCCGGCGGCGTCTCTGCCAGATCTTGGCATCGCGGGAGGCTGGGCGTCAGGCCCCCCTGGCGGTGGTCAGTGGTGGCCATCGACTCTCCTGCTCCCCCTGACCCTGAGCCCGAGTCCACGGGGCCGGCCTGTGTGGGTGCCTCGGGGGTGTGGGCAGGTGGGGCGGGCCGGGCCCTGGGTCAGGGTGGGAGATGGGTCGTGAGGGGCAGTGTCCCCTGGGTGACCCGGCCACGAGGGAGGCAGGCCTCCACGTGTCTGCTCCCACCGTGCGTGGCCAGCAGGGAGACGTCCTCCCAGAGGCCTGGGCTAGAGCCAGAGGCACGGTGAGGGGCCTGAGGCCAGGACCGGGCTCGGTCAGGGACCGTGTGGACGGCTGAGCCGAGGGCCGGCAGGAGC
>NW_005362885.1:182012-183259 GCF_000412655.1 Myotis brandtii
AGCGTGCCGCCAGGCCCTGGCTCTGCCAGTGGTGCTGTCCGGCCGAGGGGACGCGCCTCTGTTTTTGTGAGACGGCTGGACGGTCGCCAGGTACGCATTCTCCGCCACCGGGGTCCCGTTCCAGACCCAGGTTCTGGGAACAAAGCGCCCTGATTTCCATTCAAAACGGCTTTGCGTTTAGTCCCTTAACCTTGTGTAGTTCCCACCCTCAGCTGTAACGGGACCGCTGTATGCTCCTTGCTGCCAGTGGGGTGTCTGCCGGGACCCCGTCCCGTGGGCCCATTGAACCCCGATGCCCGTGCTGGCCGTTGCCAGGGCGATGGGGGGACACACCTGCCCGGGCTGGCTGGGCCCCGCGGTTCCCACAATCCCCGAATATTGGATCTGGGAACCTAAAACGCTGCAGCGGGCGCAGAACTCAGATTGCTTCTCGTCTGCTGCTGCTGCTTTTTAAATATATTTTCATTGATGTCAGAGGAAGGGAGAGGGAGAGAGACAGAGAGAGGGACATCCATGATGAGAGGGAATCATGGACCGGCTGCCTCCTGCACCCCACACTGGGGATGGAGCCCACAACCGGGCTGTGTCCCAACCGGGAATCGAACCCTGACCTCCTGGTTCCTCGGTCGACGCTCACCACTGAGCAACACGGGCCGGGCTTTTTTTTTTTTTTTTTTTTTCCACAAAACCCTCCCGGGAAATGTCTCCAGCTGGTCCGAGCAGTTTCTCCTTTTCTTTTGTTGAACAAATGGTTCTGCGGGTCCCTCCGATGGGATCTGGGGAGCGCCCGCAGCCGTAAGGTGACTTAGGAAATGAAGGTACCCTTTGCCGCTGAGCGGATCCGGCCGATAAAGCTGACGCTGTGTCAGGGAACCTGTGGACGTTTCATGGCCTCCTGGGGCGACGGCACGTTTAATACTAATTGTCTAGTTAATTACGGCAGAGCAGCCTCCGGATCCGCGTCCGCTCGGAAACCTGCGCCCTGGTGTCCTGTCCAGGGTCGGCCCCCAGAGGGACGGGCCAGAAAGGGGCGAACAGATGCCGCTCGGCCCCCAGGGCCAGCACGGGATGAACTCAAACCTTGGGGTGTCGGGTGCGTCTGCCTGGAGCCGGGCCCCAGAGGGTGGGTCCTGAGACCACAGCTCGGGATGGGGACCTGCCACACCTCCCACTGTCCCGGACACGGGCTCCTGGCCCGGCAGCTGCCCCGCGTTCTGGGGGCTCCAGGAAGGAGGAGGAGGAGCCGG
>NW_005362885.1:186730-187033 GCF_000412655.1 Myotis brandtii
CAGGGCCCCCCAGGAGGCAGCAGGTAGGAGGGGCCCACCCTCAGGCCGTTTGGGGGTTCGTCTGCTGCCCAGCAGCTGGGCCATGGGTGGGCCGTCAGCCGGCCTCCCAGGTGTGCACAGTCTCAGGTGGGGGCGGGGCACCCTTCCCCACACACCTGCCTCGGTTTCCCCGCCTTCAACCCTGCAGACACCACAGGCCTCAGCCGGCCCTGTGGGGCCAAGGCTTCTGTGGCCTGGACAATGGGGCCCCAGCCGGGCCTGCTGCTTCCAGGGGAGCCTGGGCCCCTTCCTAGCACCGAGGGG
>NW_005362885.1:187420-188076 GCF_000412655.1 Myotis brandtii
GGGGGAGCCTCCAGGGCCTCCACCTGCTCTGCCACAGATGCCCCCCCACCCCCAGCTGCCTTGCTCTGGTCCGGGCACCAGCTCCCTCCGCCCTCACCTGGCTCTTGACCCAAACAGCCCACCCTCTGGAATTGTGGGAACCACCCTTCCCGCCTTCCCGCCGCCGGGCCTCGCAGACACGGCGTCTGGTTCGCATTAAGGAGCCCTTGCCTTGCGAAGCGGAGGCCGAGGGTGTGTGGCTCCCGGCTGGGTCCCCCCGGGGGGCAGGGCATTTGCAGGGGCTCAGCCACAGGAAGCGGGTGAAGGGGGCCAGAGGGGGGGGCAGGTACTCGATTCCCCTGATGCCCTGCTGAGCCCACCCAGCCGCCCGGCTCCGGGCTGTGAATGAGGGGCCCACAGGCAGGTGGAGGAGGGGCCCAGGGCTCCTGCCCCCTCGAGCCCCCACGCTTTCTGCCTGAATGTTCTCGCCACCCCCACCCCCCCCCTCCGCACGGGGCTGCCTCAGTCGCTCCCCGAGGACCTGCTGTGAGGCCTCCCCGCCCTCACGGGTTCCCTGGGCAGACCTTTCTGCAAGGGGTGGGGCAGCTGGGCCTGACCCGCTGCTGAGAGGAGGTACGGGGCTCCTGGGTCCCCCCTGAGCTGGCTCAGGCAGAGGC
>NW_005362885.1:189608-190148 GCF_000412655.1 Myotis brandtii
GCTGCAGGCCCCAGGGCCCGTGGCCTCTGTCCCCTGTCCCTCCCCGGCCAGGACCTGCGGGTGGGCTCGGCCTCGGCCTCCTTCCCAGGGTGGGCGTCCAGGGAGAAGGAGAGGAAGGGGTGGGCTGGGTGCTTGACTCTAAAAACTGTTAAAGGCCGTGAGACGATCCTGTGCGGCCCGAGCAGCAGTGGGGAGCGGAGCAGGTGTGAGGGGGGCGGGAAAGCAGCTGGCCACCCACACTCCCCCTCCCCCGCCCCCTCCCCCTCTGCAGCCAGCGATGCCTCTGCCTGATGCAGGGCTGGAACGGGGACCACGCAGAGGGAGGCTGGGGGTGGGGCCGTTCCCCTGTCCCACGCTCACGGCCCCCCTTGGCAGGTACCCCCAAACTGAGAACACCCTGCAGGCTTCCCTGGGCCTGGAGCCCGCTGCCCACAGGGGACGGGGCCCCTAAATGGTGCTGACCCCTCAGCCCTAGGCCAGGCTGGGGGTTCATTAGCCTCTTGTGCGTGCGGGGGGGCGGGGGGCTCACTCGGAGGGGGG
>NW_005362885.1:190909-191216 GCF_000412655.1 Myotis brandtii
CGCTCGCCGCTCGCCAGCCAGCCCTGCGGGCCCCTGACCTAGAAGTGCAGCGTCAGGGGCCTCGAGGTGATGGGACCCTCCTGGGCCTCAGGGAAGGGGGGGAGGGCGTGGCCACGGGGTTCGGGAGCACCAGGCCCTCCCTGGGGAAGAACCCTCTCAGACTCACAGAGCAAAGCTTAACGGCAAAGCCCCAAAGGATCAAACTCTTTCTTTTTTTAAAAAATATATTTTTATTGATTTCAGAGAGGAAGGGAGAGGGAGAGGGAGATAGAAGCATCAATGATGAGAGAGAATCATGGATCAGCTG
>NW_005362885.1:191811-192295 GCF_000412655.1 Myotis brandtii
CCCCGGCCCCCGCCGGCCCTGCCGTCTGCTCGAAGCCCTGGGTGTTCCGTAAAAACGCTCGGCTCCTCAAAACCCGTTCACTTCCCTTAACGCCGCAGCCGGGGACTCTGGCTGTTCTTAGCGCTAAATTACTTACCTGCCTCCCCCCACAACCCCCCACCTCCAACCGAAACGCGGCTCCGGGGGCTGAACCGAGGCCCGTTCAACGCCCCCCTCCCCGCTCGAAATGAAGGAATTTTAAAACCTTTTGTCTTTAAATTTTTATCACCCAAACCAGGCATGTGGCATTTCAGCTTGGCCAGGGGTCGGCCTGGCTGGTCGCCGAGCCCGTCAGGGAGCCCCCGCTCCCCGCCCTCTGATGGCAAAAAACGGGGCCACGGAGGGGGGCCTCCTGGCTGCCTCCAAGGCCTTGGGTTGGACAATTCGGGGTGCCCACACTGCACCAGCGGCCTCGTCCCCCAAGGACGTGCATCAGGGCCCCGCC
>NW_005362885.1:192890-193198 GCF_000412655.1 Myotis brandtii
GGTCCGGGGTCCTCTGCCCGCAGCCCAGCTGGGTGCCCAGGTCCAAGCCCCTCCCCACCCAGGAAGGTAGGTCCTGGTGTGGGTGCAGCCGGGCCTGGCAGTGCCCCCCAGCCGTGTGCTGACCCTCCGATGGGGCTGGCCCCAGATCACCCCCTTTCAGGACCCCCATGTGTGACCGAAGAGGGGGTGAGGGGGGTAGGAGGGGACGCCCCTTGCTGCCTTGGGGGGCCAGTGTGGGTCGCCTGCACTTCGAGGGCCCGAGGAGAAGAGCTTCCGGGCTGGGCTGGTGGGGAGGCCGGGCGCAGGGC
>NW_005362885.1:194606-195469 GCF_000412655.1 Myotis brandtii
CTTTTTCCACGCGCCCTGCCAGCCCCGCCGCCCGGGAGGGGGGGGCGGTTTCCATGGCAACCTCACTCTGAGTCCTCATTTTCCTTTTTCTGTTTCTCCAACTTTGAGGCTCTCCAGACAGTGTTCGGGCTGCAAAGAGGGGAAGTGAAAAAAGCCCGCCAGTCGGCCCCAGCTCTGCCCCAGGAGCTCACGCTGTGGCCGGGCCTGTGTCCTGAGGGTGCAGGTAGTTCACTCGCTCAAATTCATTTCTTTTTTGAAAATATATTTTTACTAGAGGCCGGGTGTGTGCCATTTGTGCATTGGGGTGGGGGTGGGGGTCCCTCAGCCCGGCCTGCACCTTCTGGCAGTCCGGGAGCCCTTGGGGGATGCCCGATGCCACACAGGCGGGAGAGGCTATGGTGCTCGCCAACCACCAGCTGTCAGCCTGGCTTGTGGCTGAGCAGAGCTCCCCCTATGGGAGCGCACTGACCACCAGGGGCAGCTCCTGTGTTGAGCGTCTGCCCCCTGGTGGTCAGTGCACGTCATAGCAACAGGTCGTTCCACTGTTCGGTCTATTTGCATATTAGCCTTTTATTATGTAGGATTGATTTCAGAGAGGAAGGGAGAGGGAGAGAGAGAGGGAACGTCAATGGTGAGAGAGAATCGTGGATTGGCTGCTTCCTGCACACCCGACACTGGGGATCGCGCCTGCAACCTGGGCATGTGCCCCGACCGGGAATTGAACCCGGGACCCTTCAGTCCACAGGCCGATGCTCTATCCACTGAGCCACACCAGCCAGGGCCCAAATTCATTTCTTCACCGTGTGCCCCAGCAGCTGGGCAAGGGGCAGCCAGGTCCCGGCAGGTGGGGGCGGGGCGGGAGG
>NW_005362885.1:196419-198302 GCF_000412655.1 Myotis brandtii
CCTCCCCTCGCCCCGGCCTCGGTGCGGACGCAGGGCCTTCGGGCGGCCTGGGGACTCAGAACCGGCTCCCAAAGGAAAGATCGGGGGCCAGTGTCAGGGGATTAGTTTTCGAGAAATGGGCTGCACATCTGAGCTTCACCCCGGACGAGCGAGGCTGGCGGGGTGCACGCGGGGGCTACGGGGGGTGGGGCCCAGCCGGACACGTGCTCAGCACCGAAGGGCGGGCGGTGCCACCATCATTGGACGCCCCTCCCCGTGGGCTCACACGTCCCAGAGAACCTGGATGCACGCCCGCTGGTCCCCTCTCCTCCTCGTCCTCTCAGCTGACCACCTGCTTCCTCCTCCCGGGGAAATGGCGCGGGGAGGGGCCAGCAGGGCTGCTCTGCTCCTGGTCAGCACATCCCCTCGGGCCCCAGGGCACCCTCTGAGCCAGGCCACACCCCTCCACGTGGCTCAGGGACCACGGGCTGCCACGGCAACCCCACCAGGCCCCTGACCGCCCAGCGTGGGGGCTGGGGCTCCGTCCCACCTCCCTGGGCCTCTCCCCAGCTCCAGACCATGACCTCCAGCTGCCAGCTGCGAGGCTCGGGGTACAGTGACGACAGTGCGGCCTCCCGGGGTGTGGGAGGCCGTCAGACTAAACGTGCCCCGAGCCACGTTCCCGCCCGTCCCGACCAGCGCAGGCCCAGCCGTCGGCACCGGCTGCCCTCACTCTGTGTGGCCACAAGTCTGGTCCCGTCTTCGAAGCTCATCCCCAGCCCGCACCGTCCCGGCAGGTGACATCAGGTGACACCCAGTCACTACCAGGACCCGAGCCCCCCGCTCCCCCAGCTGGACGCGCCCCGGCCCTCCTCTCCTCTCCTCTGCTCTCCTGCCTCGGCCCTTTCTGGAGGCCTCCCGGCCCCTCGCGCACCCACCCCCGGGTCTCCTCCCACTGGCTCCTGGGTCCATCTTCCCGCCTTCGCTCGCCCTGCACTTCACTTACTGTCTTGTTCGTCTCCCGGGCGGCGTCTGTGCGGCCTCACTGTGCGGCCTCCGGGGGCCGCGCTCACCTGTGCTGGTCACCGTGGATCTGGAGCACCTGCTCCGCCTGCGCCAGATTCAGTTTTTCTTTTCTTGAGCCTTTGGCCACCACCAAAGCTAAAATCCCCTCAAGATATGTTTGGGCCCAGGCTGAATGATGGAAACTCAGGAAGGGAAATAGCACAGAAGAGAAAATAGGAAACACATGGAAGACGGAATGATGAGACAAAAAGGGACAGGTGACTTGTTCAATATTCCACAGCCATAGTCGGCACTGAGATGGAAAAGCAGGCCTCCTGGTCCGAGTTCCTTCCTTTCTTCCTGCCTCTATCTCTCTGGGTATGAATAGGTGATGCAAGGGTTTGCAAGGAGTATTGCAGCTTAAGGTAAAGGATACAAATGGGCCATCTCCAGAGGGACCAATTAGTCAGCTATCTGTGTCCCAACTAGCAACTAGAACACAGTCACATTTCATTCTATTAGAAACCAGTGTAAGAAAGGTCCATTTCTCTCTCTCTCTCTCTCTCTCTCTCTCTCTCTCTCTCTATCTCTCTCTTTCTCTCTCTTTTCATTGTTCATCCTCAACAGGATATTTTTCCATTGATTTTGAGAGAGAATGAATGGGAGGGGTAGCGAGCGAGCGAGCGAGAGAGAGAGAGAGAGAGAGAGAGAGAGAGCCAGCGAGGCAAAGGGGTGCAGAGCCGCCTCGTGGGGGAGCTGATGTAATTGTGAGCCTGATTTGTTGGGGGGCGGGGCGGGCAGCTGGGGCCTCTTTCAGGCTCCAGGAGCTCGTGGCCACAGGTTTCTGGTTCAGCAGGACTTCCGCCGGACGGGCCGTGAGGAGAGGCCGGGCCGGTGCC
>NW_005362885.1:198666-199122 GCF_000412655.1 Myotis brandtii
GTGACCAGCTCCCCCTGCAAACCCCTTCCCCCCGCGGCTGCCCCGGGACCCAGCCAATCAGCCGCAGCTCTGCCTTCTCTTCAAGAGGAAACTCATTTCTGTCGAAGGAAAACCACGGAAACGATGTGTCAATGTGGGAAGAAGGTGCGGGCACAGAGGCAGCAGCTGTGTCTCCCCCGCCAGGAGGGTCCCGGGAATTAACCCCGAATCACGCAGCCCAGGGCGGGAGCCACACGCGGCTCCTGTGGACACGGGCGGGAAGCCACATGGCTCCTGTGGACACGGGCAGGAAGCCACACGTGGCTCCTGTGGACACGGGCGGGGCTGCCCACGCGGCTCCTGTGGACACGGGCGGGGCCGGCTCCTGAGTAGTAAACTCTCTGCAGACACGGTGTGAACCCCACTCTCCAGTCACCAAAGCCAACCAGGCGGGGCCCTGGGCAGGGAGGCCGGCGG
>NW_005362885.1:199219-200936 GCF_000412655.1 Myotis brandtii
AGACCTGAGGCAGCCGCTCCCCCCCTAGACCCCCAGTCTACACTGTGTCCCACAAACAAATCCATACGCAGTTTTTATTTTAAGAATTTTTATGAGTTTATTTGAGCCAAACGGACAATCATACAGGGAAGCAAGATGTCCAAGGCTCCCCATACAGACTTTGAATTCTTTTCTTTCAGGTTTTTTTTGTTTAATCCTCCCCCGAGGACCTGTTTGTTTTTTTAATTGACTTTAGAGAGAGGACTGGGGGCGAGGGAGAGAGAAACCGTGACTGGTTGCCTCGGGCACACGCTGACGGGATCGCCCGGAAACCTGGTGCTGGACAGGACGACGCTGCAACTACCTGGAGCCACCGGCCAGGGCATTGGATTCTTAAAAAAATGAAAGAAGAGGGAGGGTCAGCAGAGGCCTGCGTGGCCCCGACGCTGGCCTGGCCGTCAGGGCTGCTGGGCAGTGTCCGGCCATGAAGCGCCTGAGCAGCCAGGTGGCTGCAGGCCAGGCCCCACCGCTCACAGGGCAGCCCCCCTCCGGTCCTGCCAGCCTCTAGGGCACAAGGTGAGGCCTGGTGACCAGCCCCAGAGAGTGGCATAGAGCTGGGGGGCGTGGGGGGGCAGGAGGGCGGAGCCCGGGGGACGCCCCTGTAACTTCCCTCTGGAACTTTGAGCTCCTGCCCCTCCCCGCACCGGGTAGGTGGCCGAACAGGACAGTGAGTGACCTTGACTTGGTCGCTGCCCCAGAATCCAGGCTGGGCAGGGGCTCCCGCAGGCCTGTGGGTGGGGCCGCCTCTGCCTCTGGCCTGGAGACCCCCCGGCTTCTCCCCAGAGGGAGCCGCCCCCCGTGGGCCAGGTCTGGGCACAGGCCACCCTCGCCCCATTCTGGGTGGGGCTGTGGGCAGGGGCTGGTAGAGGGGGTGGCATCAGGCCCCCCACAAACCTTATTCCCCAGGAAGCTCTGCAGCCCCCAGGAGGCGCGGGAAGGGGCTCCAGGGCCTGGCCCTGGCCAAAGCCAAGCACAGCCCTCGCCCCAGGCCTGCCCCCTGCGGCCTCCTCCTGCTCTGACCTCTGACCGGGCACTGGCCCCGACGGTGACTCGCTCAACGGAGATTTACTGAGTGACAGCCACACTGGAGCACCTGGCAGGAGCTGCCCCGAGAGAGGCAGCTTCGTTCCTTGTTGGGAGTCTGCGAGCTAGAGACAGAGACACAGAGACAGAGACACAGAGATGGAGACAGAGACACAGAGAGACAGACACACAGAGAGACAGAGACAGAGAGAAACAGAGACACAGAGAGACAGACACACAGAGAGATAGAGAGAGAGAGAGACAGGGAGAGAAGGAGAGACAAACACACAAAGAGACAGAGACACAGAGAGACGGAGACAGAGAGAGACAGAGACAGAGACACAGAGAGACAGA
Source organism: Myotis brandtii (assembly GCF_000412655.1). Lineage (NCBI taxonomy): Eukaryota > Metazoa > Chordata > Mammalia > Chiroptera > Vespertilionidae > Myotis > Myotis brandtii. The sequence continues at coordinate 200,636 of NW_005362885.1, forward strand.
GGCAGAGATGGAGACACAGAGACAGAGAGACAGAGACAGAGACACAGAGAGACAGAGGCAGAGATGGAGACACAGACAGAGAGACAGAGACACAGACACAGAGAGACACGGAGAGACAGAGACACAGAGAGATGGAGACAGAGAGACACAGAGAGAGAGAGAGAGAGAGAGAAGGAGAGACAGAAACAGGGATGAGAGGCGAGCACCTGCCCGCTCCGCCCGCCCACCTCCCAGCAGGGAGCCAGCCTCTCAGACCACCCAGGGCCGGCCCAGTGGCCAGCGCAGCACAGAGCCCTTCCTG
>NW_005362885.1:201843-202444 GCF_000412655.1 Myotis brandtii
CCAGGGATGGGGACAGACACTATAAATAGGGCCGCCATTGTCTAGTCGGGCAGCCTGACAGGCCCCGCCAGATGTGTGGGCTCAGCCACCAGCCCCCTCCCACCCCCCGCCATGGGGCTCTGGGACAGTGACACTCCCCAAAACGCCAGAGACCCCTCCTCCCAGGGGTGCGGAGAACTCTCAGCCCCTCTCCCCCGCCACAGCCAGAGACGGGGGCGAGGACAGGGAGCCCCACAAACGCTCCAGAGCCCAGCGCATGGATCCCCGTGGGCCCACCTGCTGGCGGCCTGGGAAGGGGCCTGGGAGGGGTGCTGCCCACCTCCACCCCCTCCGCCCTCCTTGGCCTCCCACACATAGGTGCCTGCCCAAGGCTCAGGGGCGCTGGCCCTCCGGGGGTTTCGGGAGCCCCCTCTCAAGGACGCCACCAGGCAGAGGGCAAAGGGGGTCAGAAACCGGACAGGGGCTGAAGGCCGAGGCCCTGGGTGGGGTTTGGGTGCACCTGGGACCCCACAGGCCTGGTCAGGAAGGGACCTGCTGGACAGGGGCAGGAGAGGGCGGCCCAGGCAGCGGGGGCTGGTGGGGGGAGAGGAGCGGGAGGCTA
>NW_005362885.1:204388-205849 GCF_000412655.1 Myotis brandtii
AGGCCGCACCCCTGCAGCCCTCCTCTGGGTCCCCCGCTCTGGATGCAGCACCTCCCAGCCCCCTCCGCCCCCGCAGCCTGGCAGGGAGCCTCCTCCCCAAACTACGGAGCCTTTTCTGGGACTTTTTCCTTAGAGACAGGAAGTCAGGGCGTGGGCCCCACCTCCTCCAGGTCCGGGTAGACCCCCTGGGTCTCGCCCCCCTGCCCGGCCCCTGCTGCCCCCAGGGCACCGTGGAGAAGGGAAGGACACCATCTTGACCGGCCTGGTGCCAGCTCAGTGAGTGACAGGAGCCCGAGCCCCATCAGGGCAGATCCTGATCTCCCTCCTCCCAGCCCCCAACCCTGCACACGCGTGTCTCGGCACACACATGCGTGCACACACACAAGCATGTACATGCTTACAGCCGTCGCCGGCCTCCACGGCTAGGAGACCCCTGGCGTGGACGGGGTACGGGGTGCCCCTCCCGTTCCTGGCTCTGTCCTGCCAGCCCCTGGGAACCTGGGTCTCCTCACTGCTGGGGCCCAGCCCCTTCCTCTTGGCCTGCCCCCACTCACTGGGCAGCGAGAGGGCTGTGCCCCTCAGCTCCTGCCCCCGTGTCTGCCACCCACACGTGCTCGCAGCTCGGCATCTGCCTGCTGGTCCCACCGGAGCCGCTCTGGTTGTGCCTCCACAGGGCACCACGGACACAGACCGAGACATGAACTTGAGGCAGAGCAGCAGCCCTGACCCAGCCCCCAGACCCTCTGCCAGGCCCAGCGAGGGCCGCCCACCCCTCCAGAGCCTGGGAGGCTTGGCGTTGGAGGGCATGACGTGCAGCCTGCTTTCGGGGTCTCCCGACGACTGCCTACCCACTCCCACCCCCACTGTGGACCTGGGAACTCCACTGAGATGGAGGATGGAGACCGGGGTGGGCAGCCAGGGAGTCGGTGCTCACGGGAGTGGGCCCGGCCGGGCACCAGCTGCCCAAGGAGCCCGGCCAGATTTGGGGGGAGCAGGGGAAGGCGGAGGAAGCGGGGGGCTACACCTACACCCCCAGGCCTGCGTGCAAGCTGGTCCGGCTCTTCCGTGCACACCAGCACGCGGATGCCGGGCCACCCCACAGCCTTCCGGGTGGACACGGGGCCTGGCCGCAGCCCGCCTGTCCAGGCCTGTCCCTGGGCCGCAGTTCAGTGCCAAGGGGCTGTTGCTGGGCACCAGGCGGCCTCTCCTGCCTTCCCTCTTCCTCAACCCTGCCAGGGCCTGGAGCTGGACTCAGGTGTCCCTGGACACGTGTCCTCTGAGGGGGGCCTTCTGGGCATGGGAACCTGAGCCCCGACCTCCAGCTGCCTCCTTCACAAGGTGCCCTGTCCCCGGAGGTTCCTGGAACAGGCCTCCGTGGCAGCAGGAGGGACCTGGGCGAGCGCCTAGGCCACGCTTCCTGCACATACGGCTGCCAGGCCGGGCGCAGAGCATACGGCCCCT
>NW_005362885.1:206358-207626 GCF_000412655.1 Myotis brandtii
GGAGGGGGCGGGGCGGCTGCCCCCAGAGGGCAGTGGCTTCCGTGGGGAGGGTCTGGGACCCCATCCAAGCCCCTGGTTTCTCATTCCACTGGGCCCCCCAGCAGGGTCCCAGCCCCACCTTTTTGAGGGCCAGAGGGGTGGACCAGCCCCCATTTTTCCTGCAGGATCCCCACCTCCCTGCAGGTGGTGGTCCCCCAGGTCCCCCAAGTGTGCAGCCAGGGCTGGGACAGCAGCTGCCCAGAGGCCAGGCCTGCAGAGTGTGGGGAACAGCCTGGGACGCTCATGAACCCCCTGACCAGACTCGGGCCTGCCCGCGGGGTCCGGCCGGTCTCTCCTTGACCAGCAGAAGGGGTGACCCCGTGGCAGGACACTGCTGTTGCTGCGAGTGGGCGGCTTCCTCTTTCCAGGAGGGCCCGCCCGGCACCCGCCTCCCAGATGAGGGCCAGGGTTCGAGTCCTCCGCCTGCGGTCGCCCCCTGACCACAGGGCATGGGGGGGCGGCGGCAGGGGCTCCCCACAGAGGACATGTCAGAGGACGGACTAGAGACAGGCGGGCACAGCTGAGAGGGAGGGCGAGGGCAGCTGGGCTGCAGGTGGCAGGCAGTGAAAGCTGGGGTGGGGACAGGGACCCCAGGAGGCTCCCAAAAGCACCCCCTCCACGCGGGGCTCCCTTCACCTCCAGGCCTTGGGGAGTAGGGAGCCTCGCTGGGCCAGCTCCAGGCAGGGGAGGCTGGGCTGCAGGATGGCCTGGGGGCCCAGAAGTGGGGGTGGGGCCATCTCTGACCCCTCCAAGCCTTTGCCCGCTGCTCCCCTGTCCTGGAGGCCGGGGCTGCTAGGAACGGGGGGAGGGGCTTTCTCCTGCGCTGACCTTCTCTCCCCTAAACCCACAGGGGGATCCCTGACCCCCCAGAATGGCTTCGGGAAGGGGGTTCTGACGCCAGGTGACCCCCATGCTGCCTGCCCTGGGGGGGGGGTGACCCTTTGAATCCTGTGAATTTAAGTCCAAAGTGGGGCCAGGGCAGCCTGGGCAGGCGGCCGAGCCCGGAGCCAGGAAGCTGCTGTGGGCAGGCTCCAGGCCCCCGCTGGCCACAGGGATGGAGGGGGGACCTCGAGTGGCATCTGGACCTGAGTGGAGGGGGGCCAGGAGGGCCAGGTGCTTGGGGAAGGGCAAGGCAAGACCCTCGGAGGCAGAGCCCAGGACGGGCCTCAGAGGAGCTCCGGGCACCCACAGGGCAGGCCCTGGGTGGACGGACGCCAGTGGCGGCAGAG
>NW_005362885.1:207782-208450 GCF_000412655.1 Myotis brandtii
TCCCCTGGGCTCACCCAGGGCTGCACAGGCCCGGGACCCCGATGGGCCACAATGGACAGCCGTCACTCGGGACCTCAGAAGACGGCGGGAGGGCAGCCCCCCTGGCGGACAGTGCTGGGGGGACCACCGGACCCTCACTCCCTCTCCTCCCTCTGGTGGGTGGGGTCCAGGCCCCGGTGACCCCTGGGGGGCAGCTGCAGTGGGGGGGATGCTCTTGGGGCAGAGGATATCGGGGCCTCAGCGGTGCCCCACTGAGGTAGGTCTGCCACGCACACCTTGGGGTCCAGGACCCCAGGCAGGGCTCCCGGTCCAGGCCCAGCAGGAAGGGGGCACCCGGCCTGCCTCCGACCCCAGGCATCACCCACAGGGGCAGCTGCTGGGGCCCAGGTTCTGGCCTTGGCAGGGGCTATAGCAACAGTGGCCTGGGGTGTGGAGCTCTCTCCTGGGCCCCCTGTTCCCCCTCAACCCGGCCTGGCCAGCCCTGGGGGGGCGTGGCCTTCTCAGGACACTGAGCCGGCCACCTGCTCCTGGGGACCAGGGGGGATCTGTGTGCACCAGCACTTCTGGGCCCAGGTAGGGGGGCTTCCCAGGTTGCAGGAGACAGGGCCTGTGCCGGCTGCACCTGCGCTCCCGCCGCCTGGAGGACCAGTGAGGGGCCGGGCCGGGCG
>NW_005362885.1:209154-209780 GCF_000412655.1 Myotis brandtii
GGGCTGCAGAGCCGCCTCCGGGGAAGCGAGGCGGCATGGAGAGGGCCCTGCTCCTCCCCCAGGGCCACACTTTGGGGTTCAGGGCTCTGACACCGTTCCCCGCCCCGTGAAAGACATGCTCTGTGGGGGACGAGGCCTCACAGGCCCCATGGAGGCTGGGCAGGGCCTCGAGCGGATGTCCCGGCACCAGGAGGCGCAGCTCATCGTGCCCGGGGGGTGGGGGGTGGTGGTGGCCCTGGCAGCCGCCCCTTCCCCTCCCTGGGCTCCGGCGGGCGAGCATGGCGGCCGCGTGTCCTCTCAAAGTCCTTTATTGTACAAGGTCACGTCGGGGGAGGGGCGCGGAAGGGCGAGCGGGCACAGAGCGAAGGCGATAAATATGCCAAGCTTTCTTTCTCTTTAAATCAGGCATTTATAAACAAGAGCGCATACATTAATGACATAAAAATAGCTTTCGAATCGTAGAGTAAGTCGTATTGTCGTTAGCAGCAGCAAAGGAGAGGACGGGCGCGGTGGGTGCTCCTGGCGGGGACACAGGTAGAGCTGCGTTTTTCCTTAATTGAAGAAAAGGTCGCTGTGACTCCTGACTGTCGGACGGACAAGCTTCCTCGGGACCCACGGGCAGGGGC
>NW_005362885.1:210474-211922 GCF_000412655.1 Myotis brandtii
CGGGCGAGGCAGAGGCGGGAAGGGTTAGCTGCCCGTGGATTGTTATTGCTGTTGTGTTTCCCTTCGGGAAGCCTCTCCGGGCAGAGGAAGGCGAGCGACTCGGCTCCACAGTCGGACGGTGTCACACCTGGTCACCTGCCCACAGGACACCCCGCTCCCTGGGGAAGGGCAGGGCCGCAGCTGCACCAGGGAGGGGGCTGGGTCTCCCATCGCTCCCCCCAGGCCTGGGTGGGACAGGGCCTGCCCAGGGCCCCATCCCCCCGGCTCCTGGGGACAAGAAGCCACTGCGTGTCTACCTCTTCCCCATGACGTTTGGGTACACAGCTGGCAGAGGCGGGGGTGACTGGAGGGGACAGTGCCAGGGGACGGACAGGTGGCTCCCTCATGTCCGACGTGGAGGCCGCGTCTCCCTCCGGAGCCCGCCCGGCCCCACAGAAGCGCACCCACACGCACGAAGCTCCAGCTACACCGTTTAGTTTCCCTTGAAAAGGGGCTGAAAAAAACACGACTAGAAAAACAAGGCTGACACGCATTCTGAGAGTTGCCTAACTGACCCTTTACACGACACGGTAATAATGCCCATCGAGGGTATACGTGTGGCAGAGGTTAATTCCATGCATACAGGTTTAATAACTGCAAAAGAACAACAAAGCGAAAAGAAAAAACAAAACCCAAACGCTCGCTGCGATCACGGTGTCCCTTTGCATTGCACTTCAGAAGGGGGCCCAGCGGCACCCAGGCCCCCAGTAAACCCAGGGCGACCCGCAGGGGATGTCGCACCCCCGTCCCCGCCCCGACGGCGCAGCTGCCGTGGCGTCAGGGCGGAGACGGCGAAGAATCCGGTAAGATCTTCCTCGTCCGCAAATACCGGCATCTCCGGGTGGGCAGCGCCTCGTCTCCCGGGAAATCACTTTCAAGCTTGGGCGTAGAGAACCTTATACGATTTGCATAAACAACAGCGGAGAGTAAACGAGATTATCTGGAATAAATGCAAGGAACTTATTCTTATAGTGGCAGATTCGATCGCTACTGAAGACGGATATCTGGGGGTAAAAAGACGAGTCGGGATTCGCTGTACAAGATGCTGGAAGGCACAGAACTACCCCCGAAGTTCAGTTTTTGCATTTCGTTTCCGTGTGATTCCCTTGTTCAACCGAGCACCAGAGGGGCTTCTCACGCTCGAGCACGAGGCCGGGACCTGCGCCAGAGCGGGTTCAATGTCCGAAAAGTAAGAACCTCAGTCAACTGGGGGATAAAAACGGGGGAGGTTTCCGACAAAGTGCAGTTCTAAGTGTACGTTTAAATGAACAAACAAACGAAGAGAAAAGGAGGGTGAAATAATGCTGTTTTGTTCCGATGCTGCGGCCTCAGCTGGAGGAGCGCCATCTGCCCAGCGGAGCAGGTCGCTGCGGTCAGGCGGCACGGACAGTCCTGTCCCCTCCGGCAGG
>NW_005362885.1:212031-212300 GCF_000412655.1 Myotis brandtii
CAGAGACCTGGGTCCTTGTCGCTGAAAAAATAGACTCTGGAGAAAAACCCTCCCTGTCCTCGTGCAGCCGCGGGCGAGGAGCTGTGATGGCTTCGCCGGGCGCCGCCCCGGCTCCCTTAGGGTCCTCGATGGCGACACGTGGTGGTGGGGCTTTTAAAAGTTAGTCATTAAAAAACGTGTTGATTTTTTTTCTGAATATCAAGTCTCCTTATTGGTTTTAAATAGCTTATAACAAAAGTGTAATGTTAGGATGTCCCAGGCAAGCAGAA
>NW_005362885.1:213143-214439 GCF_000412655.1 Myotis brandtii
TTCAGGCGCAGCCGCGCCTCGTTGGCCTCTTTCATCTTCTTCTCGTTCTCGGCGCGGAGGCGCTCGATCTCCTTCCGCAGGTTGCGCTTCGCCTCCGTGGCTTCCCGCAGCTTCTCCTTCTTGGCCACGCGCAGGAACTCCAGCTCCTGTGCAGCAGCTCGGGTCACCGCCTGCCCGACCCCCCTGGGCTCCCAGCTCTGCCCCCACCCACTCCCACAGGGAACAGGGCTGGCGGGCAAGCCAGGCAGATACACACACAGACACGTGCACACACAGATGTGCACAGACACGCATGTACAGACACGCATGTACAGACACACAGACATGCCCACATGGACAGACACACAGACACGTGCATACACAGACATGCACACAAACAGACGTACACACACACACACGCCTGCCCTCCCGGCACTCTGGCCGCTCCACGGAACCTGTGACCCAGGAAGTGCCACCACTGGGCTCCCCTCTGCCTCCACACCCTCCTGTCTCCCTGCACATTGACGGGTCCCGCAAGGTCCCTCGGCCTCGGGGCTCTCCCCCCCTGCGTGCCAGGGCTCCGCTCGCACCAGCACCCACTCTGGGCCTGGGGTCTGGCCAGGAGGCTGCTGCGGAGCCTGGGCCGCCTTCTCCCCGAGTTCCCTCCGTGCCCACGGTGCCCAGCCCCTGGGGCTTCTCTGCAGCCAGGGGTTCCCTCAGCGCCAGTGGCAGGTGGCACCGAGCCAGAGGGAGGCAGCCCCTCCCCCGCTGCTCCAGCTGGTTATCCGTGACGCACCCTGCAAACACGCTCATGAATATGCATGTGGGAGTCACACCTCCACCAGAGCCAGGCCGGAGGGCAGCGCCAGGGAGGGGAGGGCAGCGGAGCGCAGAGCCCGGTGCCTGAAATACGCTTAGAGGGGGCGCCGATATCCTGGGGCTCTCGAGACCGCAGGGTTGTGTTGTGCTAGCAGCCCACGTGTGAAGCTGTCCCGAGCCGCCAGACGCCAGCAGAGGTGTGAATTCACCAAAGCTGGTGTGAAGGCCCCGCCCTCCCCAGGCGCTGGGGACTCGCTCAGCCTCCCCCACTCCTCAGAGAAGCAGCAAGCAAGCCTGGGACAGCGGTGGGGAGACTGGCTGAGCTCCAGGACCCACAGGGTCCTGCCCTGTCTGCCCTGCTCGGGGGACGAGGGTGCCGCTGCGGCCCAGACGGCTTCAAGCCTCCAGCCCCCTTGTCACAAGAAAGTCACTTCTGTGGGGTTGTCTAGACCTGGTGAGGGAGGAAGAGGCAGTGTGTATGTGTGTGTGTGTGTGTGG
>NW_005362885.1:214625-215200 GCF_000412655.1 Myotis brandtii
GCGGAAGAGCCATGTGGGGGGCATCGCCTGTGCCTGGCGCCCTCCTTCCTGGCCACGCGGACACCGTGTGGGGCCTGCACACCTGCTGCTGGGGGCTGGCGGCCCCTCCTTCTAGAACACAAGGCTGAGGAAAGGCCCCTCAAAGCCCCTGCCTGCAGACACGGCGTGGCCCTGCGTGTCACCTGGTGCAGGCTGCGCTTGGCCTGCAGGGCGGCGCTCAGCTTCTCCTCCTGCTTCACGCGCATCTTCACCACCTCGTGCAGGAACTTCTCTTTGGCCTCCTTGGTGTCCAGGCCGCCCTCCAGGGCTTGACGCAGGTGCTCCAGCTCCGCCTCCAGCCCCCCACTCGGGGTGTCGGTGGGGGCCGAGGTGTCCGGGGCTGTGGGCGGGGCGGGTGGGGCATGCACCCCTGGGGAGCTCAGGTCCTTGGCTGAGCTGGACGAGGTAAAGGACGGAGAGGAGAGCGAGGACAGGGAGGAGGTGACTGTGGAAACAAACAGGTGCCAGTTACGGGGGAGCTCGGGCCACCCCCTCCCGGAAGGGCTGACCGCTGGGGCGAGGGGCTGGCCGGCGGG
>NW_005362885.1:215675-216875 GCF_000412655.1 Myotis brandtii
CAGGGAGAGGGACTGGCTGCTGGGGCAGCAGGCGGCTCACACGTACATTCCTCTCTGCTCTCCACCTCCACCTCTGCCTCTGAGTCCTTGTCGTCCTCCGGGGTGACTGTGGGCGCCTGCGTCTCTGTGGGCCCAGGCGTGTCCACGGCCAACTTCCGCTTCCGCGGCTGGATGCAGGTGGCGAGGGGCTCGGGGGCCCGGGAGACGATGGTGGCACATGGCGGGCTGCTCACCACCTTCTGCTGGGCCGGCGGGGCCAGGGCCACGTTGGGGGCCACACCGGTCTCGAAGCTCTTGTAGGAGTAAAAGCTGCAGGGGCGGAGGCATGGGGTGGGGGCTGTCAGCGCCGGCCAGCAGGCGAGTGCCCAGCACGGAAGGTGTGAGGGAGACGCCAGCAGGGCCCGGGGGCTGAAACCAACACTGGCTGCCACGGCTGCAGCCAACCCTGACTCCACAGGAAGTTCCAGACCAGCTCGACCTGACGCCCATCACAACGGCCAACTGGCAATGGCTGGACAGCCGGGGCCTGGGCATCAGGAAGCCTACAACCACCACACGCCAGGCACAGACGCCCAGGGTCACTCAAACGAGAGGCGGGCCCTGGCTGGTTCGCTCAGTGGTTAGAGTGTCAGCCTGTGGACCAAAGGGTCACAGGTTCGATTCCCAGTCAAAGGCATGTAGCTCGGTTGCAGGTTCGATCCCCAGCCCCAGGGCACGTGCAGGAAGGAGACAAACAATCGATGTGTCTCTCACATGGATGTCCCCTTGCCCACTCCCTTTCACTCTCTAAAAATCAATGGGAAAAATACCCTTGGGTGAGCAAATAACAACAAAAAAGCCTAAGGCGGGCCCCACTGCCCCAGCCCACGGAGGCTCAGGTAGCGTGTGACAGGGCTGCACACAGGCCAGCACAGGCCACGCACGCAGGTGGGAGCACACCCTGCCTCACAGGCAGCTGCCTGAGGTCGTCCCTGGCGGGCAGCTCAGTAGGGAGCTGACCACTGACTCGGAGGCTGCAGAGTCCAGCGGTGCCCAGGCCTGCGGGGACCGCTGGCCGCTGAGCAGCCGGCCCCTTACCTGTCTCGAATCAGGGCTGGGAGGTGGGGGGAGAGCTCCTTGTCACTGGCAGAGACGGCAGGGGACCAGGGTCGGAAGGCGGAGAGGCGCTGGCGAGGGTGCGCACAGCCCAGGCTCTGCGGG
>NW_005362885.1:217225-217471 GCF_000412655.1 Myotis brandtii
TGCACAGACCTTGCTGGAGGAGCTGGCCAGGGTCCGCAGCCAGCTGGACTGTTTGTCCTTCTCAGAAGACGTGGGGTGCTGGGAGGGAGCATCATCTGTTTTTCTGATGGAGACGGGGGGCTCAGAGGAGACCTGTGAGCGACACAAATGTTCCCGTTGGCACTTGGGGACGCCCACGCCCTGGGTAGGGCCCCCAACCAGCAGACTCCACTGAGGCGCTGCGTGGGGCCCTCGGCGGGACGGCCC
>NW_005362885.1:218704-220349 GCF_000412655.1 Myotis brandtii
CTGGGGGTCCCACGGCTCCCCCCCGCCACCCCCCCCCCAGTTCTGGATTTCACCAAACAGGACGAACTTCAAAAACTGCTTCTGGCCTATACGGTGGGGTGGGGTGAGCGGCCTGCAGCAATGAGCTCTCCAAGAAAACATCTCAAAACAAAGAGGCACTGCTCACACCAGGTGAGCTCAGCTTCCTGGCACTGGGGGCCCAGGTGGGCTCCTGGGGGACACAGGGTCTCGACTCCCAAGGTACAAGGGGCCTGGGCGTGTCCAGGAGACTCGGGGGCACCAGAGCCGCTGTGCCTGCATCCACACCACGGGCCACACACACCCACTGAGGGCGAGGGGCTGCGGGACGAGGCCCGTCACTCCCTCCCCCGCCGGGAGCGCTGGGGGACAGTGTTGTGCCACAGAACTGGCCCAGAGGGGTGGGGGCTCCCCTGGGGGTGGGGGGAGGCGGTCAGTCACAGTGCTGCTCACCACGGCTGTCACCAGGAAACAGGAGACCTGGACCAGCCCGACCCGGGGCAGGGACATGGACCGAGGGCTCCAGGGGAAGGTCTTGTCCAGGCCCACGGAGCGAGTGAGCAGCCCGTGACCGGCGCCTGCACCCAGCCGCGGGGCAGCCACTGGTCCTGCAGCCCCTCTCCGCTCAGGGAGCCTCACCCCCAAATTCCACTCCAGGAAGCAGGCAGCCCTCCAGCCCCGGGAGGACTGTGGACGAAAGGGGCCACATGCTGACCTGACAGCTCAGGGGAGGCCTGCATGTGGGTCTTGCAAACTCAGACCTAAAGTCACCACAAAGGATGGTCTGACATTAAACTTGAACTAAAGCAGTGATGGTGGGCAGTTACCTCCTAGGCCAGGATCTTCACTGACAAGGTCAACCTTTACCTTCACTGAGCCTATCTGTCTTTTTGCATCTATGATAACACACCCTTGAAATGTCTGGGTCACTTGTGACTTCCCTTTTTCTGGAGCCCCTGGGGCACAACCTAATGTGCCTGGGCGCCAGGACAGAGACCACAAATCCCTTCATTATCATGTTAATTGATCCTACACCCACCTAAGCATGTGTCCGTCATTTTACTTTTTATCCAATCCCAGGGGTTTCCCTGCTTTGCTTTATCCCTCCTCCTTAATCTATCACCAATGGATTTCATGTAACCCACCTCCATCCCTCCTTTGATTGCAATGTATAAATGCAGATGTAACCCGGCCACTCTCCGGAGCATTATCTCAATTCATTGAGGTTCTGCTTCCCGGCCTATGTCGACAGTTTGGCTCAAATAAACTCACAACAATTCTTTACAGGTTTCAATGGTTTTTTACGTTAACAGGACAATGACCCCAAACACGTGGGGCCAGGAGGGCGGTCCAGGCGGCACAGAGCAGCGGCCCTGATGGAGCCGGCACTGGGGAAAGACCCGCGGGGTGTGGCCTTTTCGGGGAGACGCCCCATGAGGGTGCCAGTGGGCCGACCTCTGCCTGCCCTGGCGGGAGCCCGCCACCTGAGCACAGACGGTGGGGGGCGGGTTACAGGGCAAGGGTGGGGCTTCCTGTCTGAGCGGATAGGACGCGGGAGGAAACAAGCCGGGTTCTCACCAAGAGAAAAGCCACAGGCGCCAGATTCCGAGAAACCTCAGGGAGGGAG
>NW_005362885.1:220847-221968 GCF_000412655.1 Myotis brandtii
CTGGCCCCAGCCTCTGGGCAGGGTGTGCAGGGACGCCCGCACCTTCGGGGTTTGGCACTTCCTGGTCAAGGCAGTGTGCACGCAGACCCCCCACCCAGGGACGCCCAGGGCCTCCCCCACCGGGTGCTGGGGCTGGGGGACCTGGCGGGGCAGAAGGCCAATAGAGAGCTGGTCCCACTGAGCACATCCCTGCAGAAGGAACAACACCTGGACCCTGAGCGCCCTGCCCAGGGCTGGCCCTGGAGGCAGGACAGGGACTCCGCCCCCTCGGGCCAGGAGGGGACCGGGCTTGGCCCCTGGGGGCTGACCCAGCTGCAGGAAGGGCTGTGCAGGGTGAGGAATCCCGCAGAGGAAGTGACACCACTGTCCAGCTGAGACCCTGGTGTGAGACTGAGCACGGACCGGCGGGCAGGAGGGCAGGCCATCTGGGCGGCAGCCAGGCCACAGTGCTCACACCCATCCTGGCCCCGGCTGCAGGCGCTGGGCGAGGCCAGGAGGGGAGATGGCCGCCCCCTGTGAGCGACGACCCTGGAGGACCCTCCTGTCCGAGGAGCAGACGGTCTGGGCTGAACGTGCTCAGCTCCAGGAACAGGAGCAGGTGGGCCGCGAAGTTTCAATCGCACTGTACGTGCGCGCCCACACGTGGTATTTTGTGGAAGAGCCACACTCAAGGGGCCAAAGAGCCGCATGTGGCTTGTGAGCCGCAGTTTGCCCACCACGGCTCTAGGGTGAGGGGACCAAATGGGACAAAAACCCGATGCCCCCGACGTGAAGCCCAGGAGCGTGCCAACCCGAGAGGCGGTGGCGAACTCACCACAACCCAAGACGGCACCGAGAGCCACACACGGCTCCAAGGGGGCGCAGGGCTGCCCCGGCTCCGAGGGACCCTGGCAGGCTGACCCTGTCCGCACACCCTGCGGCCTAGGAGCCCTGCGGCCAGGCCTCTCATAGGCCGGGTCAGACGCCAGGCAGGGACAGTCACTCCCTGGCTCTCCGGACACCTACACATCTAATTAATGCCTAATTACTAATTAAAACCCAAACAAAGGGTCCCAGACCACAGCTTTCCCTCTCACTGCCACTCAGTGCTGACGGGGTGTTGGGAGTGCCTTCAGGAGCCA
>NW_005362885.1:222186-224200 GCF_000412655.1 Myotis brandtii
GCGGCCCCTGCCAGGTCTGCTTCAGCGCCGGGAAGTCGAGCGAGCTGGCCCGGAGGAAGCCCGGTCACCTCCACGCACGCCTGCGAGCAGGCATGTCCCGCGCGCTCTGGTCAGCTACCTGCTCTTCACCACGAGTCCAGCTGACGGGCCGCACAGGGCAGAGGTGTCGGTGCTGGAAGAAGACTGGCTGGGACCCCCCCAGAGAGAGAGGGCCCCCCAACTTCCAGGGTGAAGGCACATGCCTGCCTGGGTGAGCAGGCACTGCCCATGGGAAGCTCACACAGAGCTGGGTGTACCCCCTCATGCACGTGCTACCCTGTGGAGCAGCCCTGCCTGCACCCTCCATCACCCCACTGGTCCTGTTCCACCACTTTCTCCATCACCCCCTCCTGCAGGCCGGCGCTCCATCCACTGAGCCAAACCGGCCAGGGCTAAAGCCAGAAACCTCTACACGGCAAAGCACACCATCAAGGAGGTGAAAGACAAGCCACCTGAGGAAGGAGAGAAAGGACCTGCAGATCAGGTTCTCCAGCAGGGGGTCCGGGTCCAGCACACACACTGAAAGCAACTCTGCCACACACACGCAGACACACACGCACGCAGACACACACACACACGCAGAGACACACACACGCAGAGACACACACACACAGTGATACACACTCAGGGACACACACGCAGACACACACACACAGTGACACACACACGCAGACACACACAGAGACACAGTGACACACACACACACGCAGAGACACACACTCAGACACACACACACACACACAGAGACACAGTGACACACACTCAGAGACACACAGACACAGATACACACACATACAGAGATACACACACAGACAGACACACAGACACACACAGACACAGAGACACACACAGATACACACAGAGAGACACACACAGACACACACAGACACACAGACACAGACACACAGAGACACACACAGACACAGATACACACAGAGAGACACACACAGACACAGACACACACAGACACAGACACACAGACACACACACACACACACAACCAAAAACGGGTAAAGGACAAACAGACATTTCTTCAAACAAGACACAGGCGCTCTAACCGGTTTGGCGTGACACACACAGAGACACACACGCAGACACACACACACACAGAGACACACACATACACACGCAGAGACACACACTCAGACACACACACACACAGAGACACAGTGACACACACTCAGAGACACACAGACACAGATACACACACATACAGAGATACACACACAGACAGACACACAGACACACACAGACACAGAGACACACACAGAGACACACACAGACACACAGTGACAAACACTCAGAGACACACACAGACACAGATACACACAGAGAGACACACACAGACACAGACACAGACACACACAGACACAGACACACAGACACACACACACACACACAACCAAAAACGGGTAAAGGACAAACAGACATTTCTTCAAACAAGACACAGGCGCTCTAACCGGTTTGGCTCAGTGGATAGAGCGTCGGCCTGCGGACTGAAGGGTCCCGGGTTTGATTCCTGTCAAGGGCATGTATCTTAGTTGCAGGCACATCCCCAGTGGGGGGTGTGCAGGAGGCAGCTGATCGATGTTTCTCTCTCATCGATGTATCTAACTCTCTATTCCTCTCCCTTCCTCTCTGTAAAAAAACAAACAAACAAAAAAAAAGACACGCGTGGCCAACAAGCACATGGAGCGACACGCAGCATCGCTGGTCACCAGGGAAACGAATATCAAACCACAGCCAGCCCCCCTCCCAGCAGCAGGGCCCCGCCCCCGCCCTGGGGAAACAGCCAGCGGGGAGCGTCTCTGACCAGCCCACGTGGAGCTGCAATCACGCACGAGCTGACCTACAGGACGGGGGAGCTAGACCCCCCACGCGCCAGAGGAAGGGACCGTGTCCGGGTCCCCAAGTGCAACACGGAAGCCCCCCGTGACCCGGCAACTCCACTCCTGGCACAGACGCGAGCTCACAG
>NW_005362885.1:224544-224911 GCF_000412655.1 Myotis brandtii
ACGGGAGGAGCCCTGAGCACGGGGCTCAGTGAGAAGCCGGCACAGGGCCACGGTGTGTGGCTCCATCCACGGGCAGGGCCCTGAACAGGAAGTGGGTGCTGGGTGCTGGGGCGGGAGAGCTCCGGGTACCGGGCTTTTCGATGAAGAAAATGCCCTCAAATCAGGTGAGGTGAGGGCTGCTGAGACGAAACCACTGACCTGCGCTCTCCGAAAGGGTGGGTTTGATGTAAATTGTCTCAATAAAGCTGTTATGAAAAAAATCTACTTTAAAACGTGAAATAAGTTGTTGGTTGAAAACCAAACCGCTGAGGTCAGTGGTTTCCGACTCAGTGTCGCCCAGCAGAGGCCAGGGCAGCTGCCGCGAGCA
>NW_005362885.1:225303-225678 GCF_000412655.1 Myotis brandtii
CAGGTCACTCGATGGGCTTCTATGCTTGCCCCTCCCCACAGCCCCCCACCCCCAGTGCCGTACCACCAGGGTCCCCTCGCAGCGGCCTGGCCGCACGGCTTCTCCGAACCCCAGGAGACTGGGGGGAAGAACGTTCCAGAAAGAAACAGTTCTCGAGGCAATTGTGCAAACGCAGTGGAAAATGAAATGAAGACGGGGAGCGGAGGGAGGAGGGACTCCGGGGCAGGGAGACCGTGATCTGGGGAGGTGAGGAGCCTGGTCCGCCAGGGACCTGAGGGCCCTCGAGTCACCACCAGCCACGGGGCGGGGCTGTGAGGCATGAGGCACTTTGGGGTCTGGAGCAGCCACTGCCCAGGGCACGCGCCTCCCTCCCAC
>NW_005362885.1:225960-226536 GCF_000412655.1 Myotis brandtii
TCGGTGCCCGGACCCCACGCCGCCCCGCCGGGACCTGCGCCTCAGACCCTCCGGAAGCCTCCCGGGTCTGGAAACTACGAGCTATTTTTACCGGCACCGTCAGCGCCTCCCACGTGAGGAGGCAGGTTTCGGATTCTGCTTCGCTGAAATTAACCTATTTTCTGATGATTGTGGTAGAGGCAGCGGATTAAATTTGTAAGACAGCCCCAAACCCCACAGTGACGTGGAAACAGCCATTTTAAAAAGTCGCTTTGATTTAAAAACAACAACACACACATAAGTAGCCCCTCTTCCTCCCGCTGCCCCCCCTTTTCTGAGGAAACCCCCCCGACCCGCCTGGCCACGCAGCACGGCCCTCCCCTGGCTCCACAGGAGAACACCCACCAGCCCCATCTGTCCCAACACAAAGGAGCCCTGGATGTGGAGGGGGTGCCTGTGCCTGGGGGCCCCCAACCCCCCAGCAGCCTTGGGAGGCGGGCGGGGCAAAGCGGCCACGGAGCCCACGGGGGATGCCTTCCCATGAGCCCTCACTGCCACCCTCCCTCCCCACCCAGGGCCTCCCCAACCCCACAGACC
>NW_005362885.1:226890-228656 GCF_000412655.1 Myotis brandtii
CTGGTGGAAGCAGCAGAAACGCAGTGGTCGCCCGTGTCCACCCTCGCGGCTGGGCCCACACCTCCCTCTGTCCTTGGCCCCGTTCCCTCCCCCCACATCTGCGGCAGGAGGTGTATGGGCCTCCGACGCGGCCCTCCCTGCCACCCCAGCCTGTCGCCGCTGCCCCCCACGTGAACAGCGGTTGCCACGTGACCCTCTGAAGGGCCCACACCCAGGGCTCCCACACCCCCGCCTCCTCCAAGGGGCTGCAGGCCTTGCCTGGGGTGCTTTCCTTAAACCCACAGGGCACCTCCCTCCGCTCCCATCCCTGACCCTGTGCCCAGTCGCTGGAGAGTGACTGTCACAAGGGCTTTAGAGACAGGCCCGCACCACCACGGACAGCAACGCGGCTTGAAAATCCAGTGCATTGTTAGGGGCTGGGGGCCAGCCTGGGGGAGGGGACCGGCCCCGCCCAGATAGAGACAGAAAAGCTGCCAAGGGACCCGCAGCACCAGGACTGCGGTCAGTTCCTGGGAGGCAGGACGGAGGCCGGCCTTACACAGCCCAGCGGGGACCACCAGGCGCAGGGCCGGCCAGGCCTCGGCCAGCGTGCCCAGGACAAAGGCCACGTCCCTGACTCACAGCAACATCGGCCACACAAAGATCCCTGTGTGTCCATGCACATGCACGCGTGTGTCGCATGTGCACACGTGTAAGGACACACTGTGTGTCGTCTGTCGGAGGTCAGTGTGCGGTGTGAGCAGGCCCCCGAGGACCCCAGGGCTGTCAGCTCTGCCCCGACCTGGGCGCTGGGCGCCGGGCAGCCTCACAGAGCTAAGGGCACAAAGAAACTTCTTTTGGCCGAACTCCCACCGGCTGGCAGGTGGGCTCGGGCGGTGCCGGGGCAGGTTCTGGTGTGAGACGCCAGCTTCCCACTGTCTGGTCACGTTGGTACAGGGCGTTGGCAGATGCTGGCCGAGGGGCTACTGGACCCCAGATGCGTCCAACACGAATTCGACTGCCACAATCGGGGCCCCTGTGACCAGGCGGCTCCTGCCTCCTCCTCACTCCTCCAAACTCGCTCAAAGCCCCTGAGGGAGTCGAAGGTTTCATCTCAGTAAGAACCAGCAGGTAGAGGCCCCGGTGAGCGGCCGGATGCCCTGCTGTTTGCACCCACGGACACCTGACCCGACACAGGGGTTGTGTCCCCAGCCACGCACCCCCCAGGCGCCCTCTCCCCGCCACCGTCCCTGCGGGAGGAGCAGCTGGCCCGGTGCTGGCAGCCGCCTGCCAAGCCTGCACGCAGAGAAAGCCTCGCCGTCCCACCCCTCTTCCCAGCACAAAGGCGCCGCTCACGCCCGCGATGAACGATGCATAACAGCTCAGTCCTAAGGAGACGCAGGGCTGGGGCGCCCAGGAGGGAGGGGGAGGAGGCTGGCAGCTGGGGTCCCAGCGGTGACAGAGGGGCTCCCCTCCCGGCAGGGGGCCCAGCGGCTGCATGTGGCAGGGAAAGACGCACCAGTTGGGGTGGGTGGTGGGTTTGGGGAGGGGTCCAGGGACGAAGACCTCCAAGCCTGGAATTAAGTCCCAAACGCCACCCTGGGTCTCGCCCAGCACCCAGGTCCCGAGGACACTGCCCGCCGGGAGGTCCGGCTTCTCTCCGGACCAGAGGTTTCCATGTCCAGAGCCAACACTTCCCGCCTTCAAAACCCAGGTGCACACCCCCCAGGGGCGCCCCCTGGCAGAGGGATGTCTGCACAGCCCCTGACCCGGGAGGGGCCGAGCGC
>NW_005362885.1:228914-229415 GCF_000412655.1 Myotis brandtii
GGTCACCTGGGATGATGGTGGTGGGGGGTGGGGAGGGTGCACAGCCAGTGAGGCCGGGCAGGCCGGGGAGAGCCAGGGCCCCACCCCGAGAGGCCAGGGCTGCATCCGACAGGGAGGGTGGGCGGCCAAGGAGGCAGGACGTTGTCACCCCCCAGCCCCTCCCGCTCCTCAGTGAGTGCACGTGTGGGGGCGGGGATCGAGACGTGAACAAGAAACAGCAACGTGGACAGAACTGAGACGTGCGTCCAGGTGTGAAACACTTGGTCTGAAAGGGGCGTCACACACTGAAGATGAACAGTTCACCTAACGGCAGGAATTTCCAGTGTTCTGTGCCTACAACACCTTACGTGGCCATAACCACACACGGTGAGACGGGAGGGGGCGAAGGGGGCTGAGGAGGGAGCACCTCGGTCAGGAAGCAGGACGAGGCCGTGGCTGCCGGCGACACCTCCGCGCCCGTCCACGTGGTCCCTGGGAGGCCACAGGGAGCCCAGGGCAGAG
>NW_005362885.1:229503-230004 GCF_000412655.1 Myotis brandtii
GCAGGCTGCGTGGCAAGGCCGGGTTTCCGGAAAACGCTGCTCGAGGGCCAGAGCTCCGCGACCCCGCCTGCCACCAGCCTCAAGAATAGTCCAGAAGCTCCAGACACCAGGAAATAAAACTGCACTTCAGTGAAAACCACCACCTCGTGTGCCTAATTCAAACCACAACGTAAAGAATTCCTTCCTTTCACCACCAGAAAGGCCGGAGTGGGTGCACGTGCACAGAGAGGAGGGGTGCTGTCCGGATACCAAGCCCCTATGCCGGCCACGACCAGGACTGCCTCGCGGAGTCCGGCGTGGGCGCGGCCTGTGCGACGGGAGGGACAGGGCAGGAACACAACCCGGGCGAGTTCTCAGCCGCACGGGTTCCGGGGTGCAGGAGCCCCCAACAGCACTGCAGCCTGGAACCCCCCCCAGGGGCTCTCCGGAGGTGGCAACGGGGGGCGTGGCCTCAGCCCCTCACTTTCGCAGTGGCCACCACCCCCGCACCTGGAAATGGCC
>NW_005362885.1:230904-233097 GCF_000412655.1 Myotis brandtii
CCAGGCAGCCAGGCCTGTCCAGGTGAAGTCCTGCACCAGGGGGCTCGGCCCAGGACTGACCCCCCCGCCCCCCGCCAATGCCAACAGCCCGGCGCCAGTCCCCGGCTTTCACGCCAGCAGGCCCTTCCTTCACTACCAGGGACCAAGGACCACGTGGGAAGGGCGGGGTCTTCCGGAGACTTCTTGGCAGAGCAGCTCATGGGGGGGGGGGGGGACAGAGGAGGGGTGACCAGCAGCCTTCCCGGGCCCTGGGCGGACAGCTGGGCTGGTGGCAGAGCTGTGGCCTCAGGAACACAGGGTGTCCATGGCTGGGGAGCCCCGCCCACCACCCAGCACTGACCTGGGCCCTGTGCTTGCTGAGGGGGAGACCGCGGCAGGGGGACCCCACTTTGTCCCTCCACGGGACCCTCACCCTGAGACTGGGGTTCAAACGACCTCACCAGCAGGGTCCCCTGCTTCATCTGTGACACCTGAGCCGCAGCCTGTCTCCCCAGCTGCTCTAAGCGGTTACCTTCCTAAAAGGTGCCCGTGTGGGTGTCAGGTAACCGGCCTCCTGGCACTTCCCTTCCCGGGGAGCCGCCGAGCAGGCCAGGCCCCGAGGGCAGGAGCGGGAGCCCTGTGCACGGTCAGCCCAGACAGGATGAGCCCCGTGGGGTGCTTCCTAAGTGGCGAAGGGGTGGGGGCACCCCTTGGTTTGCCTTTCAAAAGCTGGGCCTCCACGGGCTGGCTGAGACCTGCCTGGAGCCGGCGGAGGACGCTCGCCATGGCCGGCTCAGGGAGAAAGCCGTCCTGTCTGCAGGGCTGGGTGCGGGTTTGCCTTGGCGGGGGGACAACTTTCCGCAGCCCGCCCCTCCCCCGCGCCCTCGCTTGCAGCTGGAGCCGTCCTTAGAGGGAAGGAGGCATTTCCTGTGTCCCCTCCCCCTAATTTCCCGGCATTCTTGGCAAGCCCAGAGAAGAGGCAGCGAGAACAGGGAGGGGGCCGCCCGCCAACCCTCTCGCGGGGCGGGCACACAGGCCTGGACAGGGGGGAAGGGAGCACACGGTGCCCAGAGAAGGCCGAGGGGGTCAGGAGCTCGCCTGTGGCTGCCTCCCCTGGGGTGGCTGCCCTCGCCCCAGCGGCTGAAAAGCGTGCGGGCCGGCCTGCTGGAGGCGCCTCCAGGACACAGGGGCCAGGGACTGTCCAGTCACCAGCCACTGAGGCCCCGCACAGGCGTGCCACACGGAGGGGCAGCCTGGCCTCCAGGAAGGTGGCAGGGAGGCTGGGGCAGGCTGGGCTGGCGACCACAGGAGTGGCTGAGGCCCCAGATGCCCTCTCCCACCTCCCTCCCGGGGCCCTCCCATCTGAACCTCCCATCACGGGAGACAGGGTTCCCACCTGGTTCTGTAGAGCCCAGTGTCCGTCAGGGAGTGGGCCTGGGGACGGACCCAGCTGGTGTGGGGATGCCGCCCGGGGGCCAGGGAGCACCCACACAGCCCTGCGGGTCCCTGAAGCCTGGAGGGCCCATGGACACATCCGTCTGAGGCCATCAGGGGGCCCTGGTGTCTCAGGGGTGCGGGGTTTCTCAGGGCCTGGCCCTCAGCCCGGGAACGTGCCAGGCTCGCTAGAACTTAGCAGGGGGAGATGCTGCTGCCACAGTGGTGACCACTCCCCTCCTGGGCCCGGTGTGCGTGATGGCCGGGCCTGCATGGGGCACACGGCCGCTCACCTTAAAGGACCCCCGTGCAAGCCCTCCTGGCACTCGGGAGGAGGACACCCTGTCCGTGAGCCGAGAGCGGGTCCATGAGCTGTGACTGGTACGTGGGCGTGGAGACTTGGCTCCAGCGGCCCTTCTGGACCGCGAGGCAGGAAGCAGGAGCCACACGGAGATGGCAGGACAGTGCCACTGCCGCCTGCCCGGAGCGCCTGCAGCCCTCATCCCCGAGGGAGAGAAGCCCCTCGCACACGAGCCGCGGGGTGTACACTGCTGGTCACATGTTGCCGAATCGCGCCCTCGCTGGAAGCCGCCATGAGGAGAACGTGGTCAGGGACACGGACGCACGTACCGACGGACGAAGCAGAGGATCTCAGCTTGGAGAAGTGTCAAGTTTTGCCCTGGCCGGTGTGGCTCAGTGGCAAGAGCGTCAGCCTGCGGACTGAAGGATCCCGGGTTCGATTCTGGTCAAGGGCACGCATGGGTTGCGGGCTCTGTCCCC
>NW_005362885.1:233111-235836 GCF_000412655.1 Myotis brandtii
TGAATGGTCCCAGGTTCAATTCCGGTCAAGGGCACATGCCCAGGTTGCAGGGGCTTGCCCTGGGGGGGGGGGGGGGGGGCATGCAGGAGGCAGCCGATCCATGATTCTCTCATCATTGATGCTTCTCTCTTTCCCCCTTCCTCTCTGAAATCAATAAAAATCTATTTTTTTAAAAGTGTTAAGTTTTGAGGGTCTAAAACCGTTTCTTTTAAACAAAATACTTCCCGCGGGTGAGACCAGGACCCTCCCTCCAAGCCCTGACAGAGAGAAACTGCGGCTCCAGCTCCGTGTCCTGCGGGTGGAGTCTCCGCCCCGGCGGGTGGTGTGCCCCTGGGAGCCGGGACGGGCCAGGGAGGGTGCCTTCGGGACTCTCCACGCAGCCAGGATAGGATGCTGGCCTGCGGCTGCTCTGTCCCTCCCCCGCCTGGCCCGCTCGGCAACTTCCTTCCAGCAAACATTGAAAGACGGACCAGAATGTTTCCAGAAACAACACCCACTCCTCCTCCTGCCCCAGGGCTGGGGGATCCAGGCCCTGCCCAGGTCACGTCAAAGAAAATGAACCCCCCGTTTAGACTGTAAACTCAGACACCCCGGCCCGAACGCAAGCCAAAGGGCCACCATGTCCTCGACGTGCACGACCTCTGGCCCTGCCCTGGCCCTAAGCACAGCTCCCCTCGGCTGCCCCTCCAGCGGCCACAGGCGCCCTCCTCAGGGAAACCATCTCGCTGCCCATCGCACGCGGGCCCTGACCGGGAATCCCACGTCTGGGAACACGTCGTCGTCGGGGCCACAGGGCCAGGTGTCACCGGGGCTCTGCGTGGGGACAGGTCAGCCGCGTGCCAGGACACAGATGCCACGCGTGCCCACGGAACTCGGGTGTCACGTGAGCAGGTGGAAGGACGTGAGCCGGGAACGCATACGCAGGCTCAGCACAGCGGAGTGAGGGGCCCCAATACCCCAGGGCTCAGCCTGTGAGCACTGACCTGCCCCCAGCAGAGAGAGAGCAGGCGGAGGTGCAGGAAGGAAGGAGGGAGTGGGGAGCCGTGTCCACCCTTCTTGTGAGCCCACAAACCAGAGGGCTGCCCACCACCCCGGCCGTGCTGCCTCCAAGGAATGACGCCAAGATGGTCTGAAGACAGGGCCGTGCCCGCTGCCCCCCCACAGCCACACGACACCCTCCCCCAGGCCCGCAGCTTTGTGCACCCCTAACTCAGAGCATTGAGTACTTGGGCCGCCCCATCTTTAGGGCCACCAGAGGGGGCTCTGCACAGGGGTTCATGGTCACAGAGTCACTGTGGGGACCCCCAGCCAGACCTGGGGTGCACAGGCCGCACTCAGGTGAGGAGCCTGAAACATCCCTCGGGTTCCACGCTCGGGCCCACTCGTAGGTGCCGGGCTGGGCCCTGCGCAGTGGCTGGTGCAGACCCACAGGAAATGGCGCCCACTCCTGCGGGGCCCCCGCGCTCCCCGCACACCTCCCAGCCGCCGGGACCGTGAGGAGAAGTGACAGCAGTGTGACCGACAGCCAGAGGGGCAGGCGGCCAATGTTCCGACCACCGGGGACTCGGGTCCCTCCACAGACGCACAGTGAGGAGGAACCTGGGGACACCTCCTGCCTCCTGTTCCGCAGCTTCGCACAAGGAGGGTCCGTGGGGTGACCCTGTCTTCACCCACAAACAGTGTAGGACACGGTGCCACCCACCCACCGGCCCAGCACCGTGTCTCCCCAGAGCTGGGCTCGGGCCGAGCCCAGGAGGCACCATGGGCCCCTGGCCGGGGCAGGGTAAAGGGCCAGAGGGCCTCAGGGGTCACCTGGGGACAGTGAGCCAGGCGGACACTTGGGCCGCAAGATGGATGTGTTTCTGGCGGGAGGCAGGCCCGTGTTCACAGCGGCCAGCAGCTCCCTGATCTCGAACCCCGGCTCCTGCCGCCTGACCCCCCGGAGGAAGCGTGTTGAAGGCCGGCTGGGAGCTGGCGTGGCGCGTGGAAAAGTGCCCACGTCCTGGGAACAGAAGCTCGACCCGCTGGGCCTGAGGAACCGGGCACACGCGACAAAGGGGCGCGAGAGGAGACCCCGACACCGCGACAGGGTGTGAAGCGCAGCAGGAAGTCGGCTTCGGCAGAACCTGCTGCTGCGCAAGGACAACGTTCATGAGACGTGGGCTGTGTGGCCGCAGGGGTGGGGGCGACCGGCAACAACGCGGAAACAACAACGCTACCTCCCCCTCCGTCATTTTAAGGAAAAGTGCCAGGGCTTCAGGCCGGAGCCAGCCAGCGCTCATCCTGCAGCCCCCGCCCCCCAAGCAAGCCCAGACCGGGCGCTGCTCACGGTGCCCCACACGGACGCGGGTGGGGCGGAGGACGGCAGGCTCCGGGACGGCGCCAGTCCCAGGTCGCCCTGTGCCGGGAGGGTGCGCCCACCGCGCTCTGGTTTCTCTCTGCCCCAGACTCTGCTCGGTTCCCAACACCATTTCCAAGCTACTGGGGCAGTTCGCGTGGTGACTTTCAATTCAGACCTTTCCTGTGTTTTTCATCCCCTGAAAGGCCCTGTCAAAGCCCCCGCCTCCCGTCCCTGCAGAGGGCGCGGGGTCGTGAGAACTCCAGCGCCCGCAATAAAAATCAGGGCAGTGACCTTTCGACCCAGCCTCTTTGCAGGGCGCAGTCCTGGAGCGCAGCGAGGGGGCTGGGGGCGGGGTGTCCCCCACGGCCAGGCCGAGCCCCTTCC
>NW_005362885.1:236079-239034 GCF_000412655.1 Myotis brandtii
CTGGGCTGGCCCTGCACCTGCCCAGGCCCACCCCTCGCCCCTCTCGCCTGGGGAGCGACCCCTGTGGTCTTGGGGGCCAGGTTCCCCCTCGTGAAGGGGCTCTGGGAATCCGGCCACAGCCCTGGTCTCCTGCGTCCGCCTCTCGGACCATCAGCACAAATGTCAACACATCTTGGCCCTGTGGTTGGGGGAAGGGCACCCCAGGGCCCCCGAGTCCCCATGGGCAGGAGCCCCTCAGAGACAAGTGTGACTCGTGCCCAGGGGGCCTGTGGGGGCGGCGAGTGGGATGGGCCAGAGGCTGGGGAGGGGAGGGGAGGGGAGGGGGCAGCGTGAGGGCCGCCGACCACAAGTAACGGGGCTGCCCAGAGATCCTCACGCTCCGTCACCCACGGCGTCACCTGCCGTGAAGCGCGTGAACCCACGCAGCCCAGGCTGGGGGGCAGGCGGGAGGGGCTCCTGTGAACTTGTCTGTCCGTCCGAGGCTGTCCCCAGGCCAGCCCGCTCTGTCCGCTCAAGGATTCCCTACAATGGACCAGCCCTGCTCAGCCACCCCGTCCAGGGACCCGGAGGAGAGAAAGCCGCGCGGCCCCACCCCCACTCCCTTTGGAGCTGGGACAGGCTGAACTTTTCACCCCCCGCAGACCCCAGAGAGCAGGGCCACAAAGGTGTCTGCCGGGGTGGGGGGCCGCCACCATCTGCACTCTGCTCCCCACCATCCCCCTCCGATGTGGATTGCCCGTTTTACAATCGCCAGATGGCGGCCAGGGCCTGCAGGCCTCCTCACCCACTGTGACCGCCTGACCCCTCATAAACGGGCAGAGCCTCGGACTTGAGGCCACGCCCCTGCGCCCGGGAGGGGCAGTGCAGGTCACCAGGCAGGGTCCCCCGGATCTGCTCAAGTGGGAACTAAAAAGAACCAGAGCCCGCTGGACGGGCACCAGGGGCAAAACAGACGACAGCCCAGCAAGTGCCATCCTGCCTGCGGCCCCGCCAGGCTCCTTGGCAGCGAGAGCACGTGCGGCCTCCGCGGGAGGGGACGGGGTGGACCCAGCGGGCCTGTGTACGGGGCCTGAGCACACCGATTCCACACCCGCCCCAAAGGTCGCTGTCCCTCGCCCAGCCAGCGAGGACGGCCCCCAGGCTGCTCCCCACCCGCTGGTTCCCCTTGGCAAAGGGAGACCCCCACCCCCGGCCTCCCTGCAGGGTCTCAGCTCTCAGCCCTCCTGGTGCAGGAGCCTCAGGCCGGCCGGTCGCCTGGAGAGCCACACGGGCCGGGGCCGGGAACGTGCAGAAGCACAGAGGCCATGCCTCCACCTGGGGCCGGACGCCAGGCCCCTTGTGTCCCTGAAACATGCCCAGGAGGGGGCAGAGACATGGAGACCGCCAGGCACGCCCTTCCTGGGAACAAGCCTTTCCTGGCGCTCCCGTCCCTGCCCCGCGCCCACTTCTCGCGCCCGCGCCCACTCCTCGCGCCCGCGCCCACTTCTCGCGCCCGCGCCCACTCCTCGCGCCCGCGCCCACTTCTCGCGCCCGCGCCCACTCCTCGCGCCCGCGCCCACTTCTCGCGCCCGCGCCCACTCCTCGCACCCCGCACCTCGCAGTAAGAGCAGAACACAGCGCTGACCTGGGGGCCCCTAAAGCCCCTACGCCGAGGTGGCTCGTGAGCACCCAGCACTGCCCTTGGGCCCGGCCACACCCCAACGCGGGACCAGCCTCAGCCTACAGGAGGCTGGGACGCAGGGGGGTGTTGATGCGACCGCACCCCCAGGGGAGGCAGCGGCCATGCCTGTGGCCCGGTCCTGAGCACCGCCTCTCTCTGGAGGGAGTCCTTCTGCTCGGCCAATTCTCGGTGGCACTGTGACCCCGCCCCCACCGCGCCCGCAGCTGCCAGCACTGTCCACACTTGTGGACGCCCCCAAGAGCACGCGGACGCCATGCCGAGCCTGCGGCCACCAATCCGGTGCGGGCTCGCTGCAGCTGCCAGATGAATAGTCAAAATCACGGCACTTTGTTCACCATCAATTCTCATTGAAATTGAAAAGGCGGTAATGAAGACGTTAACAAAACGAATCGAATGCAGCCAAAATTACTGCAGAAAGGAAACCGTATCCGCTCACATGGACACGCCAGTCAGCACAATTCACAGCTTCCGGAACCTTCCACCTCGGAGCTGGATTCGCTCACCTTCCTCCCCGAGTCACGCTCAGCACGCGGACCTGTCACTCACGGGCGGTTATTTCTGCGAGCGACGGCGGGCCTTTCCCTGCTCGCCTCCCAGTGTCGCTCGTGAGGAGGGGCTGATGGAGAAGCTCAGAGCCAACGCTGCGGGGGCAAAAGGGGCCGCCGCAGCCAAGACGGTGTCACCGGGCCACGCGCTCCCCGGGGACAGCCCAAACCCCGAGATCAGGAGACTGTCCTCACGGCACTGACACGAGGCCACTGGACACGCGGCCACGCGGACGATGATCCCAAAAGACAGGCCATCACGGGGCCTCCGACCACCCTGCCCACTGCCCCGAGTGCCAGGCCGCAGCCCAGGGAGGGGACCCAGCGGACCCCAGAGAAGAGGCACGCAGCTGAGGGTCCGAGGAGACTGCGGCTGGGTCCACAGGACGCCTGGCGGAGGGGGTGCCAGGCCTGAGAGCACAGGTCGGAGGCAACGCGAGGAAACTGCTTGAGGCAGGACAGACCCTCGGGATGGAAGGAATGGCCTGGGGCTCACCCAGCTGCGTGGCCCGGTCCCCCCACCCCCGCCCCGTTCCCACCTGCAAACTGAAACCCTCCGACCCACGGGTGCCGGCTCCGCAGGAGGCTTCGCCAGGAGACGGGCACCACGGGCCCAGGAGGAGCCTGCGGGGCCCAGCCAAACCACCAGCACAAAACCGAGAGGACCGGCTGCCTCCCAGGGCTCACTGCGCCCGGGACAAAGTGAGGAGGCAGCAGGGCCACGGAGAC
>NW_005362885.1:239353-246606 GCF_000412655.1 Myotis brandtii
GAGACGCGGAGGCCAGCGCAGCCGAGAGGAAGCGGAGAGAGAGGCGTGCAAAGGGGCGAGACCAGCACCGGTGCCGGGGTAGACGAGCAACTGGAGGGACCAGGGCAGGTGTGGGCGCAGGAAAAGTCTGTAAAAACAGTGGCCAAAAACCTTGCAAAAAAAATTTTAAGAAAATCTATAGCCCTGGCCGGTTTGGCTCAGTGCACCGGAGGGTTGCGGGTTCAACTCCCGACCTTGGTTGGGGCGCGTGTGTGGGAGGCAACCAATCGATGTTTCTCTCTCACTTTCCCTCCCTCCCTCTCTCCCACTCTCTCTAAAAATCAACGGGAAAAAATACCCTCAGGTGAGGATTATCAAAAAAAAGAAGAAAAACTATAAACCACAAACACAGGTCACCTCGTCATGGAGGTCCCAGCACCTGTCGGGGCCGCGCCCCAGGCCTCGAAGGGCACGCGGCCGCCCTGGGCGCCTGCACCCACAGCAGGCGCCTTCCAGAGAAGCGAGAATAAGGGAACTTCACTTTTTTCATTTTTACTTTTGTTAATCTTCACCCACGCATCTTTTCCCATTGATTTTCCTTTTTTTTTTTTTAAGGGAGAGTGAAAGGGAGGGGGAGAGACAGAGTGAGAGAAACATCAATGTGAGAGAGACACAGGGACCGGCAGCCTCCTGCACACGCCCCGACCGGGGCCGGGGTTCGAACCTGCAACCAAGGTCTGTGCCCTTGACCAGAACTGAACCCAGGACTCTTCAGTCCGCAGGCGGGCACTCTAACCGCTGAGCCACACCAGCCGTTGCTTTCGACACACAAAAGCCGTCCACCCCCCGCAGCCAGCCCCCTGCGCGAAGGAACCCGAGGCCGAAGGGACCCCGAGAGAAGGCTGTGTGTCCACAGGAAAGAAGTCTGTTCTGACTCTCAGCCCCTCGGAAAGCAAGCACTTGGGCGTAAACGACAACACGCATCCGTGGCTGTGACACGTGACGGCCTGTGACAGGCCGGTGGCGAGCAGGTGGCGCGCAGGTGGCGAGCCGCGGGAGGGAAGGCCTCACAGCCGATACTGAGGGTGGACGGCGGACGGTGGGGAGTGAGAAGGTGGACACCTACAGCCCAGAGAAACCCCAACAACCACGAGAGGAGACAGCACGCCGGCCAATAGGAGACACTGGCATCAGAGAAAAGTACCTGGTTGCTCCAAGGAGAGCAGAAAAGCACGACACGGGAAACATTAAAAAAAAAAAAGAAGAACTGCAGATGGAAGATTCAAACCAAATCTCCAGTCACAGTCCATGCTCACGGTGGCAGCACCCCACGAAAGGGCAGAGGTGACCAGACGGGCAAGGCAGCCGCAGCCACGCGACAGAGCAGACGGGCGAGGGGGAGACGGCAGCTGTGGGCCAGTCGGCGTGAGGCCGTGCGTCCAGAGCAAAGAGCAGGAGCCAGGGACACGGGAGACTTCAGCATCCAGAAGGCGGCCAAGGACTGAACACACACAACACCCCCCAAAACAGAAGCACTGACGTCCCCAGTGACAGAGCTACAGAACCCTAGGCACAGCGGCACCCCGACACTACAATGACAACAGAATCCCAGCGCCCGTCAGAGCAGGAAGCAGAGCCGGGAAGACGGCGTGAGGGACCGGGCGCCACACAACGCCCGCCCAGTACAGGTGCCAGAGGGCAGGCCTCTGCCAGGAAGACGACCGCCCGGGCGGAAACTCGCCTCCGGACCTTCAGGGCAACCGGCACGTACAGCAACCCCTTGAGCAGGGTCGGGGTCCGGTGCAGCTGAACGTCTGTGTATGACCTCTGACTCCCCCAAAACTGCCGACAACCTCCTGTGGACCGGAAGCCTTACCGCCGCCGCCATCAGCGCGCCGGGCACGCGTCTGTTACCGCCTGTGTCTGACAGTAAAGTCAGCCGGAGGAAAGACGCGCTACTCAGGAAACCAGGAGAGAAAACGCATTTACAGAGTCTGCTGAGACAGAACGCGCAGAAGTGGACCCGGGCCTGCACACCCCTGCTGTCCGGGGCAGCGGCATCGCCCTAGCCGGTTCGGCTCAATGGTTAGAGCGTCCGCCCAACAGCTTAAGGGCAGGTACCTCGGTTGCAGGCACCTGCAGGAGGCAACCCATCGATGTGTCTCTCTCACATCGACGTTCCTCTCTCTCTCCCCTCCCTTTCACTCTCAAAAAAAAAACACAAAAAAAATCGATGAAAGACAAATATCCTTGGGTGAGAATTAACAAAAACAAGCAAATAAATAAATAAAAGGCTCAGCGGAATCTTGAACGGAATGAAAATAAAAACAACGTATCGGAGTCTGTGGGACGTCCCTCAAGCAGGACTTGGGAGAAAACCGAACGTTTGTAGGAAAAAGAACAGTCTCAACTGGGCGACGAGGTCAACCTAAAGTCGCCGCGTGGAGGAGACTGTAACGACCAAAACACACGTCCAGGAAACAGAAAACAGAAAAGTAACAGGAAAGTCAGCGAAGCCCAAACTGGTTCTCTGAGACGATGAGTGACGCTGGCAGACCTCCCCCGGCTGATCGGGGACGGGGCGACCGCGCGGACGGGATCGTGAGGGGACACGGGGAACACCTCACGCTGACACGCTGGAGGACGGGATCGTGAGGGGACACGGGGAACAGCTCACGCTGACACGCTGGAGGACGGGGACGCGTTAGGCAACTGCTTGTAAAAACAAACAACTCCATCAAGAACAGAAACCCCAACAGCCCTGCGTCGTTAAAAACCATTCCCCCCGAAAACGTCCAGACCCAACGGGCTTCGTGCTACCGAGTCTTTTTAAAAGAAACAGTTCTTCATTCAGGAAACGCAAGAGGATGAGGATACGTCCCAAATATTCCATGAATCCAACGTGACTCTGATGCCAAAACCAGACAAAGACATTACAAGAACAAAAGACAGGACGAAAAAACCACAGACCAGGATCCCTCACGAATGTCGACTCAAAAGCTACACACAAAATGTCAGCAAGTCCAACTCAACAACGTTCTAACGGATCATTAATGCCCGATGACCAGGGCGGGTTACCCCGGGAACTCGCCGTGTTAATAAACTAAAAAAGGAGCGACACTCGCATAAATGCAGCAGCAGCAGCATCTGACAAGACCCAAAGCCGGTTCCTGGTCGGAGCAAAGTGGGCCTGGGCCAGCGGGCCTCCTCCCGGGACAGCCGCGCCCCCCGGGCCAGGGGCCGCAGCTCCTTTCAATACAGCCCTGCCCTGTGCTCCGCAAGCGGACGCAGGCGTCCACACTGGACCCGGAGAAGCAAGACTGTCCTCGTTCACAGCGGACACCACCACCTGTGCAGAAAACCGGTGCAAATCTACAAAAAAGCTACCAGAACTAGTGAGTGAGTTGCAGGGTTTCAGGACGCAAGATCAATACACAAAAATCAATAGCGACGTTCAACCAGGGACTTAAAGTTTAAAAATAAAAGCTGTGCTACTTGTAATAGCACAAGAGAAAAGGAAAACCTTTTTTCTTTTAAGGTAACTGACAAGCCCTGTCTGGTGTGCTCAGTGGTTAGAGTGTCTGCCCACGAGCCAAAGGGTCGCGGTTGGATTCCTGGTCCAGGGCCCGCACCTGGGCTGCAGATTCAATACCCGGCCCCCATCGGGGTGTGTGCAGGAGGCAGCCAATCGCTGTGTCTCTCTCTAATCAATGTTTCTCTCTCTCACCCCCCTTCCTCCCCCCTCCCTCTCTTCCACTCTCTAAAAAAATCAACTGAAAAAATATCCTCTGGTGGGGACTAACAACAAAAAAGCTACCAACTGCTCACTTTATGTGACGCTTGTTACGTCAATTATGCCTCTGAAAGCTGTTTTTAAAAATAACTACACAGCAATCCCAGGTGGACCCCGTGTTCCCGGATTCGTTTGTTCTATGGTTTAAACAACGTCCACAGCTCAACTAGCAGCAGAAGGCCACCAGTTCTCCCAGGGTTGTCCCACACACACCTCCTTCCCTCCCAAAAGATACACAGAAACCCTGCAGCAGGAGTGGCCCGCCCCCTGCAAAGGGCCAAGCACAGCCTCTCTGGCTCTGTGGGCCTCAAGGCTGCCCCTGTCTCGCTGAAGCAGCCACAAGCGATGTGAACAAACGGAGGGCCGGGAGCCAATAAAACTTTATTTACACAAACAGGTGGGGGGTGGCTGTGGCCGGGGGCTGCAGAAGCGTTCTGCTCCGAATTATTCGAAATGCAAATTCTCAGGACCCACCTCAGGCCTAGGAATCCGCAACTCTGGGGACAGGACCCAGAAGCTCAAGTTCAAGACCACTGGTCTGGAGAAGCCGGCCAGAGGGACGGGCTGACCCAGAGCCGAGGATGAACAAAGCTGAGCAAGCACCTCACAGGCAGCACTGGGCCTCGGGCGGCCTTGGGGGGAACACTCACGGGAACGCAGGAGGCGGAGGAAGGAAGGGGGCGGGGAAGGACCGCCGCTGGCCCCTCCCACTTCCCGCGGCAGCGCCCAGCCCACCTGAGACACATGCCGCAGCTCGCGTGGCTCCGTGTCTGCGCTCCACGGCAGGACGAGGACCTGAGTCACGCTTCGGGGTGACTCAGCCTGAGAACGAGGGGCCTGAGTCATGCAGGCGTTGGCTGAGACCACGTCCTGCCGTGGGCACCGCAGGTGAGACCTTCGAGGACGGCAGGGCCCGTGTGCACACGCACACGCATGTGCACACACGCTGGCGTGGAGACGTTCCAAGAGGATGAACCCTGCTCCCCGAGGGACACTCTGGCTAAAGTCACAAATAACTGGCATGGCTGTGCTTCCTTTTTTACCTTTTTTTTAATGCTCACCTGAGAGCATGCTTGTTTGATTTTAGAGGGAGGGGAGAGAAAGAGAGAAACATTGATCGGCTGACTTCCATACACACCCTGACCGGGAATCGAACCCACAACCCGTCAGTACACAGGACAACGATCCAACCAACAAGCCACACCGGCCAGGCCCGTGGTTTCTTTTTTAAAGCAGCTGCTCATGCCCTTCTTTCTTCGACGTTAAAACGTAACGAATCCACAGACACAGCAAGAGCAGAAACACTCCCACCCCGTCCTCCTCTCGGAAATCGCCCCCACCCTGCTCTGCAGCCGCCAGGGAGCCCTGCGCACACCGAGGGGGGAGGCAGCGGCCACACTGCGGAGAAGATGCCCGGGGTGACGTGCAAAAGCCCGGGTGCCAGCTGCCAGCCCCCGCAGGAGGCGGGGAAGTTTCCAGGGAGCCCGTCTGCAGAGGAACAGAGCTGTTCTCACCTGGCCCTGCTGTCCTGCTGCCCACGCTGCCTGCTGCCCACGCTGCCCACGCTGCTTCAGCCTCGACGGGACCAGCCAATCAAGAGTCACCAGCACGGGAAAGCTGCCCCGCAAAAGCCAAATCCACAACAAACCCCAGAACTTGGGGGAAACCAAAAGCAGAAACTGCCAAAGCAGCACCGCTAACCCCCGAGGACGGGCGGGAGGAGCGGGGGGAGGGGGGGGCAGAAACAGGCGTGCGCTCTTACAAAAGAAACCAGGGCAAGAGGCAGCGTTGACACAAAAATAAAACCACAGCCCTGGCCGGCAGCTCAGTGGTTAGAGCACTGGCCTGCGCACCAAAGGGTCGAGGGTTCGATTCCCAGTCAGGGCACAAACCTAGGTTGCAGGTTCAATCCCGGGTAGAGGCGAGGACCGAGGCAATAAACACATCCTCAGGCGAGGATTTAAAAAAAAACACAACACTGGGAGGGGGCGGGGAAGGCAAGCAGGAAGTGAGGTCAGAACTGCAGGGCCCAAGGGGAACAGACAGGAAGTGAAGTCAGAAATGGGGGACCCAAGGGGAACAGACAGGAAGTGAGGTCAGGACACCTATGCCAAGCAGGTGAGCACAGCCCCACAGTCACAATAATCGGCACAAAGGACGGATCTGTCAAAACCCGAGACAGGATGTGAGCAGCCTGGACAGGCGGCGGCCCGGCCCACAGGAAGCAGCAGCTCGAGGACGCCGTGGATGTGGCCACAGCAGCCGCCGGGAAGCGCGTGGTCTCGTCTTCTCCTGACCCGCCTCTCTCCCGCCCTGGGAGCGCAGCGCGTGGCAGGTCAGGGTCAGTGCCCGCGTGCGGGGGACGAGGCTGCGTGCAGGGGCTGCAGAGAATTCGGGCTCGCTGTCTGCACTACGTGCTGGTCCTGAGGACAGACCAGCTCACAGCGTCCCTCTCCCTCCCAGGAGGCCGGCCTGGGGTCAGTGAACGAAGGGCACGTCACACCACGTACAAACGCTGCGACGGGGACGAGGCCCCTGGGGCTGGGGTGCCCCCGGCCCCGTGACACCCACTCCTGTTGAAGATGGGGCTGGGGGTGGAGAGGATGGTCCCCTGGAGGCCGAGCGTGCCCAACACAGGCCTGGGAACAGGGCGGCCACCCACGGCCGCAGGCACCTGTCAGGAGCCTCTCACCCCGGCAGGGCCCAAAGGACCTTCAGCTGGTCAGGCCACGCCATGGACACGCCCTCACTTCCTCTCGCCCGGGCAGACAGGCTCTGGGCAGAGGCCGCAGTCCAGCCACCGTCCGGGCCAGTGAAACGCGCGGACAGAGCGCGTGGGAGGCCTCCAGAGCCTGGAGCCAGAGGACGCCACGCGGGAGGAAGCGCTCGGTCTCTATGAATGACCCGTGACGAGGGACAGGGAGCCAAGGTTCACCTGCAGAGAACACTTCGCTTTGCAATCAGCGGCCGCCGCCGGTCGTGCCCCACCCCCAACCCGGGAGAGAAGGGTGCCACAGGGCCAACCAGCCTGGGCACCTGGTTCCCGTACAGGACGGAAGGGGGGGTGCTCACGCTGCCATGAGGTGGGGGAGGGGGGAGATTCTCGGGGAAAAGACATCGGGAGAGACCGAGTCCCAGCAAGCGGCCCAAAGAGGGGCAATTTCGCGTCAAAATGACGGCCAGAACGGACGGCGGCCTGTGGCAACCGGGGCAGAGCCACGTGAACACAGGCCGACGGAGGCCTCTAACTGGGTCAGGCAGGATCTCGAGGGACACTGAACCCCTGGGAGAAAGTTCACGGGGGACAGGGTGCCGACAGGGTCCAAAGTCCCCCCGCCGGTTACTTATTAACCAGGGAGGGAGAGGCAGACCCGCCCAGGAGCCAGACCCGCCCAGGAGCCAGACCAGGGTCACCGGCCGGGAGGGGAGGTGCGGCTCCGAGCCTCCTGCCCTGGAGTGAGCCCCTCCCCATGCACCCCTG
>NW_005362885.1:246853-247124 GCF_000412655.1 Myotis brandtii
ACGGACACGCCCTCGCCGTGCGCCCCGGCACCTGCAGTGGAGAGCCTGGTGGACGGCGGCCTCGCAGCTTCACCAGAGCGGGGAAGACGGCTCAGAGTAAAACGCTGAGAATGAAACGCTGAGCCCAGCCCGGCCGGTGCGGCTCAGCAGCTGAGCATCGACCTATGAACCAGGAGGTCAGGGCACATGCCCAGGTTTCAGGCTCGATCCCCAGTGTGGGACGTGCAGGAGGCAGCCAATCAATGATTCTCTCTCATCATTGATGTTTCTT
>NW_005362885.1:247354-249522 GCF_000412655.1 Myotis brandtii
GCGGGCTGGATCCGGTCCGTTTGAAATGAATAAAACTAAAAAAAAAAAAGCCCGTACCCTTTTATGTAATGATGTTTACTTTGAATTTATATTAGTTCACACAAACACTCCATCCATGCTTTTGTTCCGGCCCTCCAGTCCAGTTTAAGAACCCATTGTGGCCCTCGAGTCAAAAAGTTTGCCCACCCCTGCTCTAGCCACTGAGCCAAACCGGCCAGGGCTCACCATTAATGTTTCTATCTCTCTCTGCCTCTCCCTTCCTCTCTGAAGTCAATAAAAATATATTAAAAAACAAAACAGAAACGCTGAGCGAGGAGGAGAGGTGGCAGGTTTATGACACCAGCGTCTGCCCTCCGGCGGGGACGGCAGTCCCCCCACACCAAGGGCACCTGGGAACACAGGTCCGCGTGGCGAGAACGTGCGTCAGGAGCTCAGGGCCGGCCCAGCAGGGGCCACGTCTGCGCCTCCGATTAGTTGTGGGAACATGCGCTCCCTCCATTCTGAGCCACGTAGCGTCCCTCTGTCAAGCAGGCCGCCGGAGGCCCTGGACTGGAACAGCGGGTCACCTGCCCCTAAAACGCCACTCCTGGGCTGTGACGACCCTGGGATCAACCAGAGCCCAGAGTCACAACTCTGGTGCGACGACCCAGGAGGCCGCGGCCCGAGGTCCTGGACCGACAGGGGCGGGAGGACTGAGCGTCCAGCCTGGGTCTGGCCAGGGCCCGTGCTGGTGGGAGAGGTTGGGTCCGAGCCCTGTGCCCTGGCCATTCCTGCCCCAAACCGCCAGCTCGCGCCCACCGCTGTCGGGACAGGAAACGGCGCCTCTACGCTGGTTTCTAAGCGCTGCCTTCTTCCCATTTTCTGAAAAACCTCACTTTTCCCCTGATAAGAATTGCCCTGGAGTCAGTCTCACCCCCTCAGGTCAGGCTGCGGGTGAGGAGCCCACTGCTGTTGGCTCATTTACTGAAATCTCTGCTTGAAGAATGGCTGAAAGCTGACAGCCTCGCTCCGAAACCGACGCCAGCTTCCCTCGCCCACCACGGGCACCAACTTACTGCCACAGCTGCCTGCACCCCGTGGGCGAGGCGGGGCGGTGTGGAGCCACCCACAACCAGACTGCAAGCGGAGGCGCCGGTCAGATGAACCCTCAAACACCCCACTGCGGACGCCGTGCGGGGAGCTGGCCAAGACCCGGGGTGTTCCCACCGGCAGTGGGCAGCTCGGGCCTCAGTCTACGAACGCGCCGAACGTGCCCGCCGCTGGCACATCCTCTGTGTTCCACTCACAGCACCTGCTGGCGCCCGTCGCTGGCCTGGCGGGCTGTGGGGGGCACCGTGCCAGCCCCGCATGCCCACATGGCCCCGGCGGGCTCCTGTCAGAGGACCCGGCTTTGCTGAGAGAGAGGACTGCACGGCCGGAAGCCTCGACGCGGCTGCACCCTCACCCGCTTCACGTCCTCACCTCCACGTGCAGGGCGGGCACCCAACCCCCTTTTATAGACGGGGAGACCAAGGCGGGGACGTGACATAACCCAATGCCCAAGAGAGGAAGTGGCGGAGCCGGGCCCGGGCCCTGGGAGTCCACGCCCTAACCACTGGAGAGTGCTGCCCCTCGAACTTCTAGAAACTTCTCCTTGGCTCGAGATACCAAAAATCACACCATCTACTACTTGCAGAGGAGACAGAGAAGGAACCAGAGGTCAGAGTCAGAGCTGGAGAAAGTGGTTTCTGCTTCGCGGTGGCAGGGGACGCGGGCGCCTAAGGGCACTGCCTCTCCTCCCAGCGCCTCCCCTTGGCCTCCAACAGTGGCCTCCCCCCCACCCAGCAGGTGGGGCCCCACCGGTTTTGCAAAACAAAAATTGAGGCCCCTCCTTCCAGGAGCCACTGGGGAGGGGGTGCCGCCCTCACACCCCCGCCCCTCGTTAACATTCAACAGCC
The DNA here is from genome assembly GCF_000412655.1 of Myotis brandtii. Taxonomy (NCBI): domain Eukaryota; kingdom Metazoa; phylum Chordata; class Mammalia; order Chiroptera; family Vespertilionidae; genus Myotis; species Myotis brandtii. The sequence continues at coordinate 249,292 of NW_005362885.1, forward strand.
AAGACTAAGCTGGACAGAGAGCCAGGGGCCGCCAGGCCAGGAGGCCGCCTGCAGCTGAGGTCCAGGCTTGCTCAGACTCAGGAGGCCAAGATGGGGCGTTTGGAAACCAAGGAACGGAAATGGCTGCCATGGCTGAGTCATCAGCTCCACCAGAGCCGCCCGGGGAGGGGGCCACAGGCAGTGTGGGCACCGCCCGTCCTGGCCCCGGCGACTGTCCAGGCCCCAGGGCCG
>NW_005362885.1:249875-254022 GCF_000412655.1 Myotis brandtii
GGCCGCCAGGAGCAGCCCTGGCCTCTCTCCTCCCCGGGGAACAGGCAGGTCAGGCTGTCCCGGGCAGCGCTGGCGTCTCCTGCTCTGGGTCCGACACGTTCGGGGCGAGATTATAAAGGAAGGGGAGCCCATCCTCTCTCACTCTTTTTAAAGAACTTCTCCCCGGGCCGCGGGGCTCAGGGCTGAGCGTTGACCTAGGAACCAGGAGGTCAGGGTTCGATTCCCGGTCAGGGCACAGACCCAGGTTGCGGGCTCGAACCCCAGTGTGAGGCGGGCAGGAGGCAGCCAGTCAATGATTCTCTCGTCGTTGATGTTTCTCTCTCTTTTTCTCTCTCTTTTCCTCTCTGAAATCAATGAAGATATATTTCTTTAAAATAGACACATTTTTTGGGAAAAAAAAATAATTTCCTCCAGAAGCAGGCAGGACAGAGACAGAGGGAAAGAAAGGTGCGTGAAGGCTCATGGGACCTCATTGGGAGCCTCGGCCCTCCCGCTGCCCGGCCCCATCCCTGGGCCAAGGCGCACGCAGACACGCGCACGCACACGCTGGGCTCTCACACAGGCCTCCCGGGATCAAAGGCGTCATCAGCCCCACGAACCCATGGTCCCCGCCAGTCCTCTCTGGCGGCCATAGGCTGGGCACACAGTAGGGCTCCATGACGGAGGACGTCCGCACTCAGGCCGGTCTGCTGCCGCACTCCCACCAGGACGCCCCCCGGGCGCCAGCCCCTGGGCAGCAGGTCACTGCACCTCTAACGGGGTTTCATTCTAAGAAGGCGGGGTCCCCAGCTCAGAGCTGCTCCTGCCTCCAACGCCCACAGCCGGGTTCAGCGACAAACGGACGGCTAAGCCACGACACGCGGGGCACACGAAACATCAGCCAGTCACATGCGGCGGGACTAATACCCACAATGCACAGGGAGCTCATACAGCCCAAAGGGCTCAAACAGGCATTTCTCCAAACGCGTACACGCGGTCAGTGAGCACGTGGCAGGACGCTCAACATCACTGACCACCAGGCAGGCACAACTCAAGCCACAGCGAGGCCCTGGCCTGGGCGGGGGGTGGGGGGGGGCTCAGTTGCCTAGAGCATTGTCCCAATGGGCCAAGGTTGTGGGTTCGACCCCGGGTCAGGGCACATACAAGAAGCAACCAATGGATGCATCAATAAGCGGAACAAACCCATCTCTCTCTCTCTCTCTCTCTCTCTCTCTCTATCAATAAAAATTAAAACAACAGTGAGACACCAGCTCACAGCCACTAGGATGGCTACCGTCAAACACACACAAAACAGCAGGTGCTGGCGAGACACGGAGAGATCAGAGCTGTGCCCACTGGTGGGACGGACGCTGGTGCAGGCGGGACGAAGACCGGCGCGGCGGCTCCTCAGAAATTAAACAGACTCACCCCGAGCCCGCCACTCCCCTCCCGGGCACCCAGCGCTCACAGCAGCGCTGCTCACAAGGCCGAACGTGCCAACAGCCCGGTGTCCCCCGCTGGGCGAACGGACACACGGACACACACACACACACACACACACTCTGGGATGCCGGGAGGAGCTCCGCATGACGGCGTGGCTGGGCCTCGGCACGCGTGCTCCGTGACGTGAGCCGGGCTCAGGACAGAGGCTGCGTGATCCCGCCCCCGGGAGGGCCCTGGAGTCAGGGTGCAGGGCGGGGGCGGGGGAGTGTGTGACGGGTCAGAGGTCACTGTGGGAGGACGGGAAGCTCTGGAGACGGCGGCTTCGGCGCAGGACACGCGGGGGTGCCTCCTGGGTGGCAGGTGCTCAGGCTGTGGGGCAGGAGAGTGGCGGCTTCCCAGCAGCCCCTCGGCCTGGGGACGAACCCACGTTTAGAGAACAAATTGGTAAAATCAAAACCCTCCAGAGGCCCCGAGCCTCCGGGACCGAGTCCCTAAGACAGTGACGGGCAGTGTGTGCACACAGAGCAACGCACGCTGGTCCCACGGCCGTGCCCTGAAACCCACGGTCCTTAACCAGGTCACCACCAAAGTGACAGGAAAAGACCCGCACGACGACCCCGCCGTCGTCCGCAACGCAGGATGCAAGAGGAACACTCACACTGCACGTCTGTGAGGAGTAGGCGAGGTCGCTGCCCACCGTCTCCCACGAGAAACGCCCAACCCCTGGCGTCCCCGCGTGGGGGAGACACCCTGTAGCCACGCGGGGGTCTCAGGCTCCGCCCTCCCTGCAGGGGGACGCCAGCCGGGGCCCCCACTTCAGAACCAGCCCGGGGGCCGCCATCTTCCTCCCCTGCTCCACACAGGTGCTCACACGCACACCCACGGAGAAGGGGACGGGCTACTGCGTGAGGCCAGCGCACCGGAGCCAGAGCCCCTGGGAGAGCCGGGCACAGACGCACTGCGACCAGGCCTGGGCGTCCACCCTGGGGCGCGGCCCAGACACGCGGGGACAACGAGGAGGGGTCCCCTGAGGGAGCGACCAGAGGAACAGGGCACAGTGCGCTGACCGTCCACGCTGTCTGTCCACGCAGTCCACGCTGTCCGTCCACGTAGTCCGTCCACGCTGTCCGTCCACAGTGACCTTCCACGCTGACCATCCGCACTGTCCGTCCACACCGTCCACACTGACCATCCGCACTGTCCGCACTGTCCATCCACACTGACCGTCCACACTGACCATCCACACTGTCCGCACTGTCCACACTGTCCGTCCACACTGTCCGCACTGTCCGTCTGCACTGTCCATCCACACTGTCCGTCCACACTGTCCGCACTGTCCGTCCACACTGTCCGTCCACACCGTCCACACTGTCCGTCCACACTGTCCATCCACACTGTCCGCACTGTCCGTACTGTCCGTCCACACTGTCCGCAATGTCCGTACTGTCCGTCCACACTGTCTGCACTGTCCGTCCACACCGTCCACACTGACCATCCGCACTGTCCGCGCTGTCCGTCCACACTGTCCATCCACACTGTCCGTCCACACCGTCCACACTGACCATCCACACTGTCCGTCCACACTGTCCATCCACACTGTCCATCCACACTGACCATCCACACCGTCCACACTGTCCATCCACACTGTCCGTCCACACTGTCCGTCCACACTGTCCGTCCACACTGTCCGTCCACACTGTCCGTCCACACTGTCCGTCCACACTGTCCGTCCCACACTGTCCATCCACACTGACCATCCACACTGTCCGTCCACACTGTCCATCCACACCGTCCACACTGACCGTCTGCACTGTTGCGTGCTGCCGGCTGGGACGTCTGTAGGCATCCCTTACAGGGACAAGAAAAGCCAGCGCCCTCGATGTCCAGAGGCCCAGAGCCTCGATGCCCAGGAGGTGGAAATGCTGCGGGACACGTGCCCAGAGCCGTGCCCGCCGACGTGCACACGCAGGCCCGACGGCACAGCAGCCGCTACGCGCGTTTCTGAGATCCGGATCCACACACGGCCGGGGCACCGTGGGTAACGAGACGTTCCCAGGTGAAATAAGGTGACGTCTGGGACAACACCCGCCTCCTCACACAAGAGGGAAGTCAGAGGTGGTCACCGCGGAGATGGGCGCGGGTCACGGACCAGGCTCTGACCGGCGCCGCGAGGAGTGACCCCGACACGGTGTCCACGGGCACAGCACGGGGCCACTGCAGGGCCCCTCGCAGGGGACGCAGGCCGTGAGCTGTGAGTGACCCCTGATCGGGGACGGGCGAGGCCCTGCCCACGGGCCCACAGCTCCCTGCACCATGATTTCCTTGGAGGCTGAGCAGCCGGCAGAGGCCCAGGCCCGTGGGCCTATCACCACCATCGCCCGCCACCCCTTCCCCAGCCCTCCAGGGTCCCCTGCCTGCCTCCCACCTGCTTCCACAGCCAGCAGGACCCCGGAAGCTGGGACCACGGGGACAGCAGGCCTGGGGTGGGCTGCCCATGGTCGGTCCCGGTCACCCTCAGCCTCCAGGGCTCACATGGAAGCGAGAGGCCTCGTCACGGAGAGCCCCGCCCGCACAGGAATCACGGCGCAGACCAAGCGCGTTGGAGGAAACACCACAAACAGCACGAGCGGCACCCAGCTCCGACGGGCAATGAGGTCGGCACGGACAACCAGAGGGACCCCTAACACAAGACGGCGGACAGCGGCCGCAGGAAATCAAAGCCGAC
>NW_005362885.1:254417-255645 GCF_000412655.1 Myotis brandtii
CCCCTCGCTGAGCCGGTGGAGGCAGCCCACAGCTCACCTCGTCTTCACAGTTTAAAGACCTTTGTAAATTGAGACAAAACCGACGAGGGTCAGGCGGGCTGGGCGACACTCACTGCGCACGAGGATGTTAAAAAAATCACAGTTTTGATAGTTCTGCAAAAAAAACTTAGCAAATTTACAACAAAACTGTCAAGTAATTAAGGCAAGGCACTTCACACATGAACTTAAACTGCTAATTAAAATCCCCTCGCTTAATTGACTACATTTGCATATCATTCGACTTGGGGAGCATAATTTTTTTAATGGTTTGGGCAAATCAGTTGTAACCTCAGGGAGTGGGCAGCAGCAGGGAGGGCAGGTGAGTCTGGGGCGTCAGGGGCTTGACCCCAGGCAGGGGGTCCCCCACCCGGTGGGCATGGCCGCTCGGAGACCCCACTGTGGTGCGGTGTGCTGACGGCACCTCCTGCTGCCCAGTGCGCCTGCCTCCACCTCCCCACCTGGGTCAGGCCCTTTCCTCCTCCGGGCGCGGGTCCCCCGCCTGCCAGGGCGGCTCTGCGTGCTTGCCCAGCGCCAGCCCTGCCACGGGAGAGACCCACTCACCCTCCGTGGCAACGGGTCAGAGTGCAGATGACCACGCTGACCTTCCACAAACAAGCGCTAGCCCAGGCGGCACACAGCCCGGCAGAGCCCGACACGCGTGGGCTCACTCCTCAGGAAGGGCCCTGCCAGTCCTTGGGCCCAGGAGACCAGGGCTGCTTGGACCCAGCCCGACCATGCCAACGTTCCCGGCCGGGCTTCCACCTGCTCCTCAGCGCAGCATCCACGGCTCTGCCACCCACTGTCCACGGAATTGGAGTTTTCCCCGCAGCGGGACCCCCGGGCCTGCACAGGTCTAGCTCCGACGGGCAAGTGTAGCAGCGAGTTCACACGAAACCAGGCGGCCGGGCAGGCAGAAGCGCGGCCTCAGGACAGCAGGCCACAGGGCATCGCACCACGGCTGCAGCTCCGTGGGACCCCACGAGAGAGCCTCCAGCAGAACCGTGAGCACCACCGCGAGCAGGAGGGCCACGTGTGCCACCAGCTCTGCAGAGACGGAGACGGGGAAGCAGGCACCCACAAAGGGGAGGAGACGGCCTGGCATCAGCCCCCCGTCCCCCCGTCACCCGCAGGCCTGAGCTGCAAAGCAGTGCCCCGGGCTGGGAGGGTGGGCGGAGCACCGAGGTGATGG
>NW_005362885.1:255740-257546 GCF_000412655.1 Myotis brandtii
CCGGCCCTCACCTCCGGACATGCGCCCCCCCGCCCAGCGAGTGGCTCTCAGAGTGTGGGGTGCGTGGCCGGGAGAGCCTGGGGGAGCCCCTGCCCCGCTGGGAAATGTGGGGGATTAGAGACCATAGCTCCAGACCACTCCCCAGACACCACGTCACACCCAGCAGCCGACAGCTCCTCCAGGACAGAGGAAGAGCGATGGGCACGCGGACAAGCCGGCACCTGGTGGGTGTCCCCACCATGCGCCCCCCCACCCCACCCCCACGTGACTGCTTCGGGCACAGTCAGCCCGGTTCCTTGGTGCCACCCACACATGGGGTCTCCACCCTGGGGCTGGGGGTGCACAGCTCAGCTGCCATCGGTGACTCACCCCCACTCACCACCTCACACGGGGGCTCAGACCAGCGGCGCCTCGCCCACCCTCGGGGCAGAATGAGCCCGACCAGGTGCCCATTGCGCTGCCTCCCCTGCCTGCGCCCTGAGCGACCTCCCTCCGCCGCTGCCCTGCCCGCCGCCCCATTTCTCTGCAACAAGCAGGAAGCCTATTTTCAACAAAAAATGTTTCTTTCAAAGGAACCAGCCCATGTCCCAGGGGAAGCCCAGCCAGGGCGGGCACCTCGCAGGCTGGGCCAGGCAGGGCCACGGCGGGGACGCCGTCACTCGGCAGGCAGCAGGCACATGTCGGGTGGCCCCGGCTCCTCCAAGTGCCCCACACAGACCTGAGCGAGCCACCTTCTTCAAAACTCCAACAGGGCAGGAGAAGCACCTGCCAAACGCCCCTCTGCACCCCGAGAAAGGCTCTCCGCCCCTCCCCTCTCCACCGTCGACAGCGGAGCTGCTAACAGACCCCAACGACTTCGTGCCTCTGTGAGCCCCTCGACGGGTGTTTATCCGGCCCCGGAACTAGGGGCCCAGCTGTGACCAAGCCCCGCCCCCACGCCCAGGGAAGCCCACAACACAACCACAAGCGCACCATCGGAGAACCAGGCCGCGGCGGGCTGGGCGCCCAGAGTCGCCGAGACTTCCTGAATTCTTATCAATGCTCCCAACTCGAGACGTGACGGCTCCTGTGAATCTTTGTAAGTCACACAAGTAAACAGGGAAGACGCAAATGCCCACGGCCAAGAGAGCCTGGCCAAGGTGACCCCCTTCCCCCAAAAGCCCACTCGTGGGCCCTGGATGCCCAGCAAGGGGGCTCCCTCCGCCCAGCAGGTGCCCCATCCACTCGGGTTCCCACCATTTCCTTTAAAATTCGTGCCCGACTGGGTCCTTCATTTTATTTTTGTTGTTGTTGTTAATCCTCGCCTGAGGGTATTTTTCCATTGATTTTTAGAGAGAGTGGAAGGGAGAGGGAGAGGCAGAAACATCGATGTGAGAGAGACCAATTGGCTGCCTCAAGCCAGAGCCTGCAAGGGCGGTAGGTGCCTTTGACCGGAATCAAACCCAGGACCCTTCAGTCCTCACACTGACACTCTATCCACTGAGCCACACCGGCCAGGGCTGGGTCCTTCCTTCAGCCAATAAGTAGACACAGTGGTGGAGACTCCCAGAACCTCACCTGGCCCCTCCGCGCCGGTGCCCCAGCAATGCCACCTGAGAGCCAGCCAGCCTGGCGCAGCCCACGCCACAAAAGGGAGGCTGGGGGGGCCGGGGCCACCCCGTTCCCACGAACAGCCGCCGGCCACACACCCCACAGGCTCCCGAGCAATGACTTCCTGTTCCTTCTGCAAGTCGGGCCCGCCCCCCGCGTCTGAGCCGGTTCACAAGCACAAGGCGTGCCCATCCACCATCTCACTGCCCTGCCTCC
>NW_005362885.1:257861-258144 GCF_000412655.1 Myotis brandtii
CCAACCTGCTGCCCACCCCCCGGCCAGCCGGCCCTGGTGACGGCCAGGAGGGGACGGGCCCTCAGGAAGGAGGACGCGGTCTCCTCCCCCAGCTCGCGTTGATCTTAAGGAAATAATCCAGCCTCTGTATTTTGAGTCAAAACAAAGAAACTTTTAAAAAACATTTCAGTTGGAACTTGCATAATTCTTCCAGGGGAGAAACCTCCCTCTTTCGCAATCCTTCGGAAGAGCCACATTATTGCTGCTTGTGTAACAGTCTCCGGGCCGCAGAGCCGGCCGCCGG
>NW_005362885.1:258202-259320 GCF_000412655.1 Myotis brandtii
GGCAGGGACCCTCCTCTCCACGCCCCACGCTCCTGGGGGCCGAGGGCAGCAGGGACAGAGGTGAGGGCCGCTCAGTGACCGGCTGCCCCAAGCGGGATGCCCACACCAGGGAAACAAACCCCAGAGGGCCAGGGGCCCAGCCCAGCTCCCGAGAAGGCGCTGGACCCGGGAGACGGCCGCTCCTGGAGAACCACGGACGGGCTGCTCGCGCAGACAGACGGACACCAGGCAGCCCGCCTCCCCTGCTCCACGGCCAATGACAGGGCGCAGGGCAGACCAGCGCTGTTCCCCGTTTGAGGAGACACCCCGCAACCTTCACCCTATGTCCAGACTGACTCACAGACCCATCCTGCTGGGGGGAGGGGGGGCAGGAGCCTCCCCTCAGAGCATCACCCGGGATGGCACCCCACCTTCTCAGCCAACCGTCTGGAAGCAGGAAATCACCATGGAACCCACAAAAACAGAGCAAACCAGGGGACACAGAAACAGGGGACCCTCGCAACCTCTGCCAGTCCCGGTGGCCCTGGGGGAGCACCGCTGCCCCACGAGGAGGCGGGTTCCTGGAGGGAGCGCGCTGGCCAGAGCGGCTCCACCTGATGGGACGCCCTTCCCGTGGAATTCCAGCTCAGAGGTCCCCAGGCCCCCTGCACCCCCTGCCTCCGCACCTCAGAGCCGCAGTCACCCCCAACAGGGATCCTGAGACACCAGGCTGCTCAAGGCTGCCGCCGGCCGATCTCTGCCTGAGGGAGCAGGGCCTCGGACCAGGAAGACGCCAGTCCCGGCGCAGGGAGAACAGCGTCCACTGGAGCAGACCGTCCAGCCTTGGGCGCTCCCGCCGCACCCCGTGGGCCCATGGGCCTAACACGCGTCGGCCACACGACAGGGCCACCCTGCAGGGAAGAGCCCTCCCGGAACTCGGTGTCAGAAGGACAGAGGGACAGCACTTCCGAGGAGCCCTGCTGGGGCCCTAGGGACGCAGCGCTCCGCCCTGGCGTCCCCGAAAGGGAAGCACCTGGGCCCCGGCAGGAGGGCAGCGCTCGCCACACCCAAGCGCCAGGATTCCTCTCCGGCAGCACCTGCACCTGCGCCGCTGAAAACCAGCCCAACGTAGTCCAGGC
>NW_005362885.1:259636-260959 GCF_000412655.1 Myotis brandtii
CCCTGGGCAGAGGGAAGGCAGAGCGGGCGAGGCCCCCAGCTCCGCGCGCGTTCCCAGCAGCAAACACGGCACGTCTCCGCCCGGAGACACTGACACCTCAACCTCAACGCCCGAGACAAACCAGCTGCCGCTACTCCCAACGCCCGTTACACGCGAGGAAACCGAGGCACAGAGGCCACGCAGCGCGCTCGGGGTCCCACGGCGGGGAGGGCCGTGTGGGCTGGGCCGCAGGCGACGGGGCCTGGGAGCACCAGGAAGGCCACCGACCCCTCCCACCGCCCGTGGCACAGAAGCGCCGACTGAGCGTCCGTCTGGCAGGAGACCTGGCGACACCTTGGCCGCCAACACCCGGGACGCACTTCCTCCTCCCAGAGCCCTCGGCCCCAGGGGAGCCCTGTCCCCTACAGAGAGCAGTGCCAGCCCCTTCTTTGTTGCCTTCTGTCCTCACGCTCGCTCGGCACATCAAAAACATTAAAATAAGCTACAAAGGAAGTGAAGAAATCAAAACACCTCCTATGAACACGCTGTCCAGAGGCGAGTGGGCGGGGCCAGCGGGGATGGGCAGGCGCTGGGAGGGGTCTTCCCAGGCGGCTCCTTCCAGAGCAAACAGAGCCTGGGCAGCTGTGGGTCCCCCACCCGAGGCTGAGACCCTCCTCCTCACGTGGTGCCTCTGGCATGTAGACACAAGCACACGGCTGTGCTGGGAAGATTTAAAGGGGACCACACACCCCAAAACTCCCAACGGTGCCATCGGAGCCACGGCAGCAGGGCAAGGGGGCCAGGCTGGCAGGAAGAGCCCAGAGGCGGGGTGAGGGGTGATTGTGGGGGGCAGCAGGAGGGCAGGCAGGAGCCCCTGGAGGTGCGGCCGGCAGAGACGGGGGACACGTGAACAGACAGGCAGACCTCAGGCCCAGGCCACCACTGTGAGGACAGGGCTGGGCTGCCACTTAGGCCTGGAGGCCGACCACTTGGGAGATTCTTTTAAATCCGCACACGCGGCTTCTGAGCGGCTTTGGGGAGGTCACTGACGCAGAAGGGGCAGCGCTGGCCATCTGTCGAGAGGGCCAGAGTGAAAGTGTGCTCCGACCACTTGTCTGTGGCTCCTCTACCCAGACAGCCCTGGGCCGCAAGCCCCAGCCGCGCCCTCCCTGAGCTGAGGACGCCCGCACGGCCGCGGCTGTGACAGCGGCAACCCCAGGACGGCAGGAGACCGAAAACACACACATGACCCAGATTCGGACACAAACACAGATGCAGACACGCCCTGCCAGACAACACCCTCTGCTGTCCACTCTGCAGGTGAGGGACCTGCCGTGGCCTCGC
>NW_005362885.1:261174-262847 GCF_000412655.1 Myotis brandtii
CACACGGGCCCCCTCAGGCCACGCTGGCTGTCCAGGGTGCAGCCACCCCAAACGGGAAAGGCTCCCAGGGCCCCGCATGCCACCCAGAGCCAACTCCGTCTCCAACGAAGGGCCCTGCCGGCGGCCTTCCCACCGGCACCCCCCAGACCCTCCTGCCGGCCCCACGGCAAACCCGCAGTCTGCCAACAGCTGCCACCTGGGCACTGGTCTAGCCAGGGCAGAAACGGCCCTGCACACGCACACGCGGCAGCCCCTCTAAGCAGAGGCGACAGGCCCTCCTCCTCCCCAGCCCCTCCTCCGCTCCCCAAGACTGACACTCCGCTGGAGGGGCGCCCAGAGAAAATCAGGCGGGAGCCTCTATTCACAGATTCAGAAAAAGAAGTTTGATGCAATAGCTGAATTAATTAGGCCTCCAAGAATAGCTGAGCCAGGGCAGCATTCTGTGTGCGATTTAATAAGCCTGGAAATGTAAAAGGAGAGTTGCAGATTCGTGGGGAGGGGGCAGATGCCAAGAGGAGTCGGTGAGGGCCTGGGTGATTGTGTTCAGTGTCCAGCGGTCCCGGGAGGGGCCAGACCACAAACGTCCCGGACAGACACACAGCGGCGCCGGCCTGGCCCTCCCCGCCCTGCCCTGCCCGCGGTGCCCTCCAGCGTTGGAGACACAGGGAGAGGGACATGGGCGCCTCCAAAACAAACTGCCAGCCACAGGCCACTGGAGCTCTCGGCCTGGGGTGCCCGCCGCTGAGGCCTGGCGCCCGTGCTCGTGGCCCGCACCCTCACACGCACCCTCACACGGGGACTCTGGGTCCACTCCCTGGAAGGCCCAGGGAGACACAGAGCTGGAGTCCCCAAGTCTCGGCCCCCTGCCAGGGCGCCAGGACACGGGCCGTCTGCTAGCGTCTCCCAGGACTTCCAGGCACAGAAAGGCTCTGCCCGGCCAAGTCCCGCCGGCTGGGGCCTGCGGGCCTGGGAGCTCTGAGGTTGGCAGTGCCCTTTGCCCCCACCTGGTCTGGACGCTCCCTGAGGCACCCAGAGGAAGGCAGGTCTTGGCCCAAGGCTCCAGCCTGGGCCCAGCCCAGGTCTAACTTCCCAGGACTCTGGGCAGGGGCGTCCTGAGGACTGAGGCCTGCCCTCCCCGGCCTTTCTGGGCGACTGCCGGGGCCGGAGGGCTTCTCCACCCACCGGGCCCGGCCCTCCAGGCCAGGCAGGCTGGCTAGTCCCAGGGGTCAGGCAGGAGGGGGCCTGCCTGCCCGGCTACAGGACCATCCGGGGGACCCTAAAAGCGAACCCGATTCTCCTTCAAACAAAGCAAAACCCTGAGCCGTGGGGGAGAGGCAGCGCACAGGTCTCAGCCTGCAGAGACAGGGCCCCAGGGGACACTCACCAGGGGCACCCGCCGCTTGTACTTGTTGCCGTAGTCGAACTTCTCCTTCACGTCGTCCAGGCAGCGGCCCAGGCGGGCCTGCTCCTCCTTGCCCGTGTAGTCCTGGCTCAGCAAGATGTAGGCCCGCCAGTTGGCGGAGTCGAAGCCCCAGTGGCAGGTCCGGTTCTCCAGGGCCTTGTGCGAGTGCACCACGAACTTGTGCGGCGGGTACATGAGGCGGCAGTCGAGGCACTGGATGCAGGCGGCGCTCGGGCTGCTGTAGAGCTCGGGCACCAGCAGCCCCTTGCTC
>NW_005362885.1:263146-263465 GCF_000412655.1 Myotis brandtii
GTAGGCGCCTCCGTAGAGCAGCGCGTTGCACAGGCGCTCCGCGTCCGTCTTGGTGATGAGCCCGCACGAGGGCGCCGAGAAGGGCAGGATGCCCATGACTTTGAGGATCTCCAGCTGGTCGGCCGTGCAGCGCGAGCAGTAGATGTGCAGCTCGTCGCACACCGAGTTGATCTGCTGCAGCGAGAAGTCGCGCAGCACCGAGTTGAGGATCTGCGGCAGGCACAGGCGCTTCTCGCCGCCCACCACGAAGCACGAGATGGTCTCGCCCTCCAGGACGGTCTCGCAGCGCTCGGTGGAGCGGTCAGACGGCATGAAGAAG
>NW_005362885.1:265690-265916 GCF_000412655.1 Myotis brandtii
GGTCAGAGCAGTCCTGGCCGTTTTCAACCTGAGTGAGGACAGGACAGTCCAGCTGAGCCGGACGGCAGCACCTCTTTCTCCACACCACGAGGGCACCCACGCCAGCCTGGCATTGGGGGGCCTGGGGACCCTGCCTGCTGGGCAGAGGCCCTGGGGCCACACCCACTTCCGCTTGGGCGGCCTTCAGCGTGTCACCTGCTGCTCCCACCGCCCCAGGGCAGGCTGG
>NW_005362885.1:266302-269215 GCF_000412655.1 Myotis brandtii
CACCTTCCTGGGTTCAGACCCAGGCAGGCACCCGGGGTGGCGCTGGCGTCTGAGGTTCAGGGTGCAGTGCTCCATGTTTGAAAACCAGACTGCTCCCCACCATGGACGAGAACCCCCCTTCCCTCTTCCCCCTCCCCCCGGCCAAACCTGCGCCCTGGGGATGATGAATGCTGTCGTCACCCCCATGACTTCTCTGTGCGCGAATATGAGATTGGGGAAGGGGGTTTAAGAACCAAAGACGCCCGGCCGGGGTGGCTCAGCGGGTGAGCATTGGCCTAAGAACCAGGAGGTCACGGTTCCATTCCCTGTCGGGGCACATGCCCGGGTTGCAGGCTCCATCCCTGGGGGAGGCGGGGGTCATGCAGGAGACAGCCTATCAGTGATGTTTCTCTCTCATCGATGTTTCTATCTCTCTTGGCCCGCACTTGGACCGAAAACACCTGTGTTGCACCGGACCGTCCGTCCCTGCCCCGTGGACTGGAACCCTGGACAGCGGGCAACCTGGAGCTGAGAGAGGGTGGTCTGCATCGAGGCTGGGCCGGGAACTGAACCCTGACCTCCTGGCCGAGCGAGGACTTCTTCCTGCTCTTTGGACCGCTGGGCACTGCCCGCCCCGCGGTGGGCCGTGCTGGCTCCTGCTCCCCTCCCTCCGTACCCTCGGGCTTTGCAGGGCTCCGGGAAGGGGCCCCAGGAAGAGCCAGCCGAGGGCCAACACTGTCCCCACAGCCCCAGGATCCAGAGTGAAGCCAGCACGGGTGTGAGGGGTGGTGGGGACAGGTGTGAAGGGCCTTGAGATGCAGGACGGGGCGGCGGGGGTGGGGGGGTGGCTGCTCTCAAAACCTGCTCCCCGTGGGAGTGTAGGCCTCCTCCCATAAGGTGTTGAAGTTTCTGGAGCAGCCAAGCCCTCCCACCCAGCCAGGACCAGGGCAGCGTGTCTGCATGGAGCCGGCCAGGCCCTGTCTGCCCCCAGCCTGGTGGGGGCGCTCCCACCTGCTGGCCTGCGCCCCGGCAGCCCACTCCTCCCACGGTGTCAGGACCACGGACCAGGCACCATCCCGGCAGGTGGAGGGTCAGGGCCCAGGCACAGCCACATGAGGGCGGAGGCAGGGACCAGGCCCTCGCCTGGCGGGTGGGTGTGGGCAGCTGCTCATGCTGTGTCCACTCACTTAATAGCTTAGCCCCTGCAGGTATGAACCGGGGCCTGGGGCCAACCAGCTTATCTCCATCTCCTCCCGGGAGACGGCACAGGATGGACCGCACTGCGGGGACGGAGTGGGTCCTGCAGGCTCAGGAGGCTTCTGGGGCCGGGACTGAGAGATGAGGGTGCGGCCACGATCAGGGCCTCTGGCCTGGGGAGGAGCTCAAAGTCCCAGCTGGAGAAATGGGCTGAGAGGCCTGGATCGCAGCTTCTCGGAGGGTCCTGCACGGACAGCTTGCCCCAGGCGGGCGGCTCTGAAGTCCAGGCTCCCAGCTGCCCCTGCTCCCTACACCTTGAGCAGCAGAGGAGACACTAGGTGCAGCCGGGCACAAACCCCCGTTGTCAGGAACGTGCTAAGATATTGTCTTCAGCCCGGCTGGCCCCAGCTCCGTGGCTAAGCGTCGACCTATGAACCAGGAGGTCAGGGTTTGATTCCCGGTCAGGGCACAGGCCCGGGTTATGGGCTCGATCCCCAGTGGGGGGCGTGCAGGAGGCAGCTGATCCATGATTCTCTCTCCTCATTGGTGTTTTTTTTCCTCTCTCTCTCCCCCTTCCTCTTTGAAATCAATAAAACATATTTTTTTAAAAGTATTGTCTTAAAACTTTAAATCTGAAAAAATGTTCTCAAGTAACATGATCTTACCAGTTTAGAAAAGACTTTTGTCTTCATGTGGTTCCACCAAAAGCAGCCTCAACACGCAGAGGGTGCAGACGGTTGATTTGGGAGGCCATCCCAGGGCGGGGCCGGGTGGGGGGCGGGGCCCGGTGTGTGTGTGTGTGTGTGACCCTCCTGCCCTGGGCACAGCGGGAGGTGTTGTGTGTGTGGACCCTCCTGCCCGGGGAGCTGGGCCTGGGCACAGCGGGAGGGCACAGCCCCCGGAGCAGGGAGAGAGCAACGGGGCACGGCTCAGGGGAGGAGAGTTGGTTCCTCGCAGGCCGAGGTGGGAATTCACACCCGGGGACCGTGTGGGACCATGGGGTTCCGGGCTGGAATTCGCCATGAACGCGTTTCCCTATTTATGAGCCAATGGAACTGCCACAGGCGTGGATGCTGGTACAAACCTCCGCACCGTCGGTAGCTGTGTCCAGGGAGAGGCGCCGAAGGCAGCCCCACCGCGGTGAGCGCATTGAGAACCGCGTCTTGGTTTCTACGTTCCATCCTCTGCTGGAAGGAACCAGGCTCGGCTGGCGGGGGCGTCGTCCCACACACGGAGAGGTTTCGGGTTCGATTCCCAGTCAGGGCACAGACGTGGGCTGTTGGATCCCCGCAGGTGTGGGAGGCAACCAGTCCGTGCTTCTCTCTCTCTCTCCCTTCCTCTCTCTTTCAAATCAGTTTTTAAAAAACAACATATCCTCAGGTGAGGATTTAAAAAATAAATTAAAAAAGAGAGGAATCAGAGTACTTTAGAGAAACGGCTGGTCCCGGTGCCAGGAGGGACCGAGGGCCCACAGCAGGACAGGGCCGGTCAAAGGGCACGGAGCCCGCCCCCCCCCCATCCCCAAGAGAAACCAAAGATCTCTGAACATCACCAGGGAATAAAATAGGAAACCACAAGTCCACGCAGAGGCGAATATTTATTAAAATAAGTGTATTCAGCCCTGGCTGGTTTGGCTCAGGGGATAGAGCGTCGGCCTGCGGACTGAAGGGTCCCGGGTTGGATTCCGGCCAAGGGCACATGCCCGGGTTGCAGGCTCAATCCCCAGTAGGGGGCGTG
>NW_005362885.1:269471-272451 GCF_000412655.1 Myotis brandtii
TCTCATCGATGTTTCTAACTCTCTATCCCTCTCCCTTCCTCTCTGTAAAAAATCAATAAAATATATTTAAAATAAATAAATAAAATAAATGCGTTCATACGTTGAAGGTGTGGTGAGAAACGGGCTATTTGCATAGTTTTGAAGGTGCTCCGGCAAGGTTCCCATTAGTCGCAGAGGGAAGAAGCGTGGGCACCCAGGGGAGATGCTGGCAGTGCCGCCGTCACTGGGCCATCGGGATGGGTGCCCTCGGCCACCGGGTCAGCCTCGGTCCGCCCCCCACGTCATGACCACCACACTCCTGCCAAGAGGCACCGCCAGCCTCTCCCCCTGACGAAACCTCAGACGCCCACGCGGGGGACTTTGTCCAGGTCGCGCCCGGAACCCTGGAAAGCGTCAGGGCCCCGGCAGTCAGGGAAAGGTCGCGGAATGTTCTGGGCCAGTGGGCACGGAACAGGCAGGAAGGCCCAGCACCACGTGCGGCCCAGGGATCGCCTGACTCCCGAGGGCGTTAACGGGACCACCAGGAAGCCTCGGTGTGGTCCGGGGACCCAGCCTGGGACGGGGTGCGCCGCGGCCACCTGTCAGGCGCCTGGGGTGGGGCAGCTCCTGTGCTGTTCTTGGAACTCTTCTGGAAGCTGGAAACTGTGGGAAAACACGAAACACCTGTTTTTTAAAATATATATTTTTATTGACTGCAGAGAGGAAGAGAGATAGAAACATCGATGATGAGAGAGACCATTGGCTGGCTGCTTCCTGCACGCCCCACACTGGGGATCCAACCCGGGCACATGCTGTGGCCGGGAATCGAACCTGGGACCCTTCAGTCTGCAGGCCGATGCTCTATCCACTGAGCCACACCAGCCAGGGCAGACCACATCTTTCAGGACGTGCCAGGAGGAGGCCCGGTGTGGGCGGCCTCACTGAGCTCGAGCGGCCCAGCAGGGGCCAGTCTTACCCTCGGGCCCTCGACCGAGGCCTGAGCGGACACAGAGGACGTATGGAGCCCCCACTGTGACCCCAACCACCTCGGGGAGGAGCTGCCTTGCCCAGCCCATCGCCAGGACGACCAGAGGACACCCTCTCCACCGCCCTGGGAAGACGCCGGGGGAGCTCTGAGGGGCGGGAGGCAGGAGGGCACCTGAGCCCCAGGTGAGGGGGGGGAGGGGAGGCAGCAGCCACTGGTGGGGCTGCCTCACAGCTGCCGGGACGGGGTCAGTGCAGGTCACAGGCCCTTTCTGAAGGGCGGCTTGAGAAGGGGCTGTCAGTGCAGGAAGGGGTCGGAGGGGCGTGGGGACTGCACTCGCTCGGCCTGGAGGTGGAGCCGGGGAGCAGCCAGCCAGGCCAGGACGGAGGTCAGGGTGACAGGGAGGACACGATGCCTTCGACCAAGTCAAAGCGTCACAGGAGCCTGAGAGATGGGAGGGACAGCCACAGGCCCAGGGAGAAGCCGCCCACCAAAACCTAAAGCAGGCAAACGACCCAGAGAAATAGAGGGGCGGCCTCCGCGGAGCCCGCGGGGCCGGGTGCACAGCATTGACGATGCTGGAGCAGAGCACACGCCGGAAGGATGAGGTGCCTCATCTGGGAAGGTGGGCGGAGAGCAGGGTGGGGGTGAGGGTGCTGGGGGAGAGCCCCCGCAGCTCGCGATGTTGGGAACTGTCGTCCAAGGGAGGGCAGCGAGAACACACCTAGAAACGGGCGGAGAGTCAGACAGGAGGCAGCTGAAAGCCCGGCCGGCGTGGCTCAGTGGTCGAGCGTCGACCAAGGAACCAGGAGGTCAGGGTTTGATTCCCGGTCAGGGCACAGGCCCAGGTTGCAGCTCGATCCCCAGTGGGGGGCGTGCAGGAGGCAGCTGATCCATGATTCTCTCACATCATTGATGTTTCTCTCTCTCTCCCTCTCCCTTCCTCTCTGGAATCAATAAAAGATAGATATAAATATAGATATACTAGTTATAGATATAGATATAGATATAAGTATAGATATAGGCATAGATATATAGATATACTAGGTATAGATGTAGGTATAGGTATAGGTATAGGTATAGATATAGGTATAGGTATAGATATAAGTGTAGGTGTAGGTGTAGATATATAGACAGATATAGATATAGATATACTAGGTATAGATATACGAGGTATAGATATAGGTATAGGTAGAGATATAGATAAGGTGTAGGTATAGATATAGATTAGATAGAGATATAGATATAGATATAGATAGAGATATAGATATAGGTGTAGGTATAGATATAGATTAGATAGAGATATAGATATAGATATAGATAGAGATATAGATATAGGTGTAGGTATAGATATAGATTAGATATAGGTATAGGTGTAGGTATAGATGTAGGTGTAGGTATAGGTATAGGTGTAGGTATAGATATAGGTGCAGGTGTAGGTGTAGGTGCAGGTGCAGGTGCAGGTGCAGGTGCAGGTGCAGGTGCAGGTATAGGTGTAGGTATAGGTGTAGGTGCAGGTGTAGGTGCAGGTGTAGGTGTAGGTATAGGTGTAGGTGCAGGTGTAGGTGCAGGTGGATACAGGTATAGATACAGGTGTAGATACAGATATAGATATAGATGTAGATGTAGGTAGAGAGGTGCAGGTAGGTGTAGGTGTAGGTGTAGGTGTAGGTGTAGGTGTAGGTAAAAGCAGCAGCGGAAAGGACCGAGGGGTGCTGCCAGGGCGCCGGGCCAGCACCTGGAGGGCGTGGGGGCCTCTGCAGACTTGGCACAAGGATGCCCACCCCCTGGGTTCTTTCTGGGATTATTTTCTTCTTAATCTGTGTATTTTTCCTGGGTGAGAATTCAAACAAACAAACCTGACCTCTACGCTAAAAATAAATACAAGAGAGAACGAACTGACATTCCCGCCACAAAACGCCAGAGTCTGGGGCCTGAGGGGACACACTCTGTACCCGCCGTCGGTGAAGGGGGGGTCCAGGGGGACCCACAGTGTTTGAAGCGCGATGACGAGGG
>NW_005362885.1:275068-275664 GCF_000412655.1 Myotis brandtii
CCCCAACATGCTCCCCCTCCCCACCGCACTGTCCACCTTCCTGGGAGCAGGGCTGCCCCACGCTCCATGCCCAGCACCGACTTTGGCCTCCTGTGCCCTGGCCCAGGCCCCCTCACTGTTGTCACTCTGCACTCACTGCCTTTCCCTGCCAGGGGCCCTCAGTGAGTGGGGGGCCCCCCAACAAGGGTCTGAGGAGAGGAGGCTGGGGCCCCAGCCCATCCCCCAACAGGAGGTAGGTACTCCGTGCTGCGGGGCTTGGGGAGCGCGCGCCCGTGTGGCCGAGGGGCACTGCTCTCAAACCCTCAGCCCCAGGAGCTGCCTGCAGCCCCTTCCCCTCCTGAGACAGGGCGGCTGGGCTGGCCTCGGGGTCGGGGCCTGTCACAGGGGAGGCGGGGGACCCCACAGCCCAGAGGGGAGGAGGCTTGCATGGGGGGGCGCATCTGGCAGGAGGGGAGAAAGGAGAGGCCACCCCAGAGCAGCAGAGCAGCACCCCCTCCCTCCTGAGGCGGGAGCAGCGGAGCAGAGGGCAGCTGACTGCCCCCCACAAGGCTCCGAGCTGCTCCCCAGAGGGTCCTGGGTGGCTCAGCAGGCCCTGG
>NW_005362885.1:276475-277068 GCF_000412655.1 Myotis brandtii
CTGGCGTGGCCACGGTGTCCTCGGGCCTGCAGGGCACCTGGCGTCTCCCAGCCCCTCAATGGGCCCGAGGTGGGCTCTGTCACTGCTGGAGACCAGCCTGACCGGGGAGCTGTCGGGCCTCCTTCCTGCGTTACCTTCGCGGGCAGATGGGCTCTCGGCTCAGCTTCCAGCAGCTGAGCAGGGGCCAGTTCCCCAGGGGCTCAGGGTGCCCCAGCCTCGGACTCAGGAGGCTGAGAACGTGTGTCCCACAGGGTCTGCCGATGTCACCTGTCCAGGGCGCACTCGGCGCCTCTGACCCGAGAACAGGACGTGGAGAGGCCGTTCCTGGTTGGGGCGACCCCTCAGGGGCTGGGGACAATCTCTTCTCAGGAGCCGGGAGCAGGGTGGGACCAGGCGGAGGCTGTGGGCCCGTCCACGGCCGGGCTGGCTGGTGGCCCCGCTTCCTCTTTCCACGGAGAATTGGGGGGGAGGGGGGCCTGCACTGACCTCTCCCAGCCCCGCCCAACGGAAGCCCCTGTGCTCCGGACTTCCAGACATCGCCTGCAGGAGCCTGTCGCACCCACCACACCCTGCTGCTCGGGACAAAGCTCCGC
>NW_005362885.1:277120-277376 GCF_000412655.1 Myotis brandtii
AGAGGCCGCAGAGCCAGCGCCCCAGGCCCCGCCAGGAACAGGCCCAGCTTTCCTTTCTTTACAGACTCCAGTTCTTGGAACTTACACCCTCTTGGGTTTGCTATTTTTACCCACCCTGAGCCTTCCGGTCTCCATGGCGACGCCTCCAAACAGCAGATTCCAGGCAGCAATGACGTCACCTCTCCCTTTCCTGCCGCCCAGGCCTGCAGGCACCGCTGGCTGTGCGAGGGCTGCAGGCCGCCCTGGGCTCTCCTCA
>NW_005362885.1:277641-277895 GCF_000412655.1 Myotis brandtii
CCTTCTCCTCCATCCCTCCGTCCCTCTCAGCAGCTGGAGGAGGGGCCGGCGGTTGGTCATCGGGCTGAGCCTCTGGCTGGGCCCCCCTCTACTCAGCTGCCCCGCAGCACCCGCCCTGAGCTCTTCCTGCAGCCTAAGCCAGGGACGGGGCCCTCAGGGCTGGAGGGCCTGCACCCTGGGTCCCCCTTCCAGGAGAAGCACCCCGCCCCCCTGTGCCTGCTGGGCTGTGGCCTGGGCGGGTGCAGGAATGTCTG
>NW_005362885.1:278352-279139 GCF_000412655.1 Myotis brandtii
GGCCCTGGGAGAGGCCCCAGCCGCGGTGGACGGAGACCCTGCTGCCTGGCCCAGGTGCCCTCCACGGGGGGACTCACAGGGCGGTGGGCACGGCTTGCTCAGTTAAGCACCTACTTCAGCCCGGCCAGTGTGGCTCAGGGGCTGAGCGTCGACCTATGTACCAGGAGGTCACGGTTCGATTCCGGTCGGGGCACATGCCGGGTTGCGGGCTCCGTCCCCAGTGTGGGGTGTGCAGGAGGCAGCTGGTCAATGATTCGCTCTCATCATTGATGTTTCTCTCTCTCCCTCTCTGAAATAAATAAGAATATATTATATATAAAAAGTGCCTATTTCCACAGGCTCCATCTGGGCAGAAGGGAGGAGGGCAGACCAGGGCTCTGGGGTCTATGGGACAGGGGTCAGGGGTCAGTGAGGGGCGGCAGGGTGGACAGGGGGCCTGGCACCTCACCGTTACCCACCGGCAGCCCCACCTGCTCTCTGTGGGCCTCTGTCCTCCGTGCGGGGGGGGGGGGCACCCAGGCCAGGCGGAGGAGTTGATCGCCCCGAGTTTTGTTGTCGCCGGCCGCCCTATGACCTGCACAGCGAGCGGCAGGCGCCCCGCCACCCCCAGGGCTTGTGGACCCCAAGCTCTAGGCTCGCGGGGACCTGCTCTCAGGGGGAACAGGCGGGTGTGGGTGCAGGGAGCCGAGTCCAGGGGCTCCTGGGAGGAGACGGGGAGAGGGGAGCGTCCCGGCAGCAGGGCCCCCGCAGAGGCGGCGGGCAGGGTCATGAGAGGCGGGTGGCAGGA
>NW_005362885.1:279608-280219 GCF_000412655.1 Myotis brandtii
CACGGCCTCAGGGCCGCCCCCAGCAGGCGCTTTGCTGCCAGATGGCTGAGATGCACCTGGGGACGTGGCTGAGCCCTGCAGCCTCAGTTTCCCCTTTGGGAGCCACCCTGGTCAGGAGGAGCGTGGGCTCCTGCTCTGGGGCAGGGACACAGGACATGTACACACGCACACATGCACACACACTTCACAGGAACACACACACACACATGTGCACACACACCACACGTATACACACACATGCACACAACATGAGCACACACATCACATATATACACCCATGTGCGCACGCATCGCATGTACGTGTGCACATACACACAGAACACAGAACGCACAGTGTGAACAGAATGGCCGCCTGGAGCTCTGAGGCTTCGACGCCAGGTTGGAAGCTCCGGGAAGCGGGAGCAGAAACGAGGCTCCTGTGTGGGGTCGGGGTGGGGAGGGCAGGAGCGCAGCCGGGACAGGACTGCCCCCCTGTGAAGGTTGGAGCCCCCAGGCTGCCCCCAGGGCGCCCTCCTTGGCTGGTCTGTACCCCCCGCCCGCAGGAGCGTCGTCTGCCCTGGGCACCTGGGAGTGAGTGGGCCCCGGGCTGTGGTCCTGGGAAGGAGCCGTGA
>NW_005362885.1:280691-282252 GCF_000412655.1 Myotis brandtii
CCCCCGGGGCCCCCTGGCCACATCTCCCTCACCGCTGCCTCTGCGCCCAGCTGCCCTCGCCCGGAAGGACCCTCAAGCTGGGTGTCAGCCCCACCAGCCCAGCAGGGCCCCGTCTTACCCTCTTTCCAACACGGTCTCCTCACAGGTGCCCCGTGGCGTGGGCTTGGGTTCCGGCCCCAGCACCCCGACTCTGTTCCCCACAGGACGCCGCCCGAGGGGGCCCCCTCCCACTCAGGACTGGCTGACTGGCCCCGTGGGCCGGGCACCCCCGGAGGTTCTGGGGACGCAGGGAGGGCAGAGTGTGGGCTTGCCTCCCTGTGAAGTCAGGCAGCACCCCGCCCTGCCATTCCCACTTGGGCAGGAACCCCAGGAGGGGCCTGGCTGGTGGGGGGGCAGCAGCAGAGGAGACGGTGGGGGTGGGAGTGGTGGGCACCCCCGGGAGTGACCAGTCACTCTGAATGCCGGAGGGTCACTGTCCAGGAGGCAGGTGGTGGCCAGGGCAAAGCTTGGAAATGAGGTCCCCGTCTCTCTCAGCCCCCAAGCTGCCCCCTGCCTTTGGGGCTCCTGGGGCGGGGGCTGGAGGCTGTGCCAGGCCTTGGCTTTGGCCTGCGGACCTTGGCAGTCCCGGCCGTCGACGCCCACCCCTCCGCAGGGTGAGGAGCCCTGGTGCCCGGGTTCCTCCCTGGTGGGTGGTCCCTGCGTCCCAGCTGTGCCCTCCGAGCCGCCATGTTTCCCAGGCAACGGGTTCAATCCAGCTTGTCTGCCTGGCGCTCACACAGCCACGAATGCCACAGCCTGGCTCCAGGCGGGCCGTCCCGCTTGGCACACACAGGCGGCAGGTGTGGCTGGGCGGGGCTGAGGGGGGGCGTGGACAACCCCAGCTGACTCCGGCCGGGCCCCTGGAGCATCAGAGGCAGACCTGCCCCTCACCTCCCCCCTAAACCCCGCAGTGGGAGCCCGGGGAGCACCCACCCCCTGGTCCTGGGCAGTGGAGTTGCCGGGGAGGGAGGGGGCCCTGGCCGCTGGCTGCGGGCATCACCCTGGTTCTGGACCGGTGCCTCGGAGGGGAGGGGGTCTGGCTCACCACCCACAAGGTCTCCATGGTGGGCGAGGCCAGAGCACATGGTGAGGGCCCAACGCCGGGCGCTCCGGGTCCGCAGGGCCCTGCCCGACACCCCTGGCCCCTGGAGCACTTCCTACTTGAGGGGGTGGCGCCTCCTGCAAACACTGAGATATTCTCTGTAAACATGAATGGCGGCTCCTGAAACCTGGTGCCCCCATCAGTCCCAGTGAGGCTCGGTGCCGGGCACCTGACAGGTGGCTCAGACACGGAACCTTTTAATCAAGTTCAACTTTTAAACTTTCTCCAGCCCGGCCACGGCCACGGCCACGGCCACTGACACAGCCACTGCATCTCCCAGGGACACGGGATCCTAGGACGAGGGGGGCTGCCAGGGCGCACATGCTCCCGCCCCACCTCCTGACGGTCCCTGTGAGGCCTGGGGGGCGGGTGGCAGCTGTCGGAAAGCACAGCGAGGGGATGGGGCTTCCTGGAGGCCCG
>NW_005362885.1:285242-285522 GCF_000412655.1 Myotis brandtii
ACCTGCTGGCCCGGCTCAGGGCGGCCCAGCTCCCTCTGCGGAAGCGCCCCAGGCCCCAGGCTGCAGGTCCCCGTGGGGAAGGGGGGGGTGTTAATCCTCAGCAGCCGGATGAAACCAGAGAGGAGAAGCCCAGGCTGACTTTTACGTGCTGCTCGGGCTCTGCCCTCCCCAGAGCGCCAGGCCCCCAGGCCTCGTGCCACCAGCGCAGGCCTGGCCTGGGGTCTGGGCCCCTCCTCTGGCATCCAAGGAAGACCGGGGCCCCTTCCGTGCGAAAGGCTAG
>NW_005362885.1:288512-290118 GCF_000412655.1 Myotis brandtii
AAACACATTGATTGGTTGCCTCCTGCACAAGCCCCCACCAGGGCCTGGGCCGAGGAGGAGCCCGCAACCCGGGCAGGTGCCCTCGACTGGAATCGAACCTGGGACCCTTCAGTCCGCAGGCGAACGCTCTATCCGCTGAGCCAAACGGGTTATAAAAATCCAACATATATTGTTACTCCTCGTTCTTAGCAGGGAGTTGGAATCCAACTTTGCTAAGTTAAACTGCCCGGCTGTGGGCTGGGTGTCACAGCGGAGGGAACAGCGGTGGGAGTCATGGGGTCGTGGTGGGGGAGAGGACCTGGGCAGGGTCTGGGTCGGGTGCAGGGAGTGGACAGCAGGGTTTGGACTGGACCTGCTCCCGATTTTGCGTGGCCTCGTCCCTGCACTTCCAGAAGCAGGAACAGTGAAGGGTGACACAGGGCCCTTCCAGCCAGTGATCCAAACGCACAGAACAAAACCTGCACAGGAAGCTCTCAGGCACAATTTCTTTCCTTTTCTACTTTTAAGGGTTTTTTTAAAATTGACTTTTAGAGGAAGGGAGAGGGAGAGAAACATCCATGTGAAACAGATCAGCTGCCTGCTGCACACCCCCTACTGGGGATCTTGGGGCTCGAGCCTGGAGCCCCGGCTTGTGCCCTGACCCGGAACCGAACCAGCAACCTTTCGGTGCCCTGGACGATGCCCCAACCAATTGAGCCACTCGGCCAGGGCGGACACGGTTTCTCACTCAGAGATGAAACCCCCAGCAAAAGTCAGAATCGAGGCTCCTCTCTGACATTTTACTGGAACCAAATCTTTAGAGTCTGGTGTTGGGGGGAGCTCAGATGGCACCCCTTCAGCATCCCCTGCCCAGGTCCAGGCAGCATGGAATAGAGGAGACTAGAGGGCTAGTGTGGGCGAGGCGGCTGTCCTGGGGGCCGGGGGTGGGGGTGCTGTGACCCTGTCCCTGGTGTTACTGCGAAAGGTCGTCCGCAGCAGCTGCTGCGACTCTGGCTCCGGCGATGGGCCTGTCCAGGCCGGAACGTGGCCAGTTGATCGTTGTGGTCCTGGCAGTGCCTTGGCCGGGAGGCCCCTGCGGGCAGGGAGAGGGCGCCTGGGCTGCCCGCAGACCTCCTCCCTGGCGTGGCCACGGTGTCCTCGGGCCTGCAGGGCTGGCCGACCTGTGTCAGAGGAGGAGGACCACGCACTCGAGTGGCCTGCACTCGGATGGGGCCTGGGCCGGGGGAGCCCAGACGTGGGGCTTGGAGGGGGGATGGCGCCGTGGAGAGGGGCTGGGGTGAGGAGGCTGGGACAGCGCCCTGGGAGCCCCTGCAGAAGTGGGTGCAGAGCGGAGCCCCACTGCTGGGCTGGGGAGACAGACACGGCTGAGCCCCAGCCCCCAAGTGACAGCTGCTGTGTCCACATGGAGCAGCCGCCCGCCTCCCGCCCTTGCACACCCTCCCGGTGTCCTCATCCCAGGGCCACCTCTGGCCCAGAGGCCGGGCTCTGCCAGGTCGGGAGTGGCAGAGGGTGCCTGGGCCTCTGCTGCCACCAAGTGGCCATCCAGGGGTGGCTGGGTGATGGGCCGCCAGGAATCAGGGGAGCCTCTCCCAGGCCCTCCACCCCC
>NW_005362885.1:291975-293062 GCF_000412655.1 Myotis brandtii
CTGCAGAGCTGCCCCATGTGCCAGGTCGACTTCGCACCCGGGTGAGTGCCCAGCCCTGGGCGTCCCCCTCCGCGGCCACCTGGGACCAGCCACGTTTAGGCTAAGAGGTGCCCGAGTTGGGCTCTAGACTTTCCAAGTAACTTATTTTGTAAAAGAAATGTATTTTTATTGGCTTCAGAAAGGAAGAGGGGGGGGGAGAGAAACATCAATGATGAGAGAATCATGGATCGGCTGCCTCCCGCACGCCCCACACACTGCATCCATCAAGCCCGCAACCCGGGCAGGTGCCCTCGACTGGAATCGAACCTGGGACCCTTCAGTCCGCAGGCGAACGCTCTATCCGCTGAGCCAAACGGGTTATAAAAATCCAACATATATTGTTACTCCTCGTTCTCAGCAGGGAGTTGGAATCCAACTTTGCTAAGTTAAACTGCCCGGCTGTGGGCTGGGTGTCACAGCGGAGGGAACAGCGGTGGGAGTCATGGGGTCGTGGTGGGGGAGAGGACCTGGGCAGGGTCTGGGTCGGGTGCAGGGAGTGGACAGCAGGGTTTGGACTGGACCTGCTCCCGATTTTGCGTGGCCTCGTCCCTGCACTTCCAGAAGCAGGAACAGTGAAGGGTGACACAGGGCCCTTCCAGCCAGTGATCCAAACGCACAGAACAAAACCTGCACAGGAAGCTCTCAGGCACGATTTCTTTCTTTCCTTTTCTACTTTTAAGGTTTTTTTTAAAAAAAATTGACTTTTAGAGGAAGGGAGAGGGAGAGAAACATCCATGTGAAACAGATCAGCTGCCTGCTGCACACCCCCTACTGGGGATCTTGGGGCTCGAGCCTGGAGCCCCGGCTTGTGCCCTGACCCGGAATCGAACCAGCAACGTTTTGGTGCCCTGGACGATGCCCCAACCAACCGAGCCACTCGGCCAGGGCGGACACGGTTTCTCATGTGTTTTTTAAAAATATATATATTTTAGTGATTTTTTACAGAGAGGAATAGATAGTTGGAAACATCGATGAGAGAGAAACATCGATCAGCTGCCTCCTGCACATTCCCTACTGGGGATGTGCCCGCAACCAAGGTACATGCCCT
>NW_005362885.1:301887-303900 GCF_000412655.1 Myotis brandtii
CTGCCCCGGAATCGAACCAGCAACGTTTTGGTGCCCTGGACGATGCCCCAACCACCCGAGCCACTCGGCCAGGGCGGACACGGTTTCTCACTCAGAGATGAAACCCCCGGCAAATGTCAGAATCGAGGCTCCTCTCTGACATTTTACTGGAACCAAATCTTTAGAGTCTGGTGTTGGGGGGAGCTCAGATGGCACCCCTTCAGCATCCCCTGCCCAGGTCCAGGCAGCATGGAATAGAGGAGACTAGAGGGCTAGTGTGGGCGAGGCGGCTGTCCTGGGGGCCGGGGGTGGGGGTGCTGTGACCCTGTCCCTGGTGTTACTGCGAAAGGTCGTCCGCAGCAGCTGCTGCGACTCTGGCTCCGGCGATGGGCCTGTCCAGGCCGGAACGTGGCCAGTTGATCGTTGTGGTCCTGGCAGTGCCTTGGCCGGGAGGCCCCTGCGGGCAGGGAGAGGGCGCCTGGGCTGCCCGCAGACCTCCTCCCTGGCGTGGCCACGGTGTCCTCGGGCCTGCAGGGCTCCTGGCGTCTCCCAGCCCCTCGATGGGCCCGAGGTGGGCTCTGTCACTGCTGGAGACCGGCCTGACCGGGGAGCTGTCGGGCCTCCTTCCTGTGTTACCTTTGCGGGCAGATGGGCTCTCGGCTCAGCTTCCAGCAGCTGAGCAGGGGCCAGTTCCCCAGGGGCTCAGGGTGCCCCAGCCTCGGACTCAGGAGGCTGAGAACGTGTGTCCCACAGGGTCTGCCGATGTCACCTGTCCAGGGCGCACTCGGCGCCTCTGACCCGAGAACAGGACGTGGAGAGGCCGTTCCTGGTTGGGGCGACCCCTCCCCCCAGACCTCCGCTCGTTTCTGACCGGCCAGGGGGACCCTCGGGGTTTCTCCGTCCTCGCGAAGGGCGGGTGTGCGCAGTGGAGGCCCCGGACAGCTGCCTCCGTGTGGCAGCGCCTCCCTCCCGTGAGTGACCGCCCGCCTTTTCCTGACAGGCTGGCCCAGCTGGACATCGACAGCCATCTCGCCCAGTGCCTGGCGGACAGCACGGAAGACGTGGCGTGGTGACAGCCCGCACGTCGCTTGCCAGGACCACTGCCCTGCACGCAGCCCGTGAGAAAGCCGAAGCTACACGTTAAAACATCACCGTGGCCCGGCCGGCGTGGCTCAGTGGTTGAGCATCGACCTGTGAACCAGGAGGTCACAGTTCGATTCCCAGTCGGGGCACATGCCCGGGTTGCGGGCGCCATCCCCAGTGTGAGGCAGGCAGCTGATAAGATTCTCATCATTGATGTTTCTACCTCTCCCTTCCTCTCTGAAATCAGTTAAAACATATTTTAAAAGAAAAGAACACAACCTGCTTCCTGGAAACACTTTTAAGGAAAATAACAAGAGTAAGCGCTTTCATGAAGGTCTTTAATGATGTGTAGGAACAGCGGCCACGGCTGTGGTGGGCGAGTGTCGGCCACTGGACAGCGGGGCCACGGCCCTGCTAGTTGTACGAAACCACAGGACGTGGCGACCAGCCACTGGCTGTCAGGAGGGGTGACTCCAGACCTCAGGCCAACGTGTCCACCTTCTTTACTTTATAAAACGGCTGCGTGTAGCTCCAACCACCGCGCACAGCGCTCCCCACACACACTGTCCACATCAGCCAACCCGGCAACCGGAAGCGAACCAACCCTGACAGGGGTGCCTCCCGCGTACACATCCAGGGCCCGGTGCTGCCCTCACAGCACCCGGTGGGGCGCCTGCGAGGAGGAAGGCGCTCCCACCGGCCCTCGCCAGTCCCGACTGACCGCTCAGCTCTGATCCAGGCTCTGCTGCTGGACACCTGCCGGTGGGGACGAGGCCCGGCCGGCTCTAGGGCTCTGCCCTGTGCTCCTGGTCTTGGTCGGCATTTCCTGGCGACACGAGGTCTGGCGGACACAAGTCTCCATGATGCATGAAGGCTGCTCTGCAACTCGGGGCGGCCAGAGACCCCGGGGTGGGGACAGGGCGGAGCCTCGCGTTCCTGCCGCCGTTGCCC
>NW_005362885.1:304106-304875 GCF_000412655.1 Myotis brandtii
GAGCGTGGGCTGCGCGAGTGCAGCTGAGCTGACCGGCTCCACGGCGGCAGCCTCTTGGTGTTCGCTGTTCCTCCCATCATCTCCTGCCCCAACCGCCAGCCCCGCCCCACGGAGGCGCAGAGGGGCCTGGGTGCAGCTGTGCTCACGCTGGACGCTGGGGGACTCGGTGTCCAGCTAACGTGCTAGGGACTTAAGAACCCAGAAGATTCACCTCTTTCTAGAAAACCTTCGGTTTGGCTTGCACGCGGCCCCTTTACCCGAGGAGGAGGGTGCGGGGATGCTGCCACCGGGCAGGCTGGGAGCTGGCCCTGCTGGTGCGCAGGGTGCCTGCGGTTCCGGATCCTTCGCTCTACGCCTCGCCCGTTACACACGCATCTTAACTGTCCTAATTCTGAGCATCACCGGCACCGACAAAAACGTTCCCCGGAACCTAACACGTAACACAAGACATCAGGTAGGCACTGCGCAATGTTTGCAGAAATATATTTGAGCAGATTTAGTTTTCAGTTTCCTTGTGTTTTTGGTCTGCTGCTGCTCCGGTGAGCAACACGTTAGCATCTCCACCGTCCGATGTTCCCGGCCCGGCTAGCGCCGGCGGGACCACGGCACCGGCGGGGGAGGAGGGACGTCAGCGCCAGACCACACGGCTACTCACATGCTCAGTAGGAAAATACTTGTTAAATATTAACAACAGGAACTTACCGGGGCTTAGAAAACCTTCCACAGAGTCCTCGGCCGCGGGCGCCTGGCCTCCCGCCCCGCCCGCGCA
>NW_005362885.1:306219-307405 GCF_000412655.1 Myotis brandtii
TCCCCGGCATGCATGCGCGGCGGCGAAGGCGCGGGTCATTCACAGGCGTGTCCACGGCCCGGATGCCTCACAGGGACTCCTCGGTGGAGAGCAGTAGCCGGTTGATGTACTCGAACCCCTTGAACTCGGACTGGTCGATCCTCTTTATGACGTCCTCGTCGTCGGGGGTCAGCTGCACGGGCTAGCTGGTGAACTGCGTGTCGAAGTTGTCCAGGCCGTAGTCGTCGGTGATCTGCGGCTGGAAGGGCGGCAGCGCCTGCTTCTTCTCCAGCTGGGGACACGCGAGAGGTCACGTCAGGGTCCCCGTCCTCGGCGGCTCCACAGACCGAGACCGGGAGGCACACGGCGTTCGGTAACGGGTGAGCCCAGTGGCACCCCTGGGCGCATTCTGGGCCCGCAGCCGCCAGTTCTAACAAAAACGAGGGGCCGGGACACTGGTGCCCGGGAGCTTTTGGGGAGCTTTTGGGGGCGTGACAACACACACAGGTGCTGCCAGAGAAGCCGCTGAGGACGCCGTGTGCTTGCGCGGAACCGCAGGGGCCTGGAACCTCCCACCACCCGGCGGCCACACGTGGATGGAGTCCCTCCCCCACCCACAAACGCTGACCCACGTCCTGTGTGTGGGAAGTGCCCACGGGAGGGACACGCCCGTCACCCCAGAGCGGGGCTCTCTCTTTTAAAAGAAAATATTTTTATTGATTTCAGAGAGGAAGGGAGAGGGAGAGTTAGAAAAATCAATGATGAGAGAGAACCCTTGATGGGCTGCATCCTGCACGCCCCCCACTGGGGATCAAACCCGCAACCTGGGCATGCGCCCTCGACCGGAATCGAACCTGGGACCCTTCAGTCCGCAGGCCGACGCTCTATCCACTGAGCCACACTGGCCAGGGCTGCGGGGCTCTCCTCAGACCCAATTCAAGCTGAAGTTCGACATTCACTTCATTAATATAATCCGTTTTCCTCCAAAACATCACACCTTAAAGGCCCTATTCAGTAACTGCAACCGCATGTATGTCCCAACACACGGGGCTCCTTCCTCCTTTAATACCAGGAACCACGGCTGAACTCAGGCGGCTGGAACCCCTGGAGGGACCACAGGCGCGGGGTGGGCGCCAGGCTTCAGAAAACAAACCCACACGGAACCAGAGGACGCCCCTTCTCCCCGGACCCCGCACAGAACCACCAC
>NW_005362885.1:308368-310250 GCF_000412655.1 Myotis brandtii
AGCCCAGCAGTCTGCCACCCACAGACCCGGCACCCGTGGCCGAAGGTGTTCATCCGGGATGAGCCAGTGTCCCCAGGCCCTTCTGCACTCGGCCGCCAGAGGGCGCTGCGGGGACAACAAGGCCGGGGCGCAGGGGCAGGTGCCCTGGGTAGCAGGGAGCCCTAGGGTGGCTGGAAGGGGCAGCCCCCGCCCCCGCCCCGCCAGGTCTGAGAACGGGGACCCTCCGGCCTCTCTCACCTTGGAACAGGTAGTCCTCCGTGTTCATGTCGGGGTTGTCGGTGATGATGTCGAAGGGGGAGCGCCCGGCCATCATCTCGAACATCAGGACGCCCAGCGCCCACCAGTCCACGCTGAACCCTGGAGGGACCACAGGCCCATCAGCCCGGGGGGCCGTCTGGGGTGTGACGTGTCCCGACCTCCCCGCCCGAGTCCTGGGGGCCGGTCTTTCCTGCTTGCAGGGCCGCTCACCTCAAGGCCGGGGACCCCGATCTGGCTCTGCCCTGGAGTCTGGGCTGTCACCCGGCCTTGCAACCTGCGCTTGACCTCCAACCACACACCCCACGCCGCTCCCCCCACAACACACACTCCACACACACCCCACACCCCTTCCCCCCACAACACACACACACTCATACCACCCCCCACACCTCCACCCCCCCACATACACACACACTCATACCGTACACCCCTCCCCCCCACACTCATAGCACACCACACACACACCCCACACACACCCCACACACACACATCAAGCTGAGCTGGTGGGTGGGACAGCAGTGCTCTCGTTCCTGCTAGTCTGAACGGCCCCTTCTCTAGGACACTTGCCACAGATTTTCTACGCTCACTGTTTCATGGTGGAGCACAGCTGACCTGCGGAAGGTCTGGGGGGGTAGGGAGCCCACTGCAGGTTTGCGGGGTCTCTCCCTGGGGCCAGCGACCTGCCCTCCTCTGGCTATAAGTGACGTCAGGGTAGCAACCCCCAGCGCTGCCCACCCTGCCCACCCCCCTTCCAACGACAGAGAAACGGCTTAGGAATGTGTGACGGCATCTGGAAGACACTTTGTTAAAAAGCCCAGGCCCTGGCTGGTGTGGCTCAGTGGATAGAGCGCCAGCCTGCGGACTGAAAGGTCCCGGGTTTGATTCCCGTCAAGGGCACATGCGGCAGGAGGCAGCCGATCCATGATTCTCTCTCATCGTTGATATTTCTATCTTTCTCTCCCTCTCCCTTCCTCTCTGAAATCAATGAACACATACAAAAAAATTTAGGACAAAAGAAAAAGAAAATGCCGGCCCAGGCCCCACCATCTCCCGTCTGCTCCCCCGAGGGGGACGGGTGGAGGCGGGCGCTGGTCATCGGAGAGGGCAGGTTCCTGCATCGCCCTGTGGTACCCCCTGCCTCGGGGCGCCGTCTGGCTTGGCTCTGCGAGCCTCTCCCTCCTCCCGGCCCAGGGCTCGTCCTAAGAGGCCTCCTGCCCAGGGCCCTCCTCCGGGGACACTCGGGCCAACACCTGAGGCCACAGAGGGCTGAGGGGCTCAAACAGGGCAGAGGCCAGAGGGCGGCCGGGGCTGGGCAGCGTTTCAGGTGTGAC
Organism: Myotis brandtii; assembly: GCF_000412655.1. Lineage (NCBI taxonomy): Eukaryota > Metazoa > Chordata > Mammalia > Chiroptera > Vespertilionidae > Myotis > Myotis brandtii. The sequence continues at coordinate 309,958 of NW_005362885.1, forward strand.
CTGGTCAGTGAGCCCTCTTCCTGGGGCCGGGCCAGGCCCCGCCCTCCCTCTGCCCTGTGACCATGTCCCCAAGAGGCGCTTCTGGAGGTCCCCCCGCCCCCCACCCGCGCTCACCGTACTCCTCTCCACGCAGGATTTCCGGGGCGATGTAATTGGGGGTCCCGCAGAACGTGCTCGTGGTGTCACCGGGGCCCAGGCCTTCCTGTGGGGACAGGGGTGGTTACCAGGAGGGAGGTCGACCGGCCGCCGATGCGACCCTGTTGGGGGGCCGCGTGCCTCGGAGAGAACCACTC
>NW_005362885.1:310895-312440 GCF_000412655.1 Myotis brandtii
GGGCACACGGCACGAACTGGGGGGGCGGCTCTCGCATCGCACGCCCATGTCCCCGGCTCACAGTGCACAGGGCCCCCAGGACCGGAAAAGACGCTCAACATCCTCGTTGCCAGGGAAACGCACATCAAAACTACAATGACCCTCCCCCCCCATGGGGGTGGGCACCCACAAACTAACACCCAAAGCAAAACAAGTGTCGACAAGGACGGGGAGCAGCGCGTCCCGGGCACTGGGGGGCGGGGGGGAACGTAAAGGTGCAGCCGCGTGGAAGGCAGCGTGGAGGGGCCTCGGGGAACGAAGAACAGAAGGTCCACGTGACCCAGCACCCCACGACCCAGCACCCCCACGACCCAGCACCCCACGATCCAGCACCCCCACGTCTGGGGCTGCCACCGAGGAACTGGGAGCAGGGCCTCGAAGAGACACCTGCCCCCTCGTCCAAGCATCACGCACGCTCGCCACAAGGACCAACAGTCGGTCCCGGATGGACAGAGGGACACACAACACGTGGCCATCACACATGGGACATTCCCTTAGACAGGAACGGAGCTGCCCGGCCAGCAGGCTCAGCGGCTGAGCGTCCACCTGTGAACCAGGGGTCAGGGCACAGGCCTGGCTGCAGGCTCCATCCCCAGTGGGGGGCATGCAAAGGCAGCCGGTCCGTGATCCTCTCATGGCTGATGTTTCTCTCTCTCTCTCTCTCTTCCCCTCTTCCTTCCTCTCTGAAGTCAATAAACTTTTTTTTAAATTAATAAACATATTTTTTAAAAAGCCAGTTCATTGGGAAGATGGAAAGTTCTAGAAAGGATGGCGGTGCCGGCTGCACAGCACTGTGAACGTGCTTGATACACCTGAGCAGTGCGCGCAGGAACGGTGAACACGGTACATTTTATGTCCTTTGCGTTTCACCAAATCAGAGAAGGGGAGCGTGCGATTTGGGTTTATTAACTGCCTTTCCGCGAAGGCTCTGAGGCAGTGGTCGGCAAACCGTGGTTCATGAGCCACATGTGGCTCTTTGGCCCCTTGAGTGTGGCTCTTCCACAAAATACCAACTTCTGCGCATGGGCCACGAAGTTTCAATCACACTGTATATGCGCCCGCACGTGGTATTTTGTGGAAGAGCCATACTCAAGGGGCCAAAGAGCCACATGTGGCTCATGAGCCGCAGTTTTTTGTGGAAGAGCCACACTCAAGGGGCCAAAGAGCCACATGTGGCTCGCGAGCCGCAGTTTGCCGACCACTGCTCTAAGGTCACGCACGGCGGCACGGAGCTCTGCCAAGTGAGGACACGAGGGAAGAGGAACCGGAGGAAACGGGAGAGCGCGAGGGTGTGGACCTGGGGTGCAGAGAGGAAGGGGCGTCCGTCCCGCCGGTCAGAGAGCACAGCGACCCCCTCCCTGTCTGCGCCTTTGGGGGATGAAAAGGCGAAACCGCAGCTCCTCCCGGAACCCGCTTCCCTGGAGGCTCCATGCGGCTCCTGGAGGCCACACGCGGGAGAGCGGGGCACCCGTCCCCCAGACTCACTCCTCTAGCAGCTCCCTGCTG
>NW_005362885.1:313633-315038 GCF_000412655.1 Myotis brandtii
GGTCCCTGTGCCCAGGGGGCAGCAGGCCTGGGGTCAGGGTCAGTGCTGACCCGGCCGCGACGACTCTGGGGAGCGGTGGAGGGGCCGCTGGGGTCAGGCCCGAGCTGGGGGGTCCTGGGAGTCACAGAACCGGGACCCATCGTGTAGTCAGAGGCGCAAGCTCTCCCGACACGCTCTCCAGGCGGAGCGGGTCGGCCTCGGGGGAGAAGGGAGAGGCCTGGACACACGGGGCCAGGTCCGCACACGGAGGAAAGGCCACCAGACGATGGCCAGGGGCACGGCCAGGGGAGGGGAGGACGCGGCCGGTGAAGGACCCTGTCCGCTGAGTGATGGGCTCCGGGGAGGGGACAATTCACCAGCCGGTTCTTTCCGGATAAGCTCTTTGTCTAATTGAATCAGGTCCCGTTTTAAAAATTAAATTCCCACCCGGTTTTCCAGAAATACCCTCGGATTTGTAGGTCGCGGCTCCACGGGGCGAGGGAGGGAGCGGCCCCTTTCTGTCCCCGAGTCCGTCCGTCCGTCCGGAGGGCGGGCTCCGAACAAGAGAGGCAACTGCCCGGGACCAAAGTCAGGCAGGGACGTGGGAAATGCAGGAAACGATGAACCCCCAGGAGGAGGCCGGTGGGAGGGGCCGCCTGGGGGGGGGGGGCTGCCGCCACAGGGACCTGCAAACAGCCCCTCCCAATAAACATGCCCGCCAACAAACATGCCCCCAATAAAAATGCCCGTTCCTCCTTCCGGGCAGACAGGTGGGTCCTCCAGCCCATGAGGGAAAATAAACAGCAAAACAGCAACAAACAAAACCGCAAGCAGCACATGGACGGACGGACGGACGGACAGACGGACGGACAGACGGACGGACTGGGGCAGGAGGGCAGCGCACAGGTGGCTCCTCCGGGCACTTCTCTGCGTGTTAAGTTGTGTGAAGTGCGTGTGTGTGTGTGTGTGTGTTGAAAGCTGTTCTCATGTGGTTTCTGACATTCTTTAACGCAGTTTTGGGTCGGTGCTGACAAAGGAGCCCGGGCTTCGTCTGGGCCCAGGCCTGGCCCGAGGGGGGCGCTGTCCTGGGAGGGACCCGGTTGGATGAGGAGGCGGCACCATGGCCTCAGCTCCACGCCTCGTCCAGGTCGGGCGGGGACGTCAGGCACCAAGTCACCACCTCCTTGTGGGGCCTGCACCCGGCTCCTCCGCCCCCAGTGACAGGCCCCCCAGCGTCCTGTCCCCAAGCCGCCGCCAGTCTGGGCAGAAACCACCAAGCAGTCCCCTCGTGTTGTGTGTGTGTGTGTGGGGGGGTCCCCCAGCGACAGGAGGACTAAACTCCCGGCACAGGGCATTGGGATGGTGCCCAGGGGCCGCCAGTCTACGCACTCGACACAGAAATAAGCCCCGAAACATCCCCGGTGCC
>NW_005362885.1:316344-316599 GCF_000412655.1 Myotis brandtii
CGAGTGTCCCAACACGGTGTGACGGGCGCCCTCGTTTTTAAAGAGCAAAACCCATCCCGAGTACGAGGTGGATGGAGGTTAAACAGCAGAAGCTCAGCAGCAACTGGGTCTCAGTGGTGCCCTGTGCCTGGGACCTGTGCCCTGTGCCTGGGGCCGGTGCCCTGTGCCCTCTGCCCTGTGCCTGTGCCCTGTGCCTGTGCCCTGTGCCTGGGACCTGTGCCCTGTGCCTGGGGCCGGTGCCCTGTGCCTAGGGCT
>NW_005362885.1:317063-317441 GCF_000412655.1 Myotis brandtii
CCTGAGGCCCTGCCTGTACTGATGGTGATTGTCTGCAGGGGATGTAGGCGCTGCCCGACGCACCCTCCCCGGCTGTTTCTAGGCGTCTTCCCCGCGTGCAGCCACTTCCCAACCCCAAGTCAGACCCGCGATGGACACCCGGTGCCCTCGGTCTGGGAGGGACCCGCTCCCCCTCCCAGCAAACCCGCCCTCGTCCCTCCCACCTGGTGATTCAGCAAAGCCGACAGGCGCTCACTTCGTTTCTGTACCAAGAATGTGGCTGCGCCTTAGACACCCGGCCTCCTGACACGGAACTGCCTCTGTGGGCACAGCTTCTATTAAACCACACAGTCAGCCCAAGGATGACGCCCTGCCTGGCCGGGTCCCTCCCAGGACAGA
>NW_005362885.1:318420-320495 GCF_000412655.1 Myotis brandtii
CCCCGCGGGGTGGCAGCCTGTGGAGCCCGGGGACCCGGCTCCCGGAGGCTGTGGCCAGTTCAGGCAGGAGGAAGGGGGAAGCTGAGGCAGGAAGGAGGTGGAATCTGCGACCCGGGGAGGGGCCAGCGCAGGTCTGGGGGAAAGGCCGGGGGCTCTGCGCTCACGGGGATGAAGTAACTGAGGTCCGGATGAGTGACGTTCACTCACGGTGACAGCAGCCAATGAGAACGAAGCTCAGCAGACAAGCCCAACCCCACACTTATCACCGGGAGCAGCGGCCCAGCCTCCTACCTGCTGGTCGTCTGGAAGCAGGAGTGCAGGCCGACCAGGAAGGGGTTGCTGGACGCCTGCTCGAACACGTGCTTCTCCGTCTGCACCCAGTCGATGTCCTGAAACAGAAGCCGGGGGTCAGGGGGCTCCTGACCGCCCGCAGGCAGCCCGGGGAGGGGACGCTGGCTCGCCCCTCCGCTCGTGGGGAGACAACGCAGAGAGAGAAAGAAACGCCATTTAGAGACGGATCAGCACCATCACCATCTCCAGTCCCATCAGCACCTTCCCCACCATCATCACTTCACCATCACCATCACTGTCACCCATTACTATCACAGCCACCTCTACCACCACCACCACCACCACCACCCATCACCACCACCATCACCGTCACCATCACCATCATCACCATCATCACCCATTACTATCATCGCCACCTCTACCACCACCATCACCACCACCACCACCATTACCATCATTATCACCATCACTTTCACCATCATCACCACCATCACCCATTACTATCATTGCCACCTCTACCACCATCATCACCATCACCATCACTACCATCACCATCATCACCCATTACTATCATCGCCACCTCTACCACCATCACCACCATTATCACCACCGTCACCATCATCACCACCACCACCACCACCATTATCACTACCATCACCATCATTATCACCATCACTTTCACCCATTACTATCATTGCCACCTCTACCATCACCATCATCATCACCATCATCACCATCACCATCATCACCATCACCTCATCTCCATCCATCACCATCTCCACCATCGGCGGCATCATTCCCCATCACCTATTGCAACTGTCATTTACCACCGTGTCTACCACCGTCCCCAGCTGTGTGTGGCCTCGGCCACAGGCTCTCTGTGCTCCCGTGGCAGCCTTGGGAGGCAGTGTCATCCCCACTTAGGGCACGAGGGAACAGGTGGAGGCTTAAGCAGATTCTGGAGCCCCACGCCCATCCCCCAGCACCGCTCCGCCCCCAGGGCCGCCTCTCCCGGTCCTTGCTGGAACCTGGGGGAAGCCCCTCTTTGCTCCACCTGCAGGAGACCCCGGGTGGAATGGCTCCAACCCCGTCTGTCCATGCAGAGGTCCCTGCTCCTCCTGCCCGGAGCTCCAGACTTGCTCGTGCAATGGCTGCTCGGCAACTCCACACGGCCTCCCCCCTGCAAGCCAGGCCTCCACCGAGCTCAGGACCAGCCCCGCCATCTGCTCGCCAAAGACAGCCGGTCACCCAGGCGCTCAGGCAGAGCCCCCTGCTGGTCGCCAAGCCGCCTCCTCCCTCCCAGGCGGAGATCAGCCCAGGTTCTTCCGCCCGACTGCCCGGCCTCCCTCCTGCCCCCTCGCCTCCCTCCTGCCTGCACAGCCTCCCTCCTGCCTGCACAACCTCCCTCCTGCCTGCACAGCCTCCCTCCTGCCCGCTGGCCTCCCTCCTGCCCGCTGGCCTGTATTCACAGTTCCAGGGATTAGCATGGGAACCTCTCTTCGGGGGCCATTAACCAGCTCACGGCTATCGTGGCCCCATCGCCTTCTGTCCAGGCCCAGGCTCATGGCCACAGGACACACCGTCTCTCACACACGCACACGCGGGAACACCCGCTCCCACACGCCGACTCCAGAGGCCGCTCTTCTCGAGGGACCACCTGAAAGCCCCGCCTCCGCCCCTGGGCCCAGCGGCCGAAGCAGAGGCTGAGACGGACAACTGGACAACGCGGCCCCTCTCCTGAGCGCCTCTTCCCTACAGACCACCTCACAGTCCGTTCACTCTCC
>NW_005362885.1:320668-326087 GCF_000412655.1 Myotis brandtii
CCTCACGCCGTGAGCCGGGCGGGGGCTGTGTCCCGGCCGCAGCAACAGGTCACTGCCTCCGGACCTGGGTCTGTTCTCTGCGTCTAGACACAGAGCCTGCATCTGGTGCAGGAGAAAAAGACCAAAAGTGCATGAAGCCAGCCAGCCCAGGGACGATGCTCAGTATCACTAGTCACTATGGCAACGCGGCCAAGACCACAGTAAGAGGCCACGTCACTCCCACCAGGACAGAGCCGACCAAACCCAGAAACAGCAGGTCCTGGGAGGACGCGGGGAGCAGGGAGCGGGGAGTGGCCCCGCGGCGGCTGCGGGAAGGGGAGGGAGCAGCTGCCGGGGGGACAGGCCGCGGCTCCTCAGACAGGTCAGCGCGGACTTACCTGCGACCCAGCAATGCCACTCCCGGTAAAGACCCCGAAGGACTGAGAACAGAGGCCCTAACGGATCCCTATGCTCCTGTGTCCACGGCAGCTCTCCTCACAGCAGCCGAGGGCGTCAACCAGTGTCCACGCACGGCTGACGGGATAAACCGCAGGGGCCCGCCCAGCGCTGGAACGTTACTCGGCCGGGAAAAGGAGGGGCTCAGGCACAGGCTCCCCTGGGAGGAGCCTTGAGCACAGGACGCTCACGGAGAAGCCAGACACAAAGGCCCCGTGTGACCCTGTGCACACGAACGCCTCGGACAGCAAACCCAGACAGAGAGCAGATGGGAGTGATGCCAACAGGGATGGGGGGGTCCCCTTGTCGGGGGATGAAATGCCCTGGCGCTGGGGAGAGGTGATGGTGGGACCACATTACAACATGGGGGGGAGAGGGAGTGCTAAATGCCACCGGTGCGTGCACTTCAAAGTGGCTGAAATGGCAAATTATGTGTGCATTTCACTTCAATCAAAAGAATAAAGCCCATGAAGCCAGAACTAAAATTCACACAATAAACTGTGATGTGCACTCCTGTGGCTCTCCCCCCCGCGACTCTCCCTCCTGTGGCACTCCCTCCCAGGATGCCACCTCCATGAGACTCCATGGCTTTCTCCCATGGCATCTCCTCCCGTGGCGCCCCCTCCCGTGGCATCCCCTCCCGTGGCGCCCGTGGCTGGCTCACCTCGTCGTCGTGCACCAGCTCCTTCTTCACCACCTTCATGGCGTAGATCTGGTCGTTCTTCTTGAGCCGCACCAGGAGGACCTTGGCGTAGCTCCCGCGCCCGATGACCCTGATGAGGTCGAAGTCCTGCAGCCCCAGCCCCTGAGAAATCTTGATGCCGTCCATCCCGTCGATGACGGGCTTGAGGTCCTGAAGGGGGGGGCGGGGGGACAACGGAGAGGAAAGGGGGGAACTTGCGGGGTTCAGAGACACACGGGGCATCCCAACCTCAACCAAGACCTGCGCCCGGTCCTGCAGCCACCCCACTCGGGAGAAAAGCCAAGAACTAAGGACGGCGCAGCTTTCGGCGGAAGGAGCTCGAAACCCCGGAGCTCTTCATTTTCACAGACCGCGGCCCATCCCAGCCGCCGGTGGCCCGTGAGGGATGCGGGATGCGGGATGCGTGGGGGCAGCCTCGCCAGGACTGAGGGGGTGACTGCAGGCTCACGTGCCCTGGGCCATCAGGGCTGCGGCCGGGAGCTGCCTGGCCCGCCCGGCCATCACTAGCTCCGTCTCCAAAGCGAGTGTTACTGGGACGTGCTCAGAGCGACGGGCAACCACTCCCTCCCTCCCTCCCTGTGGAGCACCTCCGCCCAGGACCTGGGGCCAAGGAGGTAAGTGTCTCTGACTCGCGCACACGGGACCACAGGTAGGAAACGGACCGGGACATCCGTGGGTCACTGTGGGAAGTGGGCCAGGGGGCTGCTCCCCGAGGCTGTGTGGACAGAGGTGAGCGCCGGCTGTGTGGCCAGTTGCCTGCTCACGAGGGCACCTCGACGGTGCCCATCACCAGTGCTGCCCAGAGGCCACGCGCATCCCAGGCCCGAAGCCGGGGAGGAACGGGAAGGGCAGCAGCGGGTCTGCCCGGCCAGGACCCTCTCCGGCCAGAGGACCACCTACAACCCAGGTTTATAAAACGACCTGGGTATCCGGTCTTCCTCCCAGACCTGGCACAGAGCTCCTAAAGCCTTTGGAATTTCCCAAGTGCCCGAGGGCTTCTGTGATGCTAATGAGGTGACTGTGCAAAGCCCCTCAATCACCTGGGAGGGGCGGTTGCCAGGGAAACCAGCCCACGGAGATGGAGATGGGAGGGTGGGAACTTTCACGGAGCTCACCGTGGCCAATGAGGGTGGGTTCGCTCCTGCCTGTGGAACGAAGCCCCTAAGAGCCCAAAGGACGAGGCCGGAGACCATCCAGGCTGACCAACACGTGCAGGTTCGGGGAGGGTGACCCCCGGGAGGGCTGGGCCCGAGTTATTTCCTTTTACAACGAACCCGCCACCTACACGTGAAGCTTCCCTGACCCCGAGAGCCGCTCAGCCACAGGGGCTGCCAGCAGCACAATGACACGCTGCGCTGTGACCTGCGCGGGAGGCGGGCGTCTCCTGGCCCCGAACCCTCCCCCCTCCCCCCGTGGGGCCGGGGCGCCTCCAGGCAGACGAGCCAGCACTGGGTTAGGCTGTAGGACCCGGGCTCAGGGTCCGACGAGAACTGGGGAACTGCTTCGTGGGAAACACACAGCAGGAAAAGTGAAGGATGCATCGTTCGACGAAATAAACGATTTCACAAAAATGAGAGCTCAGACACCGGCCTGGACCCGGTCTGCCGGCGGGTGAAGAGGGTGCTGGGGAGATGGTGCCAGGATGCGACCCCAAAAGCCTTCAGGGCAGTAGCCTCTGGGGAGTCACAAAGGACAGAACCCAAGCGAGCCCGGCTGGTGTGGTTCAGGGGTGTCGGCCTAGGAACCAGGAGGTCAGGGTTCGATTCCTGGTCAGGGCATAGGGCGGGGTTGCCGGCTCCATCCCCAGTGTGGGCGTGCAAGAGGCGGACGATCAATGACTCTCTCTCGTCATTGATGTTTCTCTCTCTCCCTCTCCTTTCCTCTCTGAGATCAATAAACATATCCTATATAATAAAGAGGTAATATGCAAATTAACCCTCACAAGATGGCTGCCTACGACCAGGCCAGTTGATTTATTATAAGTTTCAGACTATTGTGGATACTGCTGTTTTACATATATTTGAATCTTTCAGTAAAAGTTGGCACAGAATTCTGCTAGCTGTAAATCTAAGAATGAAATAGGAGGGAAGGTCTTCCAAGTTTTGCTCTGAACTTATTATGTATCTTCATAATTCTTTTCGCTGGGCATATTTTCCTATCAAGATTGTTAATTATAAATAAACCTACCATTTATGAACTTACGATCCATAGCTGAATTGGAGAATCCTATATAATAAAGAGGTAATATGCAAATTAACCCTCATGCCCTCACAAGATAGCTGCCTATGACCAGGCTGGCAGGGGGGTTAGTGAGGGACAACCAAATGACTGAACAGCAGGCTGCGTGGGGTGACCAGGCCGGCGGGGGTGGGAGGCAGTTAGGAGCGACCAAGCCGGCAGGGAGGGGGCAGTTGGGGGTGACCTGGCCGGCAGCGGGGGGCAATTAGGGGCGACCACACCGGCAGGGGAGGCAGTTAGGGGCAATCAGGCCGACACACAGAGGCAGTGAAGGGCGATCAGGCAGGCAGGCAGGTGAGCGATTAGGAGCCAGCGGACCAGGATTGGGAGAGGGATCTCCAGGATCGGGCCTAAACCAGCAGTTGGACATCCCCCGAGGGGTCCCGGATTGGAAAGGGTGCAAGTTGGACTGAGGGGCCCCCCGCCTCTTCACGAATTTCGTGAATGGATCCTCTAGTATTAAAAAAAAAAGACCCAGCACTGCCAGAGCCAGGTCCTGGGTGCCCCCTCCTCGCCGCCCAGTCTCCTCCCGGCGCCTCACAATCAGCCTTCACATCGCACACAGGTTCCCAGAGACAGAGGGTCCCGTGTGCCGTGTGAGCAGTGCCCGTGGACACCAAGGTCTCGTGGCTTCACGAGGCACCGATTTCCCACGATGGGAGCGCCTGTCGTGGAAAGGGTCACAGGGAACCTGAGGATCTGAGCCTGGGAGAGCCACGTCACGAATGAGCTCGTGGGCATCTCAGTCCACGTGTGGCCCTGGGCCCAGACACAGCCAGCCCCGCAGAGGGCCCAGGAGACAAGGCAAAGGCTCATGAGCCCGCCCCCCAACCAGCCTGCCCCGAGCCTGTGGCCACATGGCCTCCTGCGCCCACTGTGATGGCCGGAGCCCCTGGGCTGATGTGGAAACAGCCATGCCAACACCGGTGCCACGGAAGCTCCCTGAGTGCCAGCGCGGTGCTAAGTGTCTCCCACGGACAGTGCGATCATTATCCAAACCTGTCCACAGAGCCCTGGGGTCAGAGATCCCTGAGCCAGGCTAGGCCGCCTGCCGCCTGGGCTCCCACAGCCTCAGCCAATGACAGCTCGGCCCCCACACTCTGAGATTCAGCCACATTCACCTACTCTGTCCATCCAGCCACTCAGAGCTCACCTCGGCACTAAACATAAAGATGCTAAACCTCACGGACCTCTGCCCCCTGCGGCAGGGGCCCTCCTGCTGCCCCCAAGACCACGCCCTCCCTGAGCCACATCCCCAAACATTAAAATGCCTCAGTTGCCCCAGAAAGGAGCCGATGGACCCAGACAGACATGAAATCCTCAGGCGCCACCTGCACTCACCTCCGAGTCATCTTTAATGCTGTCACGTTTCCGGGAGGAGGAGATGTAAGGAACTAGGAAGGGAAAGGAACAGGATGTCACAGGTGCGGTCAGGAGGACGTCCCCCGACACCGGGACCAGGCCAGCGGCGCGCGGGGCAGACGCCGGCAGCAGCCACACCCGACTCAACCAGGCTTAGGAAGCGCGGCTTCCCGGGCCCCGCGCAGGCCTGGGGACGAGTCACGGCACATGCTGGGTCCACCTGCCAGTCTTTGTCCTTAGAGTGGACAGATGGGCAGATGGGCAGGTGGACGATGGGTGGATAGGGGGGTGGGTGGCAGGTGGATGGGGAGATGAGATGGTGAATGAGGGGATGGTGGTTGGTGGACAGTAGATGGTGGAAGGGTGGGTATGTGGATAAATGGGTGGATGATGGATGGTGGGTGGGTAGATGGATGAGTGAATAATGGGTGGGTGGATGGGTGGATGGATGGTGGATAGTTGGGTGGATGGGTGGAGGGGATGGTGGATGGGTGGGTGGTGGACAGATAGGTGGGTGGTAAATGGATGGGTAGATGGATGAGTGAATGATGGATAGGTGGGTGGATGGTGGGTGGTGGGTGGTGGATAATGGGTAGGTGGTGGATGGGTGGGTGGATGGTGGATAGTTGGGTGGATGGGTGGATGGGATGGTGGATGGGTGGGTGGTTGGGTGGTAGGTGG
>NW_005362885.1:327056-327366 GCF_000412655.1 Myotis brandtii
GAGCAGACACGCTGGCCGGCCGGCCGGCTCAGTGGTGAGCGTCGACTATGAACCAGGAGGTCACGGATCGATTCCAGTCAAGGGCTCAGGCCCGGGTTGCGGGCTCGATCCGCAGTGGGGGGCGTGCAGGAGACAGCCGATCGATGCTTCTCTCATCACTGATGTTTCCATCCCCCTCTCCCTCTCCCTCCCTCTCTCTGAAACCGATGAAAACGTTTAAGAAGAAAACACGCACATCGTGACGCGTGTCCTGACCCTCATCCTGCCAACCGCTACCTGGTCGCACTCCAGTGACCGGTGATGCCACCGG
>NW_005362885.1:338217-338683 GCF_000412655.1 Myotis brandtii
CACGCTGACGTCACAATGGAGGCAGCTCCCCCCAGGCGGTCACCTGGGCGCCAGCGTGGGCTCCCTCGGCCTGGGGACTGGCTGGTCTTTGGGGCTGAACTCATCTGAGGCGAACGTGGGCCTAGGGACCCCCTAGGACAGGCGTGGGGAGCGTCCAGCCCGCGGGCCAGGCGAGGCCTATGAAGTCACTGGGTCTGGCCCTGCCAGGGCATGAGGGTGAGGTAATCGTTTGGCCAAATCGAAGAGGCTCATTTTTAAGCTGATGATGTTGTGTTTGTGAGGATGATGTCACAGATACCCACATGGCCCGGGCAGCAAAAGGTTCTCCACCCGACCTAGGGGCCCAGGGAAGGTGCCCCCTTGTGGACTTTGGCAGCCACAGTGCAAGGAGCCGAGCGCCAGTCTGTGCGGGGACCCCGCGTCCCTGGGCGCCAGCCCCAGAGGTGTCGTTCCCGCCCCCATGGCG
>NW_005362885.1:340898-341123 GCF_000412655.1 Myotis brandtii
GCGCGGCCCAGCCCCCCAGACACGAGCCCCGGGGGTCCCCAGCCCAGCGAACCCCTGGGCAGGGGAAGCAAAACAATGATCCCGTCATCGAACGCCACTTTCACGACACGCATGCGACCAAGTCCGTGGCCTCTCCCCGGGGCACGCTGGGCACCGCGCTGGGACCCAGTTCTGGTCCCAGAGCGTGAGCCCCAGCCCCAGCCCCTTTGACACGGGCGTGTGAAG
>NW_005362885.1:341580-342684 GCF_000412655.1 Myotis brandtii
GCTGGGGGCAGAGCCAGCACCTCCCCCCCCACCACGTGGGGCTCACACCTCAGGCTCGGCCTGGGGTCCCTCGTCCCACCTGCCCCCCATCAGCCTGCCCCTGACCCCCCAGGGCCTCTGCCCAGACGACAGGTGCACCCCTGGCTTGTTCTGGGGGAACCTGGCCCACGGCAGGTCCCTGCTCACGTCCACAGGAGTGACCGTCCCCCCACAGCGCGAGGGAGCAGGGTGCAGGGGCTGAGGGAGCAGGGCGCAGGGGCTGAGGCAGGGATGGCCGAGGGGGCTGGGCAGGTCAGGGGGGACACAGCAGCCCCAAGGCGCTGGCTCTGCCCTCCGCCCGCGCACTCGACAGGACAGAGTCTGAACACGACACCGGGTGTCCTTCAAGTCGCTTAAAGCTGCGGAACGGAAACCAAGCCATCGAGGGTCCGAGGGAGACACACAGGCCAGGCCAAGCGAGGGGACGGGGCGGGAGCCTGCGGGACCCGCGGGTGCGGAACACGAGTGACGAGTCCACGGCGAGAGCCCTGGGTCCCCGTGAAGCTGAATGCCCGTCCCCGATTCGTCCGGGGAAGCCCCTGAGCCGCAGGAGGAAGCCCTGAGCCGCAGGAGGAAGCCCTGAGCTGCAGGAGGAAGCCCTGAGCCGCAGGAGGAAGCCCTGAGCGGGTACGGGGCTGCGTTTGGAGGGGGGCCTGTGAGGGACGAGGCCTCTGATGGGACATGTGTCCTCGTAAGAACAGGAGAGCCCGCGCCGGGTGGGCTCAGTGGGTAGAGCGTCGGCCTGCGAACTGAAGGGTCCCGGGTTCGAGTCGGGTCAAGGGCACGGACCTCCGGTGCCAGCTCCTCCCCAGCCCGGGCCCTGGTTGGGGCGCCTGCAGGAGGCAGCCCATCGATGTCTCTCTCACGTTGATGTGTCTCTGGGTCTTTCCCTCTCTCTCCCCCACTCTCTCTAAAAATCAATGGAAAATACCCTCGTGTGAGGATTAAAGAGAGAGAGAGAGAGAGAGAGAGAGAGCGCGAGCGAGAGCCACAGCCCTGTTCCTGGGAAGCGACAGCCACATGAGAAAAGTTCCCGGGAGAAGGAACGCGTGTGGGCGCCGACGG
>NW_005362885.1:343382-347850 GCF_000412655.1 Myotis brandtii
GCCAGGGGGTGGTGAGAAGCCCGCGGACCAAGGGAGGGGTGCAGCCACAGGGAGGGGTGCAGCCACATGGGGTGGCCACGCCTCCAGGCCAGCTCCCTCCTGGGGAGCGACTTCCATGAATTCTGCGCCCAGGAGGGCGGGGCCACCGTCTCCCCAGGGTGAGGTGCAATGTCAGCTCATTCTAGGCAAATATTTGATCAAAAATGGCAATAATTGCCTTGGCCAGTGTGGCTCAGTGGCTAGAGCGTAGGCCTGTGGGCTGAAGGGTCCTGGGTTCGATTCCAATCAAGGGCACAGGCCCGGGTTGCGGACTCGATCCCCAGTGTGGGGCGTGCAGGAGGCAGCCGATCCATGATTCTCTCTCATCATTGACGTTTCTCTCTCTCTCCCTTTCTCTCTGAAATCAATAAAAACATAGTTTTTTTAAAAAAAAAACAACGCAGATTAGACAAACAAGAGAGGGTGGTAGGAGGCCGCAGATTGAGGCAGGAAGGAAAAAACGGAAAAGAGCGAAGGATCTATGCGATTCGGGGAAGACGTGGACACAGGCCGGGGAGCGAGGAGCGTGAGCAGGGCCACATCTGAAAAGACGCCGGCTGGTCTCCTGCAAAAGGGACGCAGACATCATGCCCCAGGTCCTCAGAGCTGGCCGGGCCCGACGAGTCCGGAGAACTCAGGCCGCACCCCCCACCCTGCCCCCCGCGAGGCTGCACAACGGAAGGACAAGGACGTTTCCAACGCGGCCGAGGAAGAGAGGCATCGCCTTCGAGGGGCCGGCGCCATGTCGGCTGGCGACGCTCCACAGAACAGAGCCCAGGAGGGTGGCCCACAGGCAGCGCCCGCCCAGCGTCACCCGAGGCCACGCCCGGAGGAGAACGTCCTCGCCAGTGAAGGCAGAAGAGAGACGTTTCCCAGAAAGGACACGCAGCTCCCGGTCAGCAGGCGGAGCTGGAGGACGGGCAGGCAGTGAGCAGGCAGGAGGGCAGGGTCTCGGCCGAGGCCCCGGCAGGAAGCAGCAAGCTCACGGAGGGCGAATCTGACAGATGCTCCTTCTCGGATATTAGCGGCGATGACTGTGGGGTTTAAAGCGTGAGTAGACTCTGCACACGTAACAGCAGCATGAAAACCGATGGGGAATCAAGAGAGTGAGTAATGCCCTGGCCGGTGTGGCTCAGCGGACAGAGCGTCGGCCTGCGGACTGAAGGGTCCCGGGTTCGATTCCATGTACCTTGGTTGCGGGCACATCCCCAGTAGGGTGTGTGCAGGAGGCAGCTGATCGATGTTTCTTCTCTCTCATTGTTTCTAACTCCCTATCCCTCTCCCTTCCTCTCTGTAAAAAAATCAATGAAATATATTTTTTAAAAAAAGGGGAGTGGAGTAAGGTTACAAGGTTCTTGCCTTCCTGGGAATCAGCAAAAGCGATCCTCGAAGGCCCGTTCCAAGAATCAAGAACGTGCCTTCTAATTTCTCAGGAAGCCAGAATATTTCAAATATGCCAAGTACTTAACAAAGCCAACAAAAGGGAGGGAAGAGAGTAACCACACTTGATTAAAACCAAGGACCGGAAGGCCGATTACAAACGGAGAGGCGACGACACACTTTACGTTTCAAACAGCAACTTGACGTACGACCCCGAGTGTAAACGGACGAAAGGCTGCAGCGAAAAGCCGTGACTGTCAGCCTCTGTCAGATTAAAACGACTCCCTTCCGCTCTCAGAGCCGTTTCCAAACCAAGACACAGAGAAGGGGAAAGTAAGAGGGTGGAAAGACATACGCCTCATAAACACTAGCCCCACCCCCCAGCTGGTACGTTAACATCAGCCCAAGGAGACGTACGTGCTGGTCATACTTTTCCTGTTGAAGAGCAAGAGTTCATGATGATAAAAGTGTCCGTTCGAAAGACAGAACGATCCTAAATCGGTAGCACCTGATAGTAATTAACATCAAAAGCAGAAAACATGAACAAAAACCAGTAAAATTAACAGAAGACACATCCCTGAAAGTAATTCAATATCTATAGGTATCAAAAGTGTTTAAAGACAATAAAGAAATGAACTGCCAATAAATATGACTTAGACTTTTAAAAGATCCTTAAAGCCTGGCCGGCGGGGCTCAGTGGTTGAGCGTCGACCTATGGACCAGGAGGTCACGGCTCGATCCCGGTCAGAGCACAGGCCCAGACTGTGGGCTCGATCCCCGGTGGGGGGCGTGCAGGAGGCAGCCGATCCATGATTCTCTCTGATCGTTGATGTTTCTATCCCGCTCCCTCCCTGCCTCTCTGAAATCAATAATAATATATTTTTAAAAAGAAGCAAGAAACAAAACGGGGGGAGAGCTTACAACACGAGACGCTAACCGTCACGACAAAGCTGAACGGTAACTGGTGGAGCCACAGAGCCCAGCGGACAGAAGCCCAGAGACAGGCCACGGGGGTCACCCAACGTGGGAAGGAGGCCACTGGGACCCGCTGGGAAAGCCTGGTCCTGGGTCCCGGGCGCTCACCACGGTCACAGGCCTGTCCACCTCCCACCGCGCACCAGGCCGACTGCCAGGCTGGGCCTGGGCCTGGGAGCAGCGCCTGGTCCAGGGGATTCCCTCACAGGACGAAGAGCACCAACCTTCGGATTTCACGCTCGTCACGCGTGAGAAGCCAGCTGCGGGGCGGGGAGGACGTGGGGCCAGCACAGGACTCACTCCCGAAACACACAGAGCTCCCGCGAGTCAGTATGAGTAAGGGCGGCGAGCAGCCCAATTAAACTGCTTTTAAAAAAACAGGCTAGCCGAAACCAGTTTGGCTCAGTGGATAGAGCGTCGGCCTGCGGACTGAAAGGTCCCGGGTTCGATTCCGGTCAAGGGCATGTACCTGGGTTGCGGGCACATCCCCAGTGGGGGTGTGCAGGAGGCAGCTGATCGATGTTTCTCTCTCATCGATGTTTCTAACTATCTCTCTCCCTTCCTCTCTGTAAAAAAATCAATAAAATATATTTAAACAAAAAATCAACAGGCTGATTTGAAACTGGGCCAAAGACCTGGCCAGCACTCCACAGACGCGGGTGCCACGTGCTGTCCGTCGGCGTGGGCAAGGCACACGGAGGCCACGGCCCACACACACCTGCCCTGCGGGCAAAGAGGAGGAGCTTCCAGCTGTAGAAAAGGACCTCTTACCCTCTGAGACAGCAGGGAGGGGCCTGGCGAGATCGTGCTAAGTGACATCAGTCCGTCAGAGAAGGACACGTGTCCCACGGCCTCACCCATGTGGCATCTCAGTCACATATGTGAACGGAGTGGATCCAGAGCCACGGAAGCAGGAACAGGGCGGCATCTCAGAGGGGAGCTGGGGGAGCCGGGTGGGTGGGAGGTGATCAACCAGAGACCTGTGTGCACATCTGCACGGCCCACGGGCACGGACAGTGGGGTGGGGGGGCGCTGGAGGGGGTCAATGGGGAAAGGGGGACGTGTAATACTGTCAACAATAAAGCTTTATTTAATTTAAAAAGAGGAGCTTCCCACGACGGGTGTGGGAAGGTCGGACGACAGGAGCCCCACCACAGGGCAAAGGGTTTGCATGTGATGGAGGCGAGACCAAGGGCTCAGAGAGAGGCGGGCCCGTTCGTCATCACCCCCACGAAGTCCCAGCACCAGGGCCGGCCTACAGAGTCCTGCGGGCTCTTAACTTCTTCCTCCCTTCTTGTTTTTTAAAATATATTTTATTGATTCCAGAGAGGAAGGGAGAGGAAGAGAGAGAGAGAAACAGCAAAGATGAGAGAGAATCCTGGATCGGCTGCCTCCTGCACGCCGCCCACCGGGGACCGAGCCCGCCACCTGGCATGTGCCCTGCTAGCGCCCACCCTGTGTGCCAGCTCATCGCCTTTCTGCCTGCTCTTCCCCCAGACGCTGAGCAGGGGCTGATGGTGGGAGAGCGGGGGTGGCTCAGTGGTTGAGCGTCGACTACAAACCAGGGGTCCACTCTCCGACACCATCATCTCCCGGCCCTCGAAGATGCGGGTCCCCTCTCTTGACCTTGACCTCCCCCCCTTGACCCCCCCCTCGGCCGCACCACAGACCCACCTACCGCCCCTCGAACCACCCCCTGCAAGAACCGCCTCCCCTCATGTCCACACCCACCTCCCCTCCGCCCGGCCAGCTCGCACTCTCAGGCCCACTGCCTGCTGGGAACTCCTGTTGCCGAGGAAACGGGACGCAGACCTGCCTGACGCGGACCTCCACGCCCCTCAGAGGGAGACGCACCCACCACGATGGGCTGGGGCGCGGCTCCCCTGGGAGGCGGTGTGTCCTCGCCCCACCCGGGTCTTTTCCACGTGGGAAGGTCCCGAGGGCCGGACAGGAGCTGGACACGTGCCCAGGGCGTGTGAACCCCGAGAGGAGAACCACAGCCTAAGAAGCAGGGTGTGGGGAAAGCGTCTGGCCCCCCGGATCAGAGGGTCTGGCAGGCCCGGGCCCACGGCGA
>NW_005362885.1:348193-353777 GCF_000412655.1 Myotis brandtii
TCGGAGCAGACCTGACACCAGGGGGCAGGGGGGCAGCCCTGACTCGGGTCACACCCCATCCTCCCCGAACCCCTCATCGCCGCCTCTGACCCCCGAACCCAGGTTCTCTGCAGACCCTGGCGGCACCGGCTCCCCAAGCCCTCACTCCCTCGTCTCCCCCGCCCTTGCTCCCCGCTCTCATCCCCACCACCTTCTTGGCTGCCGTGTGGTCCTGGCCCAGGGGGTCCCCACCGCACCCGCTGTTATGGGCTGAACGTGAGTCCCCCCTTTCCAGGCTGAAGCCCAACCCCCAAGTGTGATGGGCTAGGAGGTGGGGCTCTGGAGGTGACTCGGGGTGAGGGGTCCCCACAGGGCCCTCCGTGGGCTCAGTGGCCTCAGAAGAGAGAACTCGAGAACGAAATCGGGGCCTGCACACCAGGAAGAGGCCTCGCAGACCCGCCCTGATCTCGCACCCCCCCCTCCAGGACCATGAGAAACAGCCGCTGGCCCAGTGGGGGTGTGGGGGGTGCGGCTGAGCCCAGGGAGGAGAAAGCTTCCTCCCCCACCCCCGCCCTCGGGCTCTGCAGGTGATGGTCTGAGGGCAGGCGGGTGAGTGACCAGGGCCATCGAGGGGCTGGTGGGACCCCAGGGCCGGCCCAGAGACCCTGCCCCCCAGGTGTGACCCAGCAGCAGTGGGACCACCAGGAGGTGCTGACCTGAGACGGAGGAGGGAGCCTCGGGGATGGAGAGCAGGTGGGCGCTAGCAGGGGGCAGGGACACGGGGCAGGGACACGGGGCGGGACCAGAAGGGCAGCAGCAGGAGATCCCTGTGCGGACGGAACATGCCACTCCCCGACCGGTCACACCCGGGAAGAAGTGACGTGGACGACGGCGCGATGGCCTCGCGGACTCTGCTCCATTGCACAGCGGGGCCCCCAGGGGCTGGGCCGAGGGGGTGCCAAAGGCTACCCTTCTGCTACCGCCGCTGCAGGTACAGCCTCGTCTCAATGGACTCAAAAGCAAACTTTGTTAAAAAACAAAAAATTTGAGCCCTGACCGGTTTGGCTCAGTGGATAGAGCGTCGGCCTGTGGACTGAAGGGTCCCGGGTTCGATTCCGGTCAAGGGCATGTACCTTGGTTTCGGGCACATCCCCAGTGGGGAGTGTGCAGGAGGCAGCTGATCGATGCTTCTCTCTCATCGATGTTTCTGACTCTCTGTCCCTCTCCCTTCCTCTCTGTAAAAAAAATCAATAAAATGTATTTAAAAATAAATAAATAAAAAATGAGACAGTCGGGACACTGGAATCCTCGCCACCCATTTGGCAACATTTAAAGTGACAACGGGGTGGGGGGGGCACCCGTACCACTGGCCACAATGAAAAAGCAAAGTAAAAACACGACCGTTCCGGTGAGAGTGCTGCTGTGGGACGCGCGTCTTCTAGAACCTTTGCTGCAATGTTTGTGGACGATGCACTGCCTGGGCCTGGGGTACGGGTTGGCCAGGACGTACGGACGGAGCTGGGGGAGGGCGATGAGGCTGCAGGAAAGGCCTGGCGCTGGGGTCCCGGTGAGGACGGCGCCGGGGCCGACACAGAAGCCACGCCCCTCCACCCACCGACGGGAGTGGCCCTGTCTGCGCCAGAGGAAACGAGGGAAGAGGAAAGGAAACTGGGCGTTTTCCCAAACCCCACCCACCGCCCTCGCTCCTGACAAACATCCCTCAGACAGGGACTGGTCCCGGACGGACGGACGGACGGACGGACGGACGCTGGTGAGTCCTCACCCGCACGTGTGCGTCCTACTATGTATCTACTCGGTAACTTACGCAGCAGCGCAGTGGCTACTACGTATCTATTGTATCTGCGTCTCAACTCTGTGTCTGTCTATTCTGTATCTACTGAATACCTATCATACCTACTACTAGAGGCCGGTGCACGAAATTCATGTGGGGGTGGGGGACAGGGTCCCTCAGCCTGGCCTGCACCCTCTCCAATCTGGGATCCCTCTCGCAATCGGGAACCACTGGCTCCTAACCGCTCACCTGCCTGCCTGCCTGATGCCCCTAACTGCCTATCTGCTCTCCCTTCCTCTCCACGCTCTTCGGACCCCCGGAGCAGGCGTGCTGAGAGCTCTCCGCTGTGGCCCCGCCCCCGTCCTGATTGGTTGTTAGGTGACAGTGACCCAGCCAATTTGCATATTCCTCTATTATTAGTATAGAGAATACTCTATCAACTGTGTACCTATTTATATTTACTGTGTATCTCTGCTATGTGTCTATTCCACACCCACTGCGTGTCTAGTCCACACCCACTGTGTCTACTCCACACCCACTGTGTCTACTCCACACCCACTGTGTCTACTCCACACCCACTGTGTCTACTCCACACCCACTGTGTCTACTCCACACCCACTGTGTCTACTCCACACCCACTGTGTCTACTCCACACCCACTGTGTCTACTCCACACCCACTGTGTCTACTCCACACCCACTGTGTCTACTCCACACCCACTGTGTCTACTCCACACCCACTGTGTCTACTCCACACCCACTGTGTCTACTCCACACCCACTGTGTCTACTCCACACCCACTGTGTCTACTCCACACCCACTGTGTCTACTCCACACCCACTGTGTCTACTCCACACCCACTGTGTCTACTCCACACCCACTGTGTCTACTCCACACCCACTGTGTCTACTCCACACCCACTGTGTCTACTCCACACCCACTGTGTCTACTCCACACCCACTGTGTCTACTCCACACCCACTGTGTCTACTCCACACCCACTGTGTCTACTCCACACCCACTGTGTCTACTCCACACCCACTGTGTCTACTCCACACCCACTGTGTCTACTCCACACCCACTGTGTCTACTCCACACCCACTGTGTCTACTCCACACCCACTGTGTCTACTCCACACCCACTGTGTCTACTCCACACCCACTGTGTCTACTCCACACCCACTGTGTCTACTCCACACCCACTGTGTCTACTCCACACCCACTGTGTCTACTCCACACCCACTGTGTCTACTCCACACCCACTGTGTCTACTCCACACCCACTGTGTCTACTCCACACCCACTGTGTCTACTCCACACCCACTGTGTCTACTCCACACCCACTGTGTCTACTCCACACCCACTGTGTCTACTCCACACCCACTGTGTCTACTCCACACCCACTGTGTCTACTCCACACCCACTGTGTCTACTCCACACCCACTGTGTCTACTCCACACCCACTGTGTCTACTCCACACCCACTGTGTCTACTCCACACCCACTGTGTCTACTCCACACCCACTGTGTCTACTCCACACCCACTGTGTCTACTCCACACCCACTGTGTGTCTACTCCACACCCACTGTGTGTCTACTCCACACCCACTGTGTGTCTACTCCACACCCACTGTGTGTCTACTCCACACCCACGTCTACTCCACACCCACTATGTGTCTAGTCCACACCCACTGTGTCTACTCCACACCCACTATGTGTCTAGTCCACACCCACTGTGTCTACTCCACACCCACTATGTGTCTAGTCCACACCCACTGTGTCTACTCCACACCCACTATGTGTCTAGTCCACACCCACTGTGTCTACTCCACACCCACTATGTGTCTAGTCCACACCCACTGTGTCTACTCCACACCCACTATGTGTCTAGTCCACACCCACTGTGTCTACTCCACACCCACTATGTGTCTAGTCCACACCCACTGTGTCTACTCCACACCCACTATGTGTCTAGTCCACACCCACTGTGTCTACTCCACACCCACTATGTGTCTAGTCCACACCCACTGTGTCTACTCCACACCCACTATGTGTCTAGTCCACACCCACTGTGTCTACTCCACACCCACTATGTGTCTAGTCCACACCCACTGTGTCTACTCCACACCCACTATGTGTCTAGTCCACACCCACTGTGTCTACTCCACACCCACTATGTGTCTAGTCCACACCCACTGTGTCTACTCCACACCCACTATGTGTCTAGTCCACACCACGCTGGGTCGGTCCACTGTGTAGCGATGCTGTTCCAGACCAGGATGCACTGAACCCTTTCCTCCCCCAAGGCCCCCCGAGGAGGCAGCACCGTCCCGTTTACAGGCAGGGCTGCCGGCTGGTGAGACCATGGCGATGCCTGTATTTCCAAAGCCCGTTGGATCCTTAGCCTCCAAGTAGTGGAGCCACAGAACGAGGGTAACAGTGGGTAGGAAAACACACACACACGCACACACACGCACACGCACACACACGCACAAGCACACACGCACGCAGCACAAGTCCCAGGGGCTGGCTGAGGCGCAGGCTGGCGTCCCTGACGGCTCTCCCTCCTGGGCCCTGTCCTGGGGATGACGGACACGCAGGAGGGGCCGCGTGGCCACTGCTGGGCGAGGAGCAGCAGGGAGCAGGGAAGGGCCGCTGGCCTCGGTTTCACGGGAAGGGGACGAGGCACGAGGAACCTGGGCCACAGCTGAAGCTGCCTGGCCCCGCGGGTGAACGAGCTAGTGAATGAACAAGCGAATAAACACACAACTGAAACAAGAACGAGTAAACGAGCATCCGAGCCCCCCCCCCCCCCAATGTGGGTTCAGACAAGATCCAAGGAGAGGAGGGGCAGGGGTCGCACGTGCCCGGGGGCCCAGGGCCCACCTGGAGGAGGGCAGGGGCCACCAGCCTCCCCAGTGAGAGGGCTCGGCCAGGCGTGTGCTCTTTAGATTTCTTTTCTTTTCTTTTTTAAAAAAATATATTTTTTTATTGATTTCAGAGAGGAAGGAAGAGGGAGAGAGATAGAAACATCAATGATATGAGAGAATCATTGATCAGCTGTCTCCTGCACGCCCCCTACTGGGGATCGAGCCCACAACCCAGGCGTGTGCCCTTGGCCAGAATCAAACCTGGGACCCTTCAGTCCGCAGGCCGACGCGCTATCCACTGAGCCAAACCGGCCAGGGCTCTTTTCTTTTTCTAAATCCTCGCCCAAGGGTATGTTTTTATTGATTTTAGGGGAGACAAAAGGAGAGAGAGGGAGAGAGAGAGAGGAACATCGATGTAAGAGAGGAACATCCATTGGTTGCCTCCCGTACTCGCCCAGAGGGATTGAACCCACCACCTCTCCCGTGTACGGACGACGCTCCCACCACTGAGCCGCCCACACAGCTCGTCAGATTTCTTAACTCAGGTTTGAGATTCAAAACAGCTTCAGGGATTAAGCACAAAAAAGGGGCCAGTTTCTCTGAAATGCAGCCTTTTGAAAGGTTTTAAGAATTTACCGGGGAAAGCCCTAGTTGTCTCCAGTAAATGCAGACTCATGGTTTACATGGGGCTCGGGAGACTTCACGGTTGGGAAGGACGGCGGGAAGGACGCAGGAAGGACGGAGTCCCACCGGCCAGGGGCGGGCAGGCCTTGTTCTCTGCTCTCCTCTCCGGAGGGAGCCCGGCTGACACACCGCCAAGTGCTCCATCACCACATCCTCCCGCGGGGTGGGGGGTGGGGGGGGGACAGGAGCTGCACTGGGAAGGGCTGTCCTCGGAGAGGAGAGGAGGCAGAGCCAGAGCCACCCGGAGGCCGCAGAGGGAGGGGCA
>NW_005362885.1:354439-354865 GCF_000412655.1 Myotis brandtii
TCACAGGGCACCCTCCTCACAGGGCACCCTCGGGCCCTCCTAGGACCGCGGCGCCAGCCACACCTGCCCCAGCCAGCGTCTCCCCGGCTCCGCGGTGACGGCCACACACTAATTGCGACCTGGAGCTTCAAATTGCCCGTCTGTGCGCGTCTGGGCCGCCACTGGTGGGCGTGGAAGGAAGGGATGGGCGGACGGACGGGTGGCAGGGCCCGAGGTGGGAAACTCCCGATGCCACACCGAGACCAGCCTCGGACGGTGAAACAACAGCTCTCCTGCTGCGTGTGGGGGTGGGAGGGCGACTGCTCGTTCTGAGGGGGGATGGCGAGGCTGCCAGGTGACCCCGAGTTGTGTGGCTCCAGGACCCACTTCTCCCGACGAGCCCCTCCCGGAGCCCAAATCACAGCCCAGAGAAGGTGGTGTGTCATT
>NW_005362885.1:355073-355958 GCF_000412655.1 Myotis brandtii
GCACACCTGCCCCTCCGTGCACACCTGCCCCGCGTGCACACCTGTCCTGCTATGCACACCTACCCCACCGTGCACACCTGCCCCTCCGTGCACACCTGTCCTGCTATGCACACCTGCCCCTCCGTGCACACCTATCCTGCTATGCACACCTACCCCACCATGCACACCTGCCCCGCGTGCACACCTGCCCCTCCGTGCACACCTATCCTGCTATGCACACCTACCCCACCATGCACACCTGCCCCGCGTGCACACCTGCCCCTCCGTGCACACCTATCCTGCTATGCACACCTACCCCACCATGCACACCTGCCCCGCGTGCACACCTGCCCCTCCGTGCACACCTATCCTGCTATGCACACCTGCCCCGCGTGCATGCTGTCCCACCATGTACACCGTCCACTGCGCACACCTGTCCTGCTTTGTACACAAAGCCAGGCCCATGGGGCACAAACTTTCTCAGACCACCAGCTCCTGATGGGGGGCAGGGACAGCCTGTGCCGCTGGCTCTGCCATCTCCCCAAAGTCCACCTCACCGCCCCCCCAGACTGGGTGCATCCCAATCCCCCCCAGGCCCCCTGGGGCACATGGGGTCCAGTCCCTCAGTCAGCATGGCACTCGGTGACGTCAAAGGACACGCTCGGCACCAGCACTGCCAGCACCCACCCCTGTGACAGCTCACGCAGCCCGCTCTGCACGGACGTCAGCTCATCGGCCTTTCTGACTGCTCTTCCCCCAAACCCTGGAGAACGCAGTCCACATGGCAGGGAGGCTCCCGGCACCCGGGGCTCCCAGCACCCAGGACTCCCAGCACCTAGGGCTCCCGGCACCCGGGTCTGAGTAAAATCGAGGTCAGAGTGGACCCCTCCCTTACACCCCCACCCC
>NW_005362885.1:356376-360865 GCF_000412655.1 Myotis brandtii
GGTCAGGGCTCCTGTGGGAGGCAACCAGTCGATGTGTTTCTCTCTCACATCAATGTCTCTCTCTCTCTCTCTCTCTCTCTCCCCCTCCCTTCCACTCTCTCTGAAAAGCAATGGAAAAAAATACCCTCATATGAGAATTAACAACAACAAAAACCCACATACACACAAAATGTGGTATTTCGCACAATGGGGGCTCCTTCAGCCCAGAGGAGGGGATCCTGACACTGCTCTGGGGCGGGGCCTCGGGACGCCGGGCTCCGTGAGGGGACATGAGCCGGGCTCAGAGGACAGAGGCTGTGACTCCACCCCCAGGGGCCCTGGAGTCGGGTCCAGAGACAGAGTAGGGGGTGCAGGGCTGGGGGAGGTGCGGTGAGTGTGATGGGGACAGTTTCCATTTGGGAAGATGGAAAGTTCTGGACACTGGGCACAGGGCCCCGGAGCACAGCGCTCTGGCCACACCCCGGGGTCAGCGGGTCCTCCCAGGTCACTCACACTCCGCCCACTGTCAGTCCTGAGCTGAGAGGTGGGCTCAGGGGTTCGTGTGGCACCCGTGTCCCAGCGGACAAGGACCCCACCTACCGTGAGGGCCTCCCTGTCGGAGACGTTTAAATGATAAAGTGTTTATTTCTAGTCCTGGACAGAGTGCTGTTCTGGGGTTCTGCACCAGGGGGGCAACAGGGCCAGGAAACACCCCCACCTCCTGGGGCAGGCTGTGTACAGCGGGGCCGGGCCTGGTAACACAGCACGGAATTGAGGGGCACGCTGCCCGGACCGGGGGAGGCCAGGGACCCGGGGACACGCTGCCCGGACCGGGGGAGGCCAGGGACCCGGGGACACGCTGACCGGACCGGGGAGAGGCCAGCAAGGTCCTGGACCCACCACCCAGGACAGAACCCTGACCGTGCGCTGACATTGGGAGGAGCGGCATCTGACCTGGTGTTAATGTGTTAATTTCTCCTTCGCGTTAAGAAGCACATGAGGCCACAGGCGACTCGGAACAGCCGCTCTCCCAGGAGCTCCGCGGCCTGACCCAGGTGGCGGCAGGACACCAGGCGGCCATTCTGCTGCTGCCGCCCTGACCGTCCCACCGGGGCGGAGAGGTGGGCTCAGGGGTTCGTGTGGCACCCGTGTCCCAGCGGACAAGGACCCCACCTACCGTGAGGGCCTCCCTGTCGGAGACGTTTAAATGATAAAGTGTTTATTTCTAGTCCTGGACAGAGTGCTGTTCTGGGGTTCTGCACCAGGGGGGCAACAGGGCCAGGAAACACCCCCCCCACCCACCTGGGGCAGGCTGTGTGCAGCGGGGCCGGGCCTGGTAACACAGCACGGAATTGAGGGGCACGCTGCCCGGACTGGGGGAGGCCAGGGACCCTGGGACACGCTGACCGGACCGGGGAGAGGCCGGGGACCCGGGGACACGCTGCCCGGACCGGGGGAGGCCAGGGACCCGGGGACACGCTGACCGGACCGGGGAGAGGCCAGCAAGGTCCTGGACCCACCACCCAGGACAGAACCCTGACCGTGCGCTGACATTGGGAGGAGCGGCATCTGACCTGGTGTTAATGTGTTAATTTCTCCTTCGCGTTAAGAAGCACAACACGCTGCCCGGACCGGGGGAGGCCAGGGACCCGGGGACACGCTGACCGGACCGGGGAGAGGCCAGCAAGGTCCTGGACCCACCACCCAGGACAGAACCCTGACCGTGCGCTGACATTGGGAGGAGCGGCATCTGACCTGGTGTTAATGTGTTAATTTCTCCTTCGCGTTAAGAAGCACATGAGGCCACAGGCGACTCGGAACAGCCGCTCTCCCAGGAGCTCCGCGGCCTGACCCGGGTGGCGGCAGGACACCAGGCGGCCATTCTGCGGCTGCTGCCGCCCTGACCGTCCCACCGGGACCCTGGTGTGAGGCTCCATCACCGGCAGGAAGGGCCGTCCTCCTGCTCGGGACACGGCCGAGGTCAGAGGGGGTGGGCCACCCTCAGAGGCCACACTCGGGGTCCCCCAGCCTGGGCACCGAGAGAGGATGAGTGAGGGGGAGCCTTCATGTAGGGGTGGCACCCCAAGCAGAGCCTCCAGGGAAGGAGGGGAGAGAAGAGGCCATGGGGAGGGGCTGTCCCGGCAGAGGCAGGGCTAGGGCGCCAGGGGCCTGCTGACCAGAGAGAGGGCGGGGATGAGTGGCGGAGGGGCAGGGATGGAGGTGACTGGAGGGTATGACTCCCACCCTGTGGGCCCTGGGGGCTGTAAGGCTCCTTCAGCCTGCTGGGGCGGGGTCATCAGGCCAGGGAGAGGAGGGCCAGCTGTGACCTTCCTGAGGTCGCATTGCTGAGGTCACAGGCAGGGGAGCATCCGAAAGGAGAGTGGACCCGGGGTCTGAGGCAGGGCCCCCCACCCCCCCACCACCCCGCAGGGCGGGGAGAGAAAGCCACTATTCACAAGGGCCCGTGCTTGTCAGAACAAAGGCCGCCTTCAAGCCCCTGCCCAGGCAGCCACCGCGTGCCAGCCGCCAGGCAGCCCCCACACCTGTGCCAGCCCGAGGCTCCGGCCGCGGACGCCTGGGCCCCTGGCCTGGACGGAGCGGCCTCCACGACACAGACCCGCTTCCTCAGCAGGTCACTCCCAGCGTCTCCCCCACCACAGCGGCGGCCGAACCTCCCTCCCAAAGGGCCGGTTTCAGAGGGAAAAGCGCCCGGTCACGCGGGTTCTCTCCGCGGTACACCTCCTGGGGAGGAGCACGCGTGGCTCGGAGACCCGCTCACACCTGGGCTCTAATGACGAATTTCCCGGGAGGCACCTTGGTAAGCGGTGGTGACTGTCACCCAGGAGCCTTCCTGGTCGGCTCAGATGCTTTGCAGGACGATCACCCATCACCTGCCTCCCAGCGGTAAAGGAGAATGGTTATTTCGAATAAAAATTACAGTTAATAAGCCCTGGTCAGGTGGCTCAGTTGGTTGGAGGGTCACCCCAATACCCCAAGGTTGCAGGTTCCATCCCCGGTCAGGGCACATCCAAGAACCAACCAGTGATGCATAAGTGGAACAACAAATCGATGTTGCTGTCCTCTCTCTCTCTCTTTCTAAAAAGCAATAAATAAAAAACATGTAACGTCCTAAACTACGTGAGACCCACGGTGCTTGTGGGCGCGAATCCGCAGCCGGCTACAGGCAGCCGGCTCTCCCGTGATGACGGCGCTTCACGCATTCCCACACACACAGCGAGTCGTCGAACATGTCACGCGTCTAAAGCCAGAGCGGGAAAGGAGGTAACGGAGCGTTTACGTGGCGTGTGCCTGTGACGAGGACGCGGCAGCAAGCGTGACGGCCGCCCGGGAGCACGCGGGAGAGGCGTCACCGCACGGGAGAAGGGAACGGGCCCAGCCCTCCGGGACGCAGGAGGCCGACGGCGAGGCCTCCCACCCTGAAGAGGATCCTAGAAACGTACGTGACGTGACCGTAACCACGCGTGAGGCCGGGAGAAAAGGAAGGATGTTCTAAACGGCCAAGAAAGGTGCATTCTGACGACCACAGCAGGGAAACTGAGGCAATGGTCTCGGAGGTTTCTCTGCAGCCCTGTCCCAGGAGCCAGCCAAGCGTTTGCAGCTGGAAGACGCTGGAGTGAAGGCGTTACAGGGTCATCGAATGGTGAGGCCCACTAACGTTGTTTTCCTGGATTTCATGCTGCCGCTGAGGCTGTGAAAAGCTACGTTCACTCTGGTTTGTTCTCAGGGTGAACATGTAGCCACATCCACACCTTTAAAAAGTGGATGAGCCCGGCCGGTTGGCTCCGTGGTTGAGCATCGACCTATGAACCAGGAGGTCAAGGTTCAATTCCCGGGCAGGGCACATGCCTGAGTTGTGGGCTCCATCCCCAGTGTGGGGGGTGCAGGAGGCAGGAAGCAATGATTCTCTCTGATCACTGATGTTTCTCTCCCTCTCCCTCTCCCTCTCCCTTCCTCTCTGAAATCAATAAACACTTATTTTTAAAAAAGGTGAGTGTAAGGAAGTAGAAGAGGGTGACACAGGCTCCCCTCAGGCAGCAAGGAGTAAAGGCGCACGCACCTCGCAGCACAGGAAGGCTGAGCCCCACGGGAACCAACCTGAGTGCATGGGGGGGGGGGGGGGGGGGGGCGGCGGCCGCAGGAGCAGGAACCTTCCCGTGTCGCTATGCTGGAGCCACATAAATGTCTCACGCAGCCCACACGTGAAACACGACCGCAAAGGGTGGAGAAAACGCCCTAAGACGGACGCAAGCAGAAACAGATAAACCCAAGTGAACCCCCGGAGGGCAGCGCCCACCTTCACGCCTGGACACGTGCCCACCGTCCCCACCCCACCTGCGCAGACGCAGTCGGGACCAAGGAACAGGGAGACCCGCTGGCCTGCGCGTCCTGGTCGGTGGGAGTGACTGCCCCGGGCAGGCGGTGGGCAGGCTAAGCCGGACCGGCACCCGGAGGGGAGGAAGGGTCGGAGCTGAGGTCTGGCTGGGTCCCC
>NW_005362885.1:361161-361622 GCF_000412655.1 Myotis brandtii
CGGAGGGCACGCGAGGGGGACCCAGGGCACGCGAGGTCCTGGAGCCACTGGGCCAGAAACCGGGGATCCTCAGAGAGGAGGAGACTCGGCCAAGCACGCGGGAGGCGATCCCCAGGTGGTGAGTCACAGAACCGTCCACGTGCACCTACGCGACCAGATAACCAACGCCCCCAGCAAACTCAGTGAAAACCTTCAAGCGCTGGGAGCCGCTGACAGCGCCCCGCCTGCCCCACGTGGGAGAACGTGGGCCTCGAACTGGCAGCGACAGAGAGGGCGTCAGCAGGCGGTTCCAGACCCTCGGGCCACACCGGCGTGAGCTGTGACACAGAGCGGGGGGCGGCCCTTCCTCCCGGCGATGCTGGCTGACCCTGGTCAAGGGCTGACTATGGCCCAGCAGCGATCTGGGGTCTGGCCCAGCCCTCAGGGGTGCAGTCCCACCAGGAGGGGGGGCGGGGCCGCTA
>NW_005362885.1:361782-362129 GCF_000412655.1 Myotis brandtii
GGCTCCCTGTGTGAGCGTCACCGCGCAGCCCAGGGGAGGCGACCGTGCCCGCCGCCGTAACACCCGTTAACACCGCGAGTCCGCGACGCCTCAGAGCAACGCCGCGTCCTCATCGTCCCTTCACAGACGCGCACAAAACGCCAGAATGCAACCGGGACATTTTTGTTAAAACAAAACACACCCGCCCCCCGCCCCGCAAGGGAAGGCCAGCTCGATGATACCAGGACCCAGGGCGGACGGGCATCGGGGGGCGGCGGACCCTGGGCCTCTCCGACAGCTTCCTGTGAACGCAAACCGACCCGAAAAACAAGCCTATTCAACACAACACAGCCCTGAGCCGCCGAAGC
>NW_005362885.1:362467-364715 GCF_000412655.1 Myotis brandtii
ACGGCACCGGGTGGGCCCAGGTCACAGGAGGGGTGTCCCAGCAGAGGGGCCCCCTGTCTGCTGGGAAGATGACGGTCAAATCGGAGACGGGACTTCCAGAAACTCTAAGCCAGGAAGGCATGACCCTGTGAGCGCGCAGCGACTGGAGCTGACCCTGTGGGAGGCGGGGGGTGGGCCGAGCGGACACGTCCCGCGATGAGGGGACCACGTCACGTCCCACACGGAAAAGTCTGGAACAGCGGCGTGAACGTGTTACTCAGAAATCTGGAAACCAAGGCCAAGAACCTGCTAAGACTAGACCTGGGGGTGGGGGGCGAGGTTGGGCAGGGACACCTGTTCTCTTTTAAACTATGTGGGGCTAGTTAATGCCCTAAAACAGTGGTTCTCAACCTGTGGGTCGTGACCCCTATGGGGGTTGAACGACCCTTTCACAGGGGTCGCTTAAGACCATCGGAAAACACATGCTGAATATATAATTACATATTGTTTTTGTGATGACTCACTATGCTTTAAAGATGTTCAATTTGTAACCATGAATGCAGATCAGATATTTACATTATGATTCATGACAGGAGCAACATGACAGTGATGAAGTAGCCACGAAAACAACTGTATGGTTGGGGGTCACCACACACGAGGAGCTGTATGAAAGGGTCGCGGCATCAGGGAGGTTGAGAACCACTGGGCCCTAAAAGATAAACACACCAAACTCAAAATCACATTCAAAATATGAAAACAACGTCCCACGCAAACTCCACGCACCAGCATCTGGCGGTAACAGCGGCTTCCTGACCAGGGCGGCCGCCCGGCCTGTCACGCTCACGGGACCGCACCTGCCCTCCGACAGCCCATTTCACAGATGAGCAAACAGAGGCGGGCGGCCAGGGGCTGCCGGAGCCGTGGCCGGGCAAGGGGTGGGTGCTGACCGCCTACACTCAGGCGAGGCCTCCGTCCTGCTGCAAATCAAACCTTTTTAAACTTCCCACAGAAGAGACATCATAAAAAGCAAACTTTAAAAAAGACCAGACCCATTCAAGCCACCAAATTAGACAGTGAAATGTAAAATCCGGGCCTCCTCCACCCACTGGCTTCACGAGTACCACCTCTTCATTCATTCATTTATTTTTACTTTAGTCCTCACCCAGGGACTGACTGACTTAAGAGAGAGGAAGAGAGAGAGAGAGAGAGAGAGAGAGAGAGACATCAAACGGCGCCACCCCCCCACCCCCGCATGTGCCCTGACCGGGGATCGAACCTGCAACCCTTTGGTGCACAGGACAAGGATACAACCTCTTATTCGCCTAATAAACGAGTGAGGAATAAAATGAAGTTGAACCGGCCTCCGGTCTGTCTCCTTGGACACAAGTACCGAGGCAGGACGTGTGCTAGCGCGGCATTCCCACCCCTCCGACCCTGCCCGGGGAAATGGCAGACCCCCGGCTCCAAGCTCGGCCGCCTGGGAGGGTCGCAATGGGGCTGGATCAGCCGGGAGGCGACAGGGAAGGGAAGCCAGTCATCAACGAGGTGCCCAACTCCACGTACTCAGGAAAGTCCTAGGAATAAACCGCTGTGTCCAGGGACAAACAGCCCGGCGGGTGTCGCCGTGGCCTCATCACCAAAGACAACGTTAGAGGAGCAGCCGGCTGGACGGCTAATTTTGGACGAAGCTTTTGCTGCCCCTGCCGTGAAGCAGCAAACGCGACGAAGGCCTGCGTCGTCCAGGCCCCGGGGTGGAGCAGAGGGAACGTGCCAAGGCCCTGAGGCAGCGGGGACCACGCAGGTGGCACAGACCCGCCAGCCAGGTGACACGTCCTTCCCCTCGAAGCACAGAAAGGGGACGCTCTCTGTCCTTTGGGTGCAGACGTCGGACCGGAAGGAAGGCTTCTCCCCGACAGACCGGCGTGGCCCTGGCTCAGGGGCGTGGCCCACCCCCAGGACAGCCCCCTGCCCATCGGAGTCCGCGCTCTCGGTCAGGAAAGGAGACAACCGCTGCCTGAGTCTTTGATACTCAGCAGAGGTCGGAGGTCAGGGCCTGAGACCCGAGGCCGGTCCTCCTGTCGGTGAGGCCTCCCCGGGCTCGGCTCGCCCAGGGGACCAGGACCGCCCAGCGGACGGGACCCAGCCTCGCCTCCACCGCGTGAGAGGGAGCTCAAGAGACGGGAGTCTCCGCTGGCGTCCCCGCCGGACAGCAGGGTGGCCAAGGGTGGCATCCACTGGGCACGCCCTGTCGGGACTGGCTGGGGGTCTT
>NW_005362885.1:364735-365858 GCF_000412655.1 Myotis brandtii
CTCCGAACGCGGCGGCGGCGCCTGGCTGGTGGCTGGCAGCTGAGACAGGGCTACGGCGAACCCACACGGGTCGGACCGGGACACGGTGCAGGGGACAGGCAGCCACAGCCCCTCGGCCGGCATCAGAGAAGGGGGGTGTTTCTTTCCAGAAGGGGTGCGGCTCCAGCCTGTCCCCTGTTCCCGGCTCTGACTAGACCCAGTCGGGGCCCTGCTCTGGGTCCCCCTGTCCCGGCTTGGGTTTCCCATCCTCCCATCCTCCTCTGGGTCCCCCCATGACCCGCTCTGGGTCCCCCTGTCCCGGCTTGGGTTTCCCATCCTCCCATCCTCCTCTGGGTCCCCCCATGACCCGCTCTGGGTCCCCCTGTCCCGGCTTGGGTTTCCCATCCTCCCATCCTCCTCTGGGTCCCCCCATGACCCGCTCTGGGTCCCCCTGTCCCGGCTTGGGTTTCCCATCCTCCCATCCTCCTCTGGGTCCCCCCATGACCCGCTCTGGGTCCCCCTGTCCCGGCTTGGGTTTCCCATCCTCCCATCCTCCTCTGGGTCCCCCCATGACCCGCTCTGGGTCCCCCTGTCCCGGCTTGGGTTTCCCATCCTCCCATCCTCCTCTGGGTCCCCCCATGACCCGCTCTGGGTCCCCCTGTCCCAGCCTGGGTCCCTTGTCCTGCCCTGGGTCCCCCTGGCCCTGCTCGGGGTCCCCCAGGCAGCACATCTGTGCTCTGCGGGTTCCCATCAGCCGTGCACGGCCAGCGTGTGGGCACCCGAGAGAAGGAGGCCGAGACGCCCCGTCGTCCCGAGGAAACCATGACACAGCGAATCTCTCCGCTGCTCACGCACGCGAGGCCCCGCTCCCCTGCCCGGCGCCCCCTGGGCCCACATCTCCTCATTCAAGGCCCAACACAAGCAGCCGCCCGGCGACCCGGGGTCTGCAGGGCTGGCCCTTTAGCTGTTGGGGGAGGGGCGCCCCCACACCCCTGCACCCCCAGGCTCCCTTTGTTTTTACAGAAAAACACCTTGTAAAATGGACGTCAGCACAGCACCCGCAGCCCACCTCCCCGCGACGCCCCTCGCACAGCGTCTACCTCCAACCATCTCAGAGCGGAGAAGCAGGGGCCGCGCGCATCAC
>NW_005362885.1:366399-366819 GCF_000412655.1 Myotis brandtii
GGGCTGAGGGCAGCGATGCTCAGTACTCACCCGTCCTCCTCCTCCTCCTCCTCCTCCTCCTCCGCCTCCGCCTCCCCCCGCCCGGGCGCCTTTATGCTCCTCAGGGCACGAAGGCAGGCATTGTCCTGCCCTTTCACGGGGCTGCCTGTCCCCTGGACCCCACAGCAGGCGGGCGGCTCCCGGCAGAGGCTACTGAGAAGCAGGCCGGCGCCCCCGCCTCACATCCCTGCCTCCTCGTGTCTCCAGGCCGGGTGGTACCCGGCTCCCCTGGGAAGCTGGAGCCGGCAGCCGAGGCACCAACGAAAACACGGCCTGGATATCAGGAGCTGACGTCACATGGACACAGCATCTCTGCATCCAGGCGTCCTGGCCCCGTCCTGTCCTCCGTCCTCCGAGCAGGGCAGCAGGCAGCGGGCAGCG
>NW_005362885.1:367332-367996 GCF_000412655.1 Myotis brandtii
GCAGCGGCCAAGGGGACGGAGCCCAGCCGGCTGGAACCTCCGGCCAGGATGCAGGGACACAGCGGCCACCCAAGTGCGAGCGACCTCTGACCTACATCCAGAGGCTGGGCACAGACCCGACAAGGATGCTTGAGGGGTGGGGCCGGGTGCCCTGGCCAGGGGACGAGGGGAGGGGAGAGGCCACAGGTCCGGTCAAACGCTGTCCAAACCCCGCTTTTGAGGTTTTCGCTGCTCTGGGGAGGGGGTGGGGTGGGGGGCACCAGGAAGGGCAGCGAGAGGTGCCCCGACACGAGGTGAGAATGGGTGTCGGGCTGCGATCACACCCCCGCCAGCAGGACCTCACGTGCGCCTGTCGGCCGAGAAGCACCCAGAGCAAACCCTTAGCCTCGACGGACACCCCGCGTGTCCCCCAAACCCAGGCCCCCGTCAAGCCCCAGCCCATGTCCCTCCAAATGCAGGCGTCGCCCTGGGGACGCGGGAAGCGACGGGCCCTTCCCTGCCCACGGCTGCCACACACCAGCAGGCGTCGTGGGCAGAGGCCTGGGGGGCGTCCCAGCTGGAACCCCTCCCGTGGGTGAGGAGCAGGCGTCCGGCTCACAAATCGACCATTTGTGTTCAAAGCACAAGCCCTGGCCTGAGCTCTGGGCTCAAACTCCGCTCCCAG
>NW_005362885.1:368036-373146 GCF_000412655.1 Myotis brandtii
GGGCCACAGCCCTCCACCCACCAGACACTGTGAGCGACGCTCAGGGGCACCTCCAGGAGGCCCCAGGCCCTTCACCGGAAACGCGGGCGACCAGGGCCTCCCGCCCACCAGCCGCCTCGATCGGCTGAATAAAATCAAACAGTACAGCCGGCCCTCGGGTGACGGCGGACCCGTTCCCACGGCGACGTAATTCGCTGTAAGTCGGACCCCACCTACATAAGCACCGACGTCACCCACGTGGAGCACACACTCAGCAGTCATGACGGGAAACAGTAAAAAAAATTAAAAGAAAGAGAACAACTCCTGAACTTTGCTTGTGGTAAATAAATAATAAAAAACACAAAGCGCAGATGTACACACGTCGAAACGACGGGACTTTTTTTAAAAAAAATAAACGGGAGACGGCGACGTAACCACGAACCGAACGCGAGGACGGTCTGTAACATTCAAAGTCCCGTGAACGTTCAATAAATAAGTAATAAAAAACACGTCGAAACGACGGAACTTTTTTTAAAAAAAATAAATAAACGGGAGACGGCAACGTAACCACGAACCGAACTCGAGGACGGTCTGTAACATTCAAAGTCCCGTGAACGTTACTCGAAACACAAACGTCGGGGGTCGCAGGCCCGTGCGTGGCAGGGAGTTCTCGCCCGGCCAGCGGGGCTCAGGGCTGAGCATCGACCTGTGAACCCGGAGGTCACGGTTCGACCCCCGGGCAGGGCACAGGCCCTGGTTGCGGGTTCGATCCCCAGTGAGGGGTGTGCAGGAGGCAGCCAATCCATGGTTCTCTCTCATCACTGATGTTTCTATCCCCCTCTCCCTTCCTCCCTGAAATCAATAAAACATATATATAGATTTTTTAAAAGTTCTGGACCCGACATTTAAAGAACCAATACGAACCCTCCTCCACCGTTCCCGACACGAGGAGGAGAGAACACACTCACTCCCTAGGAGGCCAGCAGGTCCTGGCACCAAAGCCCGACGGAAACACAGGAGAACTGCAGACCCACCCTGTGCACACGGACACCAGGCCCCACGGGACCAGCCGCGCGGGGGGGTCACACGCTAACCGAGGGGTCACACACACAGGAGAGGGTCGCACGCTCACCGAGGGGGCGGCTCCCGAAAGGCGGCCGAGGCACGAGTGGCAGACGTCACATTCCACGCTCACGGGCACAGGAAAAACCACACGATCATGTCAACTGTATGAAACGCATCCGACGACACTGAAAACCCTTTCGCGGTAAAAACACCCAACAAACTAGAGACAGGAGGTGCCGCCGGCGTTTTCCCCGCACGTGACCCAGCTCTGTCCTGACACTGTCCCCCTGTCCCCCCCCCAGCCCCGGCCAACGTCAGACGCCAGTCCAGGTCGCCCCTGTGCTTCGGACCCACCAGCCGTCAGCCAGAGGTTCCCACAACCCCCTCCAGCAGCGGTTCTCAACCTCTGGCCCTTTAAATACAGCTCCTCATGTTGTGACCCAACCATAACATTGTTTTCGTTGCTACTTCATAACTGTCATGTTGCTCCTGTTATGAATCGTCATGTAAATATCGGATATGCAGGATGGTCTTAGGCGACCCCTGTGAAAGGGTCATTGGACCGCCAAAGGGGTCTCGACCCACAGGTTGAGAACCGCTGCCCTCCAGGCTCCAATCTTCCGCTCAGAACTCAGAGAAACGTTCCGCAGATGGGACCACCGGTGGATCACAAACAGACACAGCTCTGGGCCGCCCGCTAGCAGCGCACGGGGCCGGCGTGGGGAAAGGGCGCAGGGCTCCCGCGCACCACTCGCCCATCTCCACTCACCCATCTCCACGCCCATCTCCTCGCCAGAGTGACGGATTAAACCCTGGTCACTAGATGACTCCTCTTCCGGCCCCTCCCCTCCCACCTCTCCCCTCAGGGGAGGGAAGGGACTGAGGGCTCCACCTTTGTTCACTAGGACTGGGTGTGAGCAGCTACCCCGAGGCCATCCAGACACCGAGGACACTAGGAGGTGAGTCCCAGAACCAGGGACAGGACAGCCCATCACTCATTGTTGTTGTTTTGTTTTGTGGGCCGGGCAGCATGTTTACGATGCCACAGGGAGGGGAGGTACCGCAGTAGAACGACAGCTGCCTGTGAATAACCCACAGCAAACACATCGAGGGCGAAAGGTTTCAGCTTCTCCTCTCGGATCCGGGACGAGAGGGAGACGCCGCTCTCACCACTGGGCACGCCAGCCGAGCAGCCGGACAAGGAAACCAACAGAAGGGATCCAGGCTGCAAAAGGGTAAAATGGACACAGGGGACACTCCGAGGACACTAGGAGCTGAGTCCCAGAACCAGGGACAGGACAGCCCGTCTTTCATGGTTGTTGTTTTGTTTTGTGGGCCGGGCAGGATGTTTACGATGCCACAGGGAGGGGAGGTACCGCAGTAGAACGACAGCTGCCTGTGAATAACCCACAGCAAACACATCGACGGCGAAAGGTTTCAGCTTCTCTCGGATCCGGGACGAGAGGGAGACGCCGCTCTCACCACTTCTACTCAACACGCCCTGGGCACGCCAGCCGAGCAGCCGGACAAGGAAACAAACAAGGGATCCAGGCTGCAAAAGGGTAAAATGGACACAGGAAACCCCAATGACTTCACACAAAAGGTGTTCCCAGAAACTCAGCAACAAATTCAGCAAAAACCCGGAGGACACAGTCAACAGAACCAGTGACATTCCGATGCCGGGCAGCAAACCACCCAAAAAGGAAATGAGTAAATCTGTGCCACTGACAACAGCAGGAAAAAAAGAGCAAGAGACTTAAAAATAAACCTGAGAGGAGACGGAGACCTGGACAAGGAGACCTGGACAAGGAGCCCCGGCGGCGCGGCTCCGTGGTCACACGTCAGCCTGCGGGCTGAGAGGCCGCGGGTTCAACTCCGGTCCAGGGCACGCACCTCGGCCGCAGGCTAGAAACCGCCGGTCGTGGTGTGTGCAGGAGGCAACCAACCGATGTGTCTCTCCCCCGCCCGGCCATTCTCTCTAAAAAAATCAGAGGAAAAAGAGTCCTCGGGAGGGTTAACAAAAAATTTAAAAAATTGAAAAACGGGGACAGAGAAACACACACACGCGCGCACACACACAAACACACACACACAGAGAAAAACTTGTACCATGAAAACTACAAAAACAGAACTAAAAGGAACAAAAGCCACAATTAAGTGGAAAGCCATCCACCGTCCACTCCCACCTAAAGCGAACAGAGATTAAATCCAATCGGCAGCCAAATCCCACGGGTTCATTTGCAGAAACTGGAAAACTCGTCCTGAAGTCCATCTGGAACCTCAAGGGACCCTGAACAGCCAGACCATCCGGAATAAGAACAGCCACCTGGGGGCCACACAGCCTGGTTTAATCCGATGGCAAAGCCACGGTGTTGCACCAGCTGGTGCTGCGGACGGACAGACAGACAGACAGAGGCCGGTGGGACGGACGGAGCCCCGAAATCAGCCTCACCCCTGTGGTCACATGGATTCCCACCAGGGGCCACGGCCACGGCCACGACGGGAAAGGACAGTGTCCTCAGCAGATGGCACCGGGAGGACGGACGGCCACGCCGCAGGGTGAGGATGGACCCGACCTCGCACCACACACAAAGGCAACTGACCAGCATCAAAGCCACAAATCAGAACCACAGCGAGACACCCTCACACCCGTCAGGGCGGCGGCTGCTATCGAACAAAACAGGAAGCAAGCGCTCAAAAGCCACAATTAAGTGGAAAGCCATCCACCGTCCACTCCCACCTAAAGCGAACAGAGATTAAATCCAATCGGCAGCCAAATCCCACGGGTTCATTTGCAGAAACTGGAAAACTCGTCCTGAAGTCCATCTGGAACCTCAAGGGACCCTGAACAGCCAGACCATCCGGAATAAGAACAGCCACCTGGGGGCCACACAGCCTGGTTTAAACCGACGGCAAAGCCACGGTGATTGCACCAGCTGGTGCTGCGGACAGACAGACAGACAAAGGCCGGTGGGACGGACGGAGCCCCGAAATCAGCCTCACCCCTGTGGTCACATGGATTCCCACCAGGGGCCACGGCCACGGCCACGACGGGAAAGGACAGTGTCCTCAGCAGATGGCACCGGGAGGACGGACGGCCACGCCGCAGGGTGAGGATGGACCCGACCTCGCACCACACACAAAGGCAACTGACCAGCATCAAAGCCACAAATCAGAACCACAGCGAGACACCCTCACACCCGTCAGGGCGGCGGCTGCTATCGAACAAAACAGGAAGCAAGCGCTGACGGGACGTGAAGAAATTGTGACGCGCGCACCGACGGCGGGAGTGGCGAGTGGAGCGGCCGCCGTGGAAGACGGTGTGGAGGTTCCCCCAAAAATCACACGCAGCCCTGGCCGGCGCGGCTCGGGGTGGGTTCGATCCCCCGTCAGGGCGCCTACGGGACACAACTGATCCAGGCTTCTCTCTCCCATTGATGTTTCTCTCTCTCCCTCTCCACCCCCACCACCTTCCTCTCGCTCTAAACACATCAGTAAGCACGTTCTCGGGTGAGGACAGAAAGAACCAACTGTAAAACCGATTCAGTGCACATCAAACAGGACGTGTGGGAAGGTGTTTTGCTGACAACGAAGACCGGCCAGGCTGGGCAACATGGTCCTCCAGGCAGACGCGCCCGAGTGCCACGTGCGGCCACGTTCCTGCCACGTGCAGTCACGTTCCTGCCATGTGCGGCCACATTCCTGCCACACGTCCGCCTCTGGCCGCACTGTCAGCCCACCCCACCCTCCTGGCGGGGGCCCCCCTGGCCCAGGGACACATTTACCACCCACCATCTGACCCTCGCACGCACCCTCGGCGCTGGGTAGAGCTGCCCGAGGCCACGAAAACTGGCCATAAACGTGGGTGTCGTGGCCATCAGGTGACCAGATCGGGGCTGTCCTCACTGTCCGAGATCAGCATTAAAATCAAGTGAAATATGAAAATGTTTAAAAAGAGTAAAACACTGATTGGAGAGAATGCCAACCTTCAAACAGCCAGGAGCCTGGGCGGCCCGTGAGGACGGCTCTGCCCGTCCTGACCAGCGATCCCAGGCCGCCCTGCTCC
>NW_005362885.1:373761-378260 GCF_000412655.1 Myotis brandtii
CTTCCCTCCCGGGGAAGCTCAGGGCGTGCCCAGGACTGGCGGTACCTCCCCAAGGGCCACGCTCCCTCACGGGACAGACACAGGGAAAGGCAGGGACACCAGCCAGTGAAAACCCACAGGCGGGCGGTCCGCCACTGCTCACTCCCGTGAGTCGTCATGGGCGAGCGAACGGGCCTAAGCCACAGGCCACCCAAACGCCACTTCCCCTCGCGGGCAAACACGTCGACGCTCAGCCCGCGGCCCGACAGAGTCCGAGGACGAGGCGGGCAGTACTCACTGTCTTCTCCAGGGCACGGCATGCCGGGCTGCTCGGGGGTGCTCGGGAACACTGCACGGGGAGGGGGAGAGGGGGGGAGAGTTAGCACCGAGTGTCTGTCACAGGTACAGTCTCAGGGGAAGGCGGCAGGTTGGGCTGACCACACACGTGCCCAGAGCCCGCGTGGCCAAAGATCCCCTGCTTCTGGGAGATGCTCAGAAAGGCAAAGAGCCCTGGCCGGTGAGGCCCAGTGGATAGAGCGTCGGCCTGCGGACTGAAGGGTCCCAGGCTCGATTCCCGGTCAGGGCACATGCCCGGGTGGCGGGCTCGATCCCCAGTGGCAGGCGAGCAGGAGGCGGCAGATCTATGATTCACTCTCATCATTGATGTTTCTGTCTCTCTCTCCCTTCCTCTCTGAAAGTAATAAAAAAATATTTTTTAAAAAAGAAAGGCAAAGACTGGGAACCAAGCACATGCGCGTCCGCCCCAGTCCCCCCTACAGGACCCGGGGTTACGGGGCGTCAGGGGCACTAAGTTAGTGCGAGGGGAGGGGCCCACAGTCCCTCTGGAAGTCGACGTCTGAACGCTCACTACACTCCGTTCTCCGGACGCAGTTCACCACTAAACCAGGCTGACCACACACGTGCACGGAGCCCGCGTGGCCGAAGATCCCTGCTTCTGGGAGTTGCTCAGAAAGGCAAGGAGCCCTGGCCGGTGTGGCTCAGTGGACAGAGCGTCGGCCTGCGGACTGAAGGGTCCCAGGTTCGATTCCCGGTCAAGGGCACACGCCCGGGTTGCGGGCTCGATCCCCAGTGGCAGACATGCAGGAGGCAGCCGATCTATGTTTCTCTCTCATCATTGATGTTTCTGTCTCTCTCTCCCTTCCTCTCTGAAATTAATAAAAAAATATTTTTAAAAAAAGAAAGGCAAAGACTGGGAACCAAGCACATGCGCGTCCGCCCCAGTCCCCCCTACAGGACCCGGGGTTACGGGGCGTCAGGGGCACTAAGTTAGTGCGAGGGGAGGGGCCCACAGTCCCTCTGGAAGTCGACGTCTGAACGCTCACTACACTCCGTTCTCCGGACGCAGTTCACCACTAAATACTGTCACACGACCCCAGGCCTCCCGGTAACTTATTAAAACAGAAGCTTAGGAAGATGGAAACCAAGCTAAAGCAGCCTTCCTCTGAACCTGGAAAACGGGGTGTTTAAACGCCACGGCTGTGATGCTGCCGCACATACACGTGCTCGCACCCCAATACCAAAGGGGACCAGGTGAACTCCGTATCTGAGCCTCGTTTGTAGAAAGAGCTGCCAAAACAGGGCATTTTAACCAACTAGCAGCCCAGCGTTAGAGAAAGTGACCAGCGACAGGAAACGGTGACCTTTTCACACTCCCGCCCGCCACGCGGCTGGTCGGCCACGGCTGCCCCAGCCTCGCTCGTGGGCCCACAGACACCCCTCGGAGCCCTGAACATGTGAAAGCCCCAATTCAAAATGAAAACCAACCTTTTAAAATATACATATTTTTTTATTGATTTCAGAGAGGGAGGGAGAGAGATACAAGCATCAATGATGAGAGAGAATCACGGATCAGCTGCCTCCTGCACGCCCCACACTGGGGACTCAGCCTGTGCGAGGGGAGGGGCCCGCAGTCCCTCTGGAAGGCGACGCCTGGAAGCTCACTACACTCCGTTCTCCGGACGCAGTTCACCACTAAACCCCAGGCCTCCCCGGTAATTTGTTAAAACAGAAGCTTAGGAAGATGGAAACCAAGCTAAAGCAACCTTTCTCTGAATCTGGAAAACGAGGTGTTTAAACGCCACGGCTGTAATGCTGCCGCACATACACATGCTCGCACCCCAATACCAAAGGGGACCAGGTGAACTCCGTATCTGAGCCTCGTTTGTAGAAAGAGCTGCCAAAACAGGGCATTTTAACCAACCGGCATGCCGGGCTGCTCGGGGGTGCTCGGGAACACTGCACAGGGAGGGGGGAGAGGGGGGAGAGTTAGCACCGAGTGTCTGTCACAGGTACAGTCTCAGGGGAAGGCGGCAGGTTGGGCTGACCACACACGTGCCCAGAGCCCGCGTGGCCAAAGATCCCCTGCTTCTGGGAGATGCTCAGAAAGGCAAAGAGCCCTGGCCGGTGAGGCCCAGTGGATAGAGCGTCGGCCTGCGGACTGAAGGGTCCCAGGCTCGATTCCCGGTCAGGGCACATGCCCGGGTGGCGGGCTCGATCCCCAGTGGCAGGCGAGCAGGAGGCGGCAGATCTATGATTCACTCTCATCATTGATGTTTCTGTCTCTCTCTCCCTTCCTCTCTGAAAGTAATAAAAAAATATTTTTTAAAAAAGAAAGGCAAAGACTGGGAACCAAGCACATGCGCGTCCGCCCCAGTCCCCCCTACAGGACCCGGGGTTACGGGGCGTCAGGGGCACTAAGTTAGTGCGAGGGGAGGGGCCCACAGTCCCTCTGGAAGTCGACGTCTGAACGCTCACTACACTCCGTTCTCCGGACGCAGTTCACCACTAAATACTGTCACACGACCCCAGGCCTCCCGGTAACTTATTAAAACAGAAGCTTAGGAAGATGGAAACCAAGCTAAAGCAGCCTTCCTCTGAACCTGGAAAACGACGGGGTGTTACGCCACGGCTGTGATGCTGCCGCACATACACGTGCTCGCACCCCAATAC
Source organism: Myotis brandtii (assembly GCF_000412655.1). Classification (NCBI taxonomy): domain Eukaryota; kingdom Metazoa; phylum Chordata; class Mammalia; order Chiroptera; family Vespertilionidae; genus Myotis; species Myotis brandtii. The sequence continues at coordinate 376,711 of NW_005362885.1, forward strand.
CAAAGGGGACCAGGTGAACTCCGTATCTGAGCCTCGTTTGTAGAAAGAGCTGCCAAAACAGGGCATTTTAACCAACTAGCAGCCCAGCGTTAGAGAAAGTGACCAGCGACAGGAAACGGTGACCTTTTCACACTCCCGCCCGCCACGCGGCTGGTCGGCCACGGCTGCCCCAGCCTCGCTCGTGGGCCCACAGACACCCCTCGGAGCCCTGAACATGTGAAAGCCCCAATTCAAAATGAAAACCAACCTTTTAAAATATACATATTTTTTATTGATTTCAGAGAGGGAGGGAGAGAGATACAAACATCAATGATGAGAGAGAATCACGGATCAGCTGCCTCCTGCACGCCCCACACTGGGGACTCAGCCTGCAACTGGGCATGAGCCCAGACCGGGAATCGAACCGTGACTTCATTGGTCAATGCTCAACCACTGAGCCACACCAGCCGCGCAAAAGCCCAACTTAAAGACTCCGCTGGAATGATAGCGATATTTCGATTTATGCCCCGGCTCTGAGTCTAGCGGCTGAGGCAAGCTGGGAGCCTGGGAAGCCACAGGGCGGGTCTGTGCGTCCCCGAGCGGTGCTGGGGGACGGTCCCCTGCTCCCAGTCGATGTCCTCGTCGTCGTGCACCAGCTCCTTCTTCACCACCTTCATGGAGTAGATCTGGTCGTTCTTCTTGAGCTGCACCAGGAGGACCTTGGCGTAGCTCCCGTGCCCGATGACCCTGATGAGGTCGAAGTCCTGCAGCCCCAGCCCCTGAGAAATCTTGATGCCGTCCATCCCGTCGATGACCGGCTTGAGGTCCTCCGAGTCATCTTTAATGCTGTCACGTTTCCGGGAGGAGGAGATGTAAGGAATGCCATCGGTCTCCTCGGGAGCCAGGTCCACGTCGTCGTCCTTGTCATCTACCGGAGGCTCCTGGGATGGCATGACGGGATCCATATGCCTCTGGCAGGTCAGCGGGACGAGCACGTGGCAGCCCTTATGGACCAGCAGTTTGCAGTTGACGCACCGGTAGCCCTGCCTGGTGAGGCCCCATATCCTCTCGCTGCACTGGCCGCAGTACGCTCTCCTGTTAAAGCGCTTGGCTTGGAAGAGGTGGCCGTTGGCGCGGTACAGCTTCCTCCATCTTCGGGCTCCGCGGCGGCGGTAGATGTATTCCTGAATGATGAGCCCGTCGCTCCTGCGCTGACAGGACAGGCGGAAGGCCTCCTCCAGCTCCATCTGGGAAGACACAGTGCAAGGGTCACCTTGACTGTCCACCCACTTGAGGGTGAGCGGCTGGCCCTGGGGGAGGCTGCACATCTCCCTCACTTCCGCACACAGCTCCTCGAAGGTGGTGGCGGCGTCCAGGCTGGTGACCAGGATGACCCTGGGCAAGAGGATGCGGAGACGTCACAGGGTGGACACACACATCAAGTGTAAGGCAGACGACCGATTAATCAGATTACCGACTAAATAGATGGAACTGCCCCAGAACCACTGACCACGCGTGTTACATTAGCACCACCAAGGCCCCCCGCACCAAGGGACGAGCTGTCCTGGAGC
>NW_005362885.1:378512-379547 GCF_000412655.1 Myotis brandtii
CTTCCTTAAACCGTCCCCCAAACCTGGACAGTGCAGATGCGCGAGCACCCCGGCCCCATCCCAGGACTGGGGCCCCAGCAGGAAGGGACAGCGGGTGGGGGAGGAGCAGGGTGGACAGCGCAGTGACCAGGGCCCTGGAGGACCGTCCGCTGCCTCCGGCACAATTATTTTTGAGAAGCCGAGTCACAGAAGGCCACCGCCTTTCATCTCTTCCTCCAGAAATGGGACGCTGACGCGGGAGCCCGCAGGCGGCTCGGGGATTCTGGGTCACCTCTGAGGCTGGCCTTCACAGGCGGGGCGCCCCCCCAGAGGAGGGAGAGGGCTGTTCTGCTCCCCCCTCGCCCTGAAACAAGCGCCAGTCCTGCCCCCCCCTCCCGCACCCCCCAGGGAAGGGGAGGGAGGTGACTTTGCTGAAAAAGCGGGAAGCTCGTCCTCAGAGCAGAAGCGAAGCTGCAGGGAAGCCCCCCATGTTGACACCCCGAGTGCAGAGCCTTAAAAGCATCTGCCGGCCCCGTGCCGACCAGAGGAGAGCAGGTCTGCGCGGTGCGAGCCCCGCCGGCTCCGGAATTCCACCAAACAAGGGTTTACAGTCTCTGACCACCAGGATCCAGGACCCAACCGAGGGCAACACCTCGGGGAGCACAGGCGCCCAGGGCCCCGCCCACAGGCCTGGCTCACATGGCTGCCCCCAGCTGCCCACCCCGCCCTCTGGGACTGGCCATCGTCTGCTCAGAGACCCTCAGCACCTGCCCCAGCACCCACAGCTGACCCGGCCTGTCAGCACCACAGCCTGTGGGGCGGTGTCTCAGCAGATGACACCGCCTACCCCATCACCCTGAGGTCACCCTCACCTGACCCGGCATCCACCATCCTCCTGCCCCCAGGAATTCCGGAAGTCAGGGTCTGCCACCCCTTCCCCTTGACCTCCCCCTGCATCCTACCTCCAAGTGGAAGCTCCTGTTCCCCCAGGATCCCTCGTCACCGGCCTGCCCTGACCTCAGTGCCCTGGGCTGGGCCATCCCACCCCCACCCCCA
>NW_005362885.1:379645-381177 GCF_000412655.1 Myotis brandtii
GCCCTAATCTCACCCCAATCGGAATCAAGCGGCCCCTGAGCAAGACGGAGCCTCGGGCGGTGGCCAGGGGTCAGCACCCAGCGGCCTGGTGACTGCCCCTCCCTGGACCCCAGGTCTCCTGGCCACAGGACCCGGCCCCCAGCTTTGCACACGGGGTCCTGGAGCTGGAGGGAGGGAAGAGGGAAGACCCAGCCGTCATTTCTACGATCTTAGAAAAGCGGCATCCGAGGCTCGTCTGGGAAGATGAGGGCCCCAGACCCGCTGAGCATCACCCCAAAAATAACCCGGAAAAACGCAGGTTCTGTCAGACCCCAAGGACCACACACCCGCCAGGGGCCCAGCTGGGCGGGAAGGAGGCCCTGATCGCAAGCCTTTGGGGGGAGGGGGGGCTCAGGGGATGGGCAAGGCTGACCAGGAGAAGACATCACCAATGGGGGCGGCGGAAGACCCCCCTCTTTAAGAACAGGGTCTTCGCCCGGCCGGCGTGGCTCAGTGGTTGAGCATCGACCTATGAACCAGGAGATCTCGGTTGGATTCCGGTCAGAGCACATGTCCAGGTTGCGGGCTCAAGCCCCAGGAGGGGGCCTGCAGGGGGCAGCCCCCAATGACTTTCATCATTGACGTTTCTCTCTCTCTCTCCCTTCCTCTCTGAAACCAATAAAAATATATTAAAAAGAACAGTGTCTTCAATATGTCTGACCCTCAGCCCCTGGCCCTGATGCACAAAAACCACCTCTCATCCCAAGACAGGATTTCACCTGGACGGGGGCGGGGAGGGGCGAGGACACGTGGGCGCTGATCTTGGTGGGCGCTGATCTTGGTGGGCCCGTTCCAGACCAGCCTCACTGCCCAGCGTCACTGCCGCACTCTGAGGACCAGGTCCCCCAGCTCAGGCCCCTGGGAGAGGCAGGACCAATAGGAAAGGCAGGCAGGGAAGGCAGGGAGGAGCTGAGCCTGGGAAGCAACCAAGGTGCAGCCCAGAAAGAGGGGCCCGGGAGAGAGAGAAGAGGAGGAGGAGGAGGAGGAGGGGAAGAGGGAGGGAGAGGGCAGGGGAAAGAGGGGAAGGGGAGGAGGAAAGGGAGGGAGCAGAGGTCGGGGAGGGGAGGAAAAGGAAGGAGTGTGGGGCGTGGCCTCATCCGCTGGGGAAACCAGACTCAGCAGGTCACGTTACTCCTGGAAACCAAAGCTCTCGCCGGGGGGCCGGGCCGCGGAGGGAATGGGGTGGCCCGGGCGCCCACAACTCCCCTGAGTCTGCGTCTGCGGAACTTCCCCAGACCAGCTCCCATCCCCACCCAAGCTCAGCGCCCCAGCGGCCCACAGGAACCTGCCCCGGGGTGGCCCGAGGGTCAATTCCTACCCAGCCCACCCACCAGGCCCTCACCTGGCAGAGGAGGTAGAGGGGGCTCCGGCCTGAGGACGCGCCGGGGGTCCCCTCGGACAGACGCCGTGCAACTGGAAGGCCGCTTTGGCCAGACGGCCCGCCCAGTTAACCGCAGGGTCGGCGTGTGGCTACACCGGGCGGCGGAGAACCG
>NW_005362885.1:383121-384399 GCF_000412655.1 Myotis brandtii
ACCGAGACTCTAGCCGTCGGTGCTAAGGGGACCCCGGCGACTCCAGGGCGAGCGCTGACCGAGTGGACCGCGGGGAGGGGTCGCTAGTGACCTGCGGGGGGCGGGGGGCAGAGAGAGGAACCTCGGCCTCCGCAGGGAGGGGTGCGGTCAGGAGCTCGGACCCCGAACCCCAATGCGCTCCCACAGCGGCTCTCCCGTCGAGCCAGCTTACAGATATGGAGGCAGAAGCTGCGCGGAGCAGACACCCCGGCAGAGAGGGTCCGGGCTCCGCCGCTTGTCCCGGCCACGGCCTTCCTCCCCCTGCGGAATCCACGGCCGCATCGCAGGGGCGGCTCGTCCACTCGCGGGCGGCTCCCTCTGCTCCCGGGACAGGGGGCTGCGTCTGCCCGTGACCTTTCTCTCTGAACCCACAATGTCCCTCTTGGCATTGGGTCTGGACAGTCGCCCTTGAACACGATCCACGCGCCCCACGCCCCCTCCAGGGCCCGGCATCCTAGGCCCCCCTCTCCTTAACTATGGGGTTGGGTTTCCCGAGGAGCCCGCCTCTTCCTGTTACATCCCCAGGACCCGTGTCTGCTGGTAGCAAGACCTCCCCTGGCCCCAGGTCTGCAGCCCCCGCTGCCCTGCTGCCTTCTTCCCGCCCCACACACTCCCTGCCAAGCCTTCACTGCCCCTCACCTGGACGCCCCTCACCTGCGCGCCCCTCACCTGGGCGCTCACGCTGTCATTCCACAGGTGCTTCCTGCTGCCTCCCTGGTGCCAGGCGCTGGAGGGGAGCCCAGTGGACAGTCCCTGTGGTCACAGAGCCCGTGTTCTCCCTGCAGGCGGCGCAGAGAATCCTGCTAGAGCCCACCTCTCACCTGCTTGAAAAAACAGCAGAACCCTCTGCACCCCGCACCCCTGCACCCCTGCCCATTGCTGGCTCCTTCACTACAGAATCCCTGGGCGGCGCATTCCTCACCTCCACTTCACCTCCCACTTTCTCCAGCCGCTCCCCACTCCCAGGACGGCCCCCACCCCCCAGGACGCCTGTGTTTTCAATAAATGGTCGCCCTGGCCCTGGTTCAGTTGGTCAGAGCACCCTCCCCCACTCACCAAGGTTGTGGGTTCCATCTCCAGTCAGGGCACATACAAGAAGCAACCAATGGATGCATATGTAAGTGGAATAACAAGTCGACATCTCTCCTTTCCTCTCTCTAAAATCAATTTTTTTTAAATTAAATATGATGGTCCGTCCTTAGACTTCTTCTTAGTTGACCTTTGCCGGGTCCCTTAGAA
>NW_005362885.1:384494-385789 GCF_000412655.1 Myotis brandtii
CCCCACGCCTGCTGCTTCCTCCCCTCAGGCTTTGGCCCCCAGTGCCGACGACTCCTCTGACCCTGACCCTCACCACACACACCTCTCATCTCCCTCCCTCTGCCATGCCCTCCCCTATAGTCATAGAGGGACACAGGGGTCCGCTGTGCCAACCCCACCCTGTCCCGGGCCTCAACATGAAGACCTGGGCGGCCCCTTGGCTTCCTCCCTCTGACACCTCTCGCCTGCAAGTCTGGAACGTTCCGCCCTCGACGTGTTTCCAGATTCCCAGCAATTCCTGAACCTCCATGGCGACCACCTAGTCCAGGCCCCGCCCTCTGCTCGTGTTTGTGCAGCAGCCTCCAACTTCCTTCAACACCAGTCTGTCCGTCTGTGCAAAAAGCCTCAATGATTTGGGGGACCCATTGGGGCCTCAAGGGCAGAGGGTGTGGTCCTGACACAGGCGTGCCCATCCAGGCCGCTGTGTCCACCGCCGGCTCTGCACTCTGGTGACCAGGCGGGGCGGTTCCCAAATTTTTCGCTCACCAATCCCTCCAGGCACGGTGAGGGTCGGCCTGGGCAGCCTGGGTGGCCACTGTGTCCCCGTGTCTCCGGCATCTGGCACACCATGGAATGAATGAGTGAATGAATGAATGAGTGAGTGAATGAATGAATGAATGAGTGGATGGATGGATGAGTGGATGGGTGCAGAGGTGAAGTGCTGGGTCAGGCCAGCCTGCCAGGACCCCAGGCCCCGTGTTTGGGGTCCCTGGTCAGGTTCCGCCTCTCCCGCTCCTGCAGTCCGAGGCATAGAGACTCAGTGTGGGAACTCCCAGCGCCACTGGCGGGCGGAGCAGGGAGTGACCCTTGGACCAAAGCCCAGCCAGGACAGGCCACAGCTGAGGGCGGGTCCTTTCTCCTCAGCAGTTTCTGTTCGTCCAGCTTTCCCACAACCTCACGCACTTCCACAGCCACCAACACCTCTTCTTCCCAAACGGAAAAGACAAAGGCGTGTTGTGTGGTTTTAACGGGCTATAAAGTGAAGCCGCAAATACCCCGGGAGGGAGGGTGTGGGCGGAGACGAGCCCTCCCGGCCTGACCTGCCCTCTCCCTGACTCGCCAGGAGGCCGCCAGCCTTCCGTCCGTCCGTCCATCCGTCTGTCCGTCCCTCCCTCTGTCCCTGCTGTCACCTGACTGGAGGGCGGTGTGGGGTGGTCGCTTTCCCACCAGGTGTGGGCCGAGGGGTGGAGGAGGGTGGCCAGGCCAGCAGAGGGCAGGTGGGCCACATGGCCTCCTGCCCAGGTCCCACCCCCACC
>NW_005362885.1:385957-389943 GCF_000412655.1 Myotis brandtii
GTGTGCTCAGGGACACAGCCCAAAGCCTCCTGTGGTCACTGTCCCTCCCAGGGGGCCCTTCCCCGAACCCCCCCCCAGGCCACACCATCCTCATTAAGCTCACAGATGGCATTCGTGCCCAGGGAGGGCTGACTGTGGGAGCTGGCCCTCGTGGAGCTGAGAGCTGGGGTACTGGTCACCCTGGCAGGTGTGAGCTGACCCGGGGGGGGGTGGCCAGAGCTCAGCAGGTCCCAGGAAGAGCCCAGGACATCTGCTGGCAGGTGCTTGGCCCACGCAGTGGTGGGAGGGACGGGGCGGCTGACCGTTTCCTTCCTTGTCCCGGATCGTGGGGTCTGCAGAAACCAATTCAAATGACAACGTTCGCTGCACTTGTTCACTCATTCGTTCAATGGGTGTCCACCGAGGGCCGACAGGGGCCCCAAGTTGTGCCAGGGTGCAGTGGGGAGCCGACCAGACATGGCTGTTCCCTCATGTACCCTGCACACACCCGTGGGGGGACAGGCCACTGTCATTGGGTCACACAGACATGGCAGCCGGAGAGATCAGGTCTGACCAGGCCCCACCAGAGAGGGCGCTGTGGGACCTGAGGGTGCGGAGAGTGGAGCGGGAGAATGGCACGCAGAGGGCTGGCCTGTGCAAAGGCCCTGTGGCCGCAGGGAGCAGGCGGTCAGCAGGTGAGGGACAGGTGAGGCTGCGAAGTGTTGGATCAGACCCCGGGTCCTCGGGGGGCCTCCTTAAGGAGGGTGGGGAGCCAGGGACACGGCCTGGAAGTCCTTGGCACAGGTGGCTCCATCTCCATCTCGCTGTGCAAGGTCCCGCCCCGGAGAGGGAGAGGGGGAGGGACCTCTGCATGGCTGCGGCTTCCGGGCCCGGGCACGTGTCTCTGTGCATTTCTCTGTTGTCTGTGTGCGTGCGTCCATGCAGATGTGTCTGTGGGCATCCGCGTGCCAGTTACTAATCACGGCCTCTCGGCTCCAGAGCCTCTATTTATACCTGGGGTTGCAGGTGGGTGCCTCGCACGGAGGGTCTGTGCTCTGCGTCGCTGGTACCGGATCCTTCACGGCGGTGGGGCCGCTGCTAGCATCTCCCGCTCCAGAGCGCAGTGCTGCGCGTCCCCAGTAGAGGGCGCGGGAGGGACATGGCAGGAGGAAGGGGCTCTGTGGCCCGGGGTGGGTGGGTGGGTGCTGGCTGAGGGCATGGCCCGGCTCTGCCCGGTGCCAGGTTCATGACACAGGCCCCACCCAACGCCGGCCTGGGCAGGGGCCCCTGCAGCTGGCCCTGGAGGCCCCTGGCGTCAGGCGTCACCTCAGGGACCTCTGGCGCCTTGAGGACGTGGAATTACGGCCCATTCTTTGGGGGAGACTGAGGGCCAGGGATGCCCAGTGCTTTGTCCAGGGTCACAGGGTCAGCACCACGTGACAGGCAGCTCCAGCCAGGCCCAGGGGGACGCTGCTCATCTCTCCTGGGGCCGCGGAGCAGCTGGGTCAGAGCCCCCGGGGGACAGAGGAGGACAGAGGGGGACCGAGGCTCGAGGCGCCGCGAGCTGGAGCCTGGCCCACTTTCCCATCCCCTGGCTCCTGGGAGTAAATTTAAACCCAAACTGGCCTGACATGCGTCTGAGGAGACAAAACCCCAAACCTCAGTCACCATGGCAATGCCGTAGCCATTGCACACGCTCCTTTGCGGGTGCACGCTGTTTTGGGGGTGCATGCTGTTTTGCGGGTGCACACTGTTTTGGGGGTGCACGCTGTTTTGCGGGTGCACGCTGTTTTGGGGGTGCACACTGTTTTGGGGGTGCACGCTGCTTTGCGGGTGCACACTGTTTTGCCGGTGCACACTGTTTTGCGGGTGCACACTGTTTTGGGGGTGCACGCTGTTTTGCGGGTGCATGCTGTTTTGGGGGCGCACGCTGTTTTGGGGTGCACACTGTTGTTTTGGGGGACACTGTTTTGGGGGTGCACGCTGCTTTGCGGGTGCACACTGTTTTGCCAGTGCACACTGTTTTGCGGGTGCACACTGTTTTGGGGGTGCACGCTGTTTTGCGGGTGCATGCTGTTTTGGGGGCGCACGCTGTTTTGGGGTGCACACTGTTTTGCGGGTGCACACTGTTTTGGGGTGCACACTGCATTGTGTGTGCACACTGTTTTGTGGGTGCACGCTGTTTTGCGGGTGCACGCTGTTTTGCGGTGCATGCTCCTGTGTGGTGCACGCTCTTTCAGCCCCGTGAAGATGGGCAGGATCACCATTGACTCGAAGCCTCAGGGGAGACAGTGGCAGAGCCAGGGCCCATCTCCAACCCCAGGCGGAGCCGGTCTGTCCTCTCGTGGGGAGTGAGCTTGCGGGCGGGGCCTGCCCAGCCACCCGCGTCCAGGACCCCCCTGTGCCCCCCCCTCGCTGAGCCCACCCTCCCATTTCCTTTGCCTTCTGCTCCAAGACTGAGACGGTGGCCCTGGCGAGTGGCCCAGCGCCCGGCATTGCTGGTAAAGGGCTCCAGGGCCAGGGTGCAGGCGTGGGGTGGGGAACGCGAGGTCTCCTCCTATGGCGGCTGCTGGGCAGGGTGCGTGGGGGGGGGGGGGGGCTGGGACGCCTTCCAGAAAGGAGGCAACAGAGGCACCCAGAGTCTCAAGGTGCTCATGTCATCGGGTCTCACGCGCCACTTCTGAGACTCGGTTTTAAGGAAAGAACCAGAACAAACCTCTGTGCTTCCCAGTCCGCCTGTCAGTGCAGGGCTCGGGGGGAGGGGGCGCCGTGGCGGCTGCAGAGCGAGGCAAGGTCCGCCGCAGGCTCTGGTGACCTTTGAGACCTAACGTTGCACACTCACACATGCGTGCCTGCACACGTGCACACAGACATGCAGGCACACCTATGCACACATGTGCACACACAGGCACACGTGCACACATGTGCACACACAGGCACACGTGCACACAGACATGCAGGCACACCTATGCACACAGGCACACAGGCACATGTGCACAGAGACACGCTGGCACACACATGCATGCGTGCACACACAGGCACCCACATATGCACACAGGCATGCAGGCACACCTATGCACACAGGCACATGTGCACAGAGACACACAGGCACCCACATATGCACACAGGCACCCTTGGACAAGGTTAACAGTGTCCCCAAAATTCATGTTCACCCCGAACCTCAGGACGGGACCTTATTTGGAAACGGGGCCTCTGCCGCTGTAATTAGTTAAAACGAGGTCACACGTGGAGAGGACACGCAGAGGACAAGGCCACGTGACTCTGGGAGCTGAGGACGCCCCAAAGTGCAGGCAGCGCAGGAGCTGGCAGGGTGTCGGCGGGGGTGGGGCCTGCTCTCCTCAGAGGGAAACGCCTGCCCACAGGGGGGGCTTGGATTCTGGACTGAGACCTGGGGGAGAACAGACCGTGCCCTCTGTCACGGCTGCCCCAGGACACTGACACCTCCCCACACACTCCCCGCACCCAGCCCTCAGCTCAGACTCTGCCTTGAGGGCACCCAGACGATGTGCGCCGTGCGGGTGGGTGTGGCGTCCGCCTCGCTCGGAGAGGAGGTCCGTGCTGTCCCTCCCGGCTACGGTGAGAGGGGGAAGCTGGGTGCCGGCCCTGACCCCCGGCGCCTCCGGCCCCTCGGGCTGTGGGGGAGCTGTCCCAGGGGAGCATTAAGAGTCTACATTGAGCCCAGGCACGTGGCTCAGGGGTTGAGTGTCGACTTAGGAACCAGGAGGTCACGGTTCAATTCCCAGTCAGGGCACAGGCCCTGGTCGTGGGCTCCATTCCCGGTGTGGGGGGTGCGGAAGGCAGCCGATCAGTGATTCTCTCTCGTCTGATGTTTCTATCTCCCTCTCCCTTCCTCTCTGAAATCAATAGAAATATATATATTTTTAAAAGAGTACGTTGATACTGTGCCTTCCAGACCCCACCAGGGACACAGACAAGGAAGCCCCGGCACCCAAAGTCCAGCCCCGCTGACAGGAGGCGCCTGGGGA
>NW_005362885.1:390408-391051 GCF_000412655.1 Myotis brandtii
GGGGGCCCCCAACCTCTGTGCTGGGGGAGCCAGCAGCTCCGCGGGCTTTGAACCCACCTCCGCGTCCCCGGAGGCCCTGGAAGAAGGCTGGGCCTCAGGCAGGACCCTGGTGCCCGGGAGGAGGGTGGGGCCAGCAGTTTTGACCCAGCGGGGTCTTTATCGTGCCACCCCCGGGAACTCACCCCAGGGAGGAGGGGAGCGGTGGCTCTGCCCGGGGTCGCCCGGACCAGGGGGTGCTGGGCAGGGGCAGGGAGAGAGGGCTGCTGCTCCTGGGCAGCACTGTCCCCGTCTGTCTGTCTGTCTGTCCGTGGAGCTGGCTGGGCTGGGCCGCCACCCCCTGTGGTCCGGCTGACCCAGATCCGGGTCTGCTGTCCTGGCATCTGCTCTCTGCAGCTCCCACTCCTGCTCACGCTGCAGCCCGGAGCCCCTGCTTTCCGGCCGTCTCTCCCCCCGAGGGACCCGCAGCCTCGTCCCTGGGAGCAGGTGGCAAAGGGGCTGCAGGTGCCAGGGCAGATCTTTAGGGGCGGAGCCTAGAGCTGGGCTGGAGGTGAGCTGGTGAGCCCCGTCTGTGGTTTGGGCAGGGGGGCCAGCGCCCGCCTCTGCCCTCGGACAGGGCGGCTCTTTGGGGAGCAGCTGGGCCTAG
>NW_005362885.1:391083-391770 GCF_000412655.1 Myotis brandtii
TGGGCTCCCCGGGAGGGGCACCTGGGCACAGTAGGACCCGCAGCTGGCGACCTTGCCCACAGAGCCAGCCGCCCACACAGCTGCCCCGATTGCGCTCCAGCTGAGGAGGCAGCACCGGAAATCGGACCCCGGTTAGAGCTGCTGTCGGCCTCCCGCGGCCGAGGCCGGGGTTGCTGAGCTGTGGCCTTTCCCCCGCGTCTCCGGAAGCTGTGCAGCTGGGAAAGGGGCTGGGGGTTTGTGGGGACTTGATGGCTTCTGTCCTCCCATCACCTCCTCCAAGAAGGCACCGTCCCGGCACCGCGGCCGTGGGACGAGACAGGGGAGCCGCTGTGACTCCTGGACGCCCCCCACTGCCCTCCCACCGACACCCCGCACATGGCCACGTGGCTCAGCCTCTGGAACTCGAGTGTCTGTCTGCGGGTCCCTCTGCCCTGTGCCCCTGAGCCATGGCTGCTGGGAGAGAGGGCCAGGGGCCGGGCTTCGCTTTATTTCATGCTGGGACCAGAGGCTCACGGCGCCCCTCCACCTGCTCCCCCAGGCAACGAGCACCCCCACGCCCAGCTGCCTCCACTCCCGGTTCATCCCACGGACGCCTGGGAGTCAGGGTCGTTTCCCGAGTCAAGTGCGTGGCCCCCAGGCCCTGCGCCCTGGCTCAGCCGCGGGTCAGGGGCTCTGCTGTTGGGACGA
>NW_005362885.1:392135-392438 GCF_000412655.1 Myotis brandtii
CCAGGCGCTGGGGGGCTGCGTGTTCCTCCTGTGTCACGTGGTCTGTCGTGGCCTCCACTCTGAAACTGGCCGATCCCAGCCATGCGAGGGTCCCTCTCCCCAGAGGTTGTGGGGCAGGAGGCCGGGCCTCAGAGGGCGTACGCCGCCCAGTAAATGATGTTGACGGCCGCGAAGGCCGCGGGGAACACGGCGCGGGCGTAGATGTCGATGGTGTCCGCGTCGATGGGCTTGAAAAGGGAGCGGAGGCCTCCCTGCTTCTCGGCCGGCCCCGCCTCCACCTCCACCGACCGGTAGGAGCCCAGG
>NW_005362885.1:392844-393705 GCF_000412655.1 Myotis brandtii
GGTCCCGGTCCTGCTCCCTGGGAGGGGCGGCTGGGCCGGTACCTAGAGACACCCTGGCAGGCACGGCCGCCTGGCTGATCCAGAAGGAGACCCAGGACATGGCAACCAGCAGGACCGAGGGCATGTAGGACTGGATGATGTAGACGCCCCGGTTCCTCCGCAGGTGGAAGTACAGGCTGAGCCGAGGGAACTGGCCGGCTTGGGGGGGGAGGGGGGGAGTACAGCCATCAGGACCCGGCACCACCCTGCCCCTCCCCCTGCCCCTACCATGGCCCTCGGGCCCCTGCGAGCCTCAGAAGGAAGGAGGGCCCTGGACCCCTGCCTTCACACTGCCCCCCGAAGCCTGGCCACCCAGAGGGAGGAGAGCGGGAAGATTTCCTAGCAGAGGGGCCGGCCCTCCCCTCCTGGCCCCCTCCCCGCACGGCTGAGCTCGAGGAAAGAACGGGGCTGGGCTCAGGGCCCCGATGAGCGGGCAGGAGGGGCCAGAACACCAGGCAGCCCCCAGGGCTTGGACCTGTGCACCCCACAGCCCCCAGGTGGCCCCCAAACTCAAGGTGCCGCTCCCCCCGGGAAGCGACAGAGGACCTGTGTTTTGAGGGGTGGGAGCTGTCCTTGGTCCTGAGCTCCAGGGAACCGACACAGCCCGTCCTCACCTCTGCCCTCCGCTCCGTGACCTTGACCTTGGCCTTTTGCTTCCTCCGGTAGTCGGCGTTGAAGTGGGCGAAGGCGTATTCCACCAGCGCGGCGAAGACGAACACGTAGCAGATCCAGAAGTACACGTCCAGCGCCTTGATGGCCGACGCCCGCGGGAGGGAGGAGCGGGCGCTGACCATCAGGGTGGTCATGGTCAGCACCGTGGTG
>NW_005362885.1:394449-394825 GCF_000412655.1 Myotis brandtii
AGGGCCTCGGCCGAAACGCGGGAGCCGGGCTCCCAGGAAGAGGCCGGCGGCCACGTTACCCGACTTAAAGTTCATCAGCTCCGTGGTGAAGCGGTAGCTGGTGATGGTGAACTGGGCCAGCTGCAGCTTGTCCAGCCCGTGGATCTGCTCCTGGTTCTCCGACCAGTAGTACACGATGTCCTCAGCCGAGTAGCCGTCTGTGGGGGAGGCCACGTGGGCAAAAGTTCATCAGCTCCGTGGTGAAGCGGTAGCTGGTGATGGTGAACTGGGCCAGCTGCAGCTTGTCCAGCCCGTGGATCTGCTCCTGGTTCTCCGACCAGTAGTACACGATGTCCTCAGCCGAGTAGCCGTCTGTGGGGGAGGCCACGTGGGCAGC
>NW_005362885.1:395699-396448 GCF_000412655.1 Myotis brandtii
GAGCCCCCTGCCCCCCCAAACCAAGGTCCCTGAGACGCAGGCGCTGCCCGGGCACCGCCGGCACTCACAGCTCTCCAGGTGCAGCGTGCACTCCTGCTCGTCCATCGGGTACTTGGCCAAGTCCATGTCGCAGGCCACCGTGGCGGTGATTCTGTGCGGACGACACAGGGAGGTCCCAGGGGGAGGCAGGCCTGGAGGCTGGCAGCTCCCTGACCCAACGGGCAGAGAGGCCCCGTGCCCGCCCGAGGGGCCCCTCCCAGGAGCCCCTGCCTCGCCTGTGGGCTTGGATGGCAAGGTGCCGGCTCCTGGGTCGACAGAGAACGGGTCTCTTTATCGGGGGGCGGGGGGTCTCCCTTCAAGAATGAAGGACGGGCCCTGGCCAGTGTGGCTCAGTGGGCAGAGTGTCGGCCTGCGGACGAAAGGGGCCCAGGTTCTATTCCTGGTCAGGGCCCATGCCTGGGTTGTGGGCTCGATCCCCAGTGTGGGGCGTGCCGGAGGCATCTGAGCAATGATTCTCTCTCGTCATTGAAGTTTCTCTCTCTCTCCCTCTCCCTTCCTCTCTGGAATCAGTAAAAATATATTTAAAAAAACGAATGAAGGACTGGATTTCATTCACTTTCTTCATCCTTCAAAACGCTATCCTTGGCCTGGGGGGAGTTGGAGGGGGTCAATGGGGGAAAGGAGACATATGTAACACTTTCAGAAATAAAGAACTATTTTTAAAAAACAAGAGAGAAAATTACTATATA
>NW_005362885.1:396553-399781 GCF_000412655.1 Myotis brandtii
CCCCACTGTGTGTGTGTGTGTGTGTGTGTGTGTATATATATATATATATTTTTTTTAATGCTGGACTTGGTGGCTGAGCCGGGGCCCAGGGACGGCCCAGGCGTTCCCGCTGACCTGGGTGGGAGCAGGCCCAGCGGCCAAGCGGCCTGGTTTTCCAAGAGAATTTAGATTCCTACGTAAACCTCCTGGTTTTTAAAATGTTGCCAATTAATTCCATGTTTAAAAGGCATGTGTCAGAAAACACGTGTTCAACTACACGGACACGCACGCTCGTAGCAGTGCCGCTCACAGTCGCCCGAAGGTGGACCCCGCCCGGCGTCCGTGGGTGGACGCGTGGACGCAGACACTGGGGGACCCGGGTGGAGCACCGGCCGGAAGAGGAATGAAGTCGTGACCCATGTTACGACATGGATGTGCCCCACAGACTCCACGCCCAGGAAGCAGGCGACACGAGGTCACCGTGTGGGACGCATCTACACAAAGTGTGTGCAGAAGGGGCAGATCCAGAGGCAGAGGCTGGTGATTTCCGGGGTGCGGGGGGGAGGGGAGCCAGCACGTCATGGGTGCGGGGTCTCCGTTTGGGGGGATGACATGTTCTGGAGCTAGACAGAGGCGATGTTTGCACAACATCGTGACTGCTCGGTGTCACTGAACTGTTTATTTGTTGTTAATCCTCACCCGAGGATATTTTCCATTGATTTTAGGGAGAGCGGGAGAGAGAGGGAAGGACAGAGAGAAGCATCGATGTGAGAGAGACACATCGAGTGGTTGCCTCCTCCCTGCGCCCTGACCAGGGCCTGTGCCGGGGAGGAGCATGCACCCGAGGTACCTGCCCTTGACCGGAATTGAACCCGGGACCCTTCGGTCCAAGGGCCGACGCTCTATCCACTGAGCCATACCAGCCAGGGCTGAATTGTTCATTTTAAAAGGGTTCATCTTACGCCATGTGAATTTTGCCCCAATTTTTTTTAAATAAAGGGCCCTGACCGGTTTGGCTCAGTGGATAGAGCATTGGCCTGCAGACTCAAGGGTCCCAGGTTCGATTCCAGTCAAGGGCATGTACCTGGGTTGCGGGCACATCCCCAGTGGGAGATGTGCAGGAGGCAGCTGATCGATGTTTCTCTCTCATGGATGGATCTAACTCTCTATCCCTCTCCCTTCCTCTCTGTAAAAAATCAATAAAATATATTAAAAAAAAAAAAAAGGTAGCGGCCGTGTTGGCCAGAAGCTGAATCTGTCGGCTGCCGCTGGCAACCTCTGCGGTCAGCGTTGGCTGGGCAGTGGCTGTTGGTCGCAGGGAGTTAAATACCCCCCCGCCCCGTGAGCCCGGGCCCGGCGGCGGCGGCCGCTCACCGGATGCTGTACAGGATCACCCCGTCCGGCTGCAGCCGGATGAGCTTGTTCTCCACGGTCACGTCGTGGAACCAGGCGGACTTGGCGTTGACGATGAAGGTGTCGGGGAGCCAGAGCCAGTCCACGAAGCGGCTGTCCAGGCCCAGCGTCTCGTTGGTGTGGTTGTAGGACAGACGGCCGTCCCGCCAGCTCTGGTGCAGGAACACGGTCATGGTGTACTCCTGGGGGCGGAGGGCCTGCGTCAGCCGCCGTCCCGGTCCAATCCTGGGGCACAGGCGGGCAGAGGCTGGCACACCTACCATGTTCACCTCGGAGATGTGGTCGATGCTGGCTACCTCGATGGCAAGCGCCACGTTCACAGGGGGGCCTGCGGGGAGGGAGCCGGCTGAGGCCTGACTCTGCATGCACACACGCACATGCACACACACACATGCACACACGCACATGCACACACACATGCACACACATATACACACGCACACACACATACACACACACGCACACACGCACACACACGCATGCACGCACACGCACATGCACACACATGTACACATATATACACACGCACACACACATACACACACACGCACACACGCACACACACACACACGGACCAGGCCAGGAAAGCCCAGGAGGCGAGACTGACCAGCCGGGCTTTAGGAGGGAGCCGTCTCGGGACAAGCCTGCAGCGAGGCCTAGGGGACCCACCTTCCCAGCTGTGTCCCTGGGGGGCCGGCGCTCAAGAGGAGCCAGCCCAGGACCAGGGGTCACCGGCCCCACCCGCCGCCCGCCCACCTCCGATGCAGGGGCGGAAGTTCCGGGCGTAGCCCTCCATCAGGTGGTCCAGGTTGGGCAGCCATGAGATCTCCAGGTTGGAGCCCACGTAGTCCCCGATGTCATTCATCGCCCTGGAAACGCAGGCCCACAGGTCGCAGGCGGCACCAGGGACGGGCCTGGGTCCCGACCCGCGGCTGGGCCAGTGGACAGGGAGGGGATCCGAGAGCCCTCCAGGCCAGGGATCATGCCGGAGACGGGCCCAGGGAGGTGCCGATTCCAGGGCTGCTCCATTTGTCCCCTGGTCCCGGCTCAGCATCTGCCTCCCCAGCTGGGCCTGGACAGAGGCCGCCAGGGTCAGGCGGAGCCCCAGCCTGGGAGGAGCCCCCACCCCCCGGCTCCCTCCACCAACGGCCCCCAGAGGGCAGCCAGCCCCAGAGCCCCCACATTAGGGCCTCCCGTCCGACAGGCCTCAGGGGACCCCGACAAGGGCCCATTGCCCCTCTCGGCCCCCAAGGAGGAAGCGTCCTGCAGGAGGGACTCAGAGCAAGGATGCAGGAGCAGGAGGCTGAGGGCCAGGGAAAGGGAGGGGCGGCTGCGGTCCCAAACCTGCCCTGGGCCAGGCCGAGAGCCCAAGGGGGTTGGGGGAGGCTGCAGCTGCTTCCCAACCTCTGGCCTCAGAGCCCCCATTGCCATGTGCTTCTGGAGCCGAGCCTGACCCGGAGAAGCGGGGGGCCAGCCTCCTGGTTGCAGGGAAGTCCCACTGACACCCTGGCAGCCCCTGTGGGTGCCACATGCCTGGCTGGCACCTGGAGTCCCACACACACTGACAGCCGGAAGCACGGAGCTCCCCGGCGGCTCCCACGCCCACCCTCCCCCGCTCACCCGCCCTGGGGTGGGCAGTGGCCCCAGAACTCATGCCACCCAGACCTCAGTGGGAGCTTATTTGGAAACGGGTTCTTTGCAGGGTGATTGGCTAAGAGGAGGCCACACTGGCTTGGGGTGGGCCTGTCCCCAGGACTGGCATCCTCATCGGAGGAGAACAGACACCCGGGGGAGCCAGCCGCCCTCCCAGGCCCAGCGCAGCCCAGGCCCGAGGCC
>NW_005362885.1:399987-402056 GCF_000412655.1 Myotis brandtii
GACGCTCCCTGCGGCCTCAGGAGGAAGCAACCTGCCCCAGCCCCCGGACCGCGGACATGGCCCCAGAACTGGGAGAGGACCCGGCCCCCAAGTTTGTGGTCTCCTGTTCCAGCAGCCCCGGCAACTCACACCCCATGTCCAGCCACGGGGGCCCCTGCGGCGGGGAGCAGAGCCCGGAGTGACGAGGGGCATCCAAGAATAACTCTCCCCGGCCCGCGTGGCTCAGCGGTTGAACTTTGACCTATGAACCAGGAGGTCACGGCTCAATTCCCAGTCGGGGCACATGCCCGGTTTCAGGCTCGATCCCCAGTAGGGGCCGTGCAGGAGGCAGCCGGTCAATGGCTCCTTTTTCTCTCTCATCACTGATGTTTCTCTCTCTTTGTCCCTCTCCCTTCCTCTCTGAAATCTATATGCATATTTACATGCATATTTATACTGATGAATATATATATTTTTATGAATAACTCTCCTGTTTGTTAGTCTCTGAATCACTTCTATTCCAAGGTCACCTTGGGCCCCACGCCTGGCCTGTGCCCGTGGGGAGACCTGAGGGACCAAGATCTGGACCCGGAGGCTGCTGGGAGCCCTGAGACTGGCCGAGACTGACCCGCCCGCTGAAGGCACCACGGCCACCTGCCCAGACCCCTGTGCTCTCAGGGGGCCCGGCACCCCTGGGGCTGCCTGGGTTGGGGAGACCCTTGTCTGTTTCACACGTGGCCTTTTGGAGAATTGACCTTAAACCAGGAGCTTCTTAGCTGATGACACTTGCAGACCCTCAACTTGTCCCGCCGGCCCACCTTGGGGAGGGCCCGGCCCAGGATGGGGGAGGCAGGAGCTCTGTAGCAAAGGATCAAAAGGAATGAAAGACGTCCCGCCCCCGGGAAGCACACTTTAAAGGGTGATGAGGCCACGCTGAAGGTCGCTGGAAAGGATTGGGAATAGGCGTTATTTTTGGACCAGCCCAGCTGCCACCCAGCGGCAGCGCAGCCGGAACCAGGTCGGCAGGAGACGCCGTCCTTCCAGGGCCTCGGGCTGTGGGCCGGGTGACGCACTCCTTCCACCCCATCCCACGCCCACTCGGGGCGTGAGGGCCAGGCCGGGGTCAGCCCCAGGGGCAGCCCCACCGTGAAGCTGGCCCGGAAGCGGCTGGACACCAGGAGATGGCTCAGCCTCTGCGACCTCGGGGGGTAAGGGGACAGGCTCTCCCTGATGTCACTTCCCACCTAGGAAGGCGCTGGTGCCCCCGGCTGTGTAGGGGTGCGGCGGTCCCGACGCCAGGAGGGCATGCGACATGCCAGTCCGGGTCCTGGGGGACAGGAAGGGTGGGCGCCCCGCGGGGAGCTCAGCGGGGAGCATCTTGAGAGAGTGCTGCTGGCCCGTGACGGCCCAGGACCCCACGGTGGCCTCGGGCCAGGGTTCCCTGTGGGGGGACGAGCAGAAGTGCAGGGACATGGGCCGGGCTCAACCCCCTGGGCGGAGTGGGCACCGTGAAGCCTGTCACCGCCCGTGCCCCTGGGGACAGAAGGGGAAGGTGGGTGTACGGAGCGGAGCCGGGGTCCTCCTCCCCCAGGACCCCCCCATCGCACACACACAGCCCACGGATGCCTGACGGCTCTGTTTTTAGAGCAACACCCGCCGCGCTGGCACCGCAGTTACCAAGGCAAAGAGGAGCCGCCAGGAGCGCACGGTGAGCTGGAGGCAGGAGCTGCGGGCGCGGCTTCTCCAGGGAGATGAGGTGCCAGCAGCAGCGAAGGCCACCCACGCGGCATGCAGCTGGTGAGTGCGGTGCCCACGGGGGAGTGATGGTCGGACTCAGGGGAGGCGCGGCTCTGACCGGCCCACCAACGCTGCAGCACACGCTTCTCACCCCACGGAGCTCGTCCCCCCGACCCGGCCTGGGCCACGGCCGAGCAGCCCGAACAGGCACAGGCACCCCTGTGAGTCCCACTGTACCCCCCCTGCAGCAGGGGTGAGGACCTAGACACTGAGGGGCGAGGGGTGCAGTCCTTCTGCTTTCTGGGGGGAAGGGACACGGAGGCCGTCTGCAGGTCGCCGCGGAGGGCCGCCAA
>NW_005362885.1:402069-403435 GCF_000412655.1 Myotis brandtii
CACCTCCTCGCCCACACCCAGGGCCTGGCCAGGCCGGGTCGGCGTTCAGAATGTGTCAGACCCCAGACAGGCGGAGGGTGCCAGGCAGACCTGGGGGCTGGAGCGGGTCCCAGTGGGACATGTACAAACGCCCCGAAATAGGACGGTGAAGGCAAGCGAACCCCTTGTCCGAGCGAGACAGGCTCTCCCGCCAGATGAGTTTGGGGGTCACACTTGGGCTAAGATGTTAGGGCTCAGAGAGCCTTGGATTTCAGAGGTCGTGGCCGTGGCCGTGGGCCTGGGTCGCCAGCGGATCGGGGCGTTCAGCACCCGTGGCGACGCCCGCCTCCACCTGCCCCTCCCGGTTCTGGGCAGGAGGGAGGAGGGAGCAGGAAGGTCCGCGGGGCTGATGAGGAGCACAGCCCCCCAGGACGAGGACGCGGACGGCGAGTCAGCCCTGCCCGGGACCCTGGCGCAGCGGCCAGGCACTGCCAGCCCCAGGCCTTCCTGCTCTGCCCCCCACGCCACCTACAAGGAAGCTCTGACCACATCCCTCCGCCCCCCAGGACGGGCTGCCCGAGCACCTGCAGCAAACCGGCTGACGGTCAGCCCTGGGCTCTGCGTTCTTTGACATCAGTGGGCTGACCGCCACATCCCAGGTGGGGGGGGAGGGTTGTTTTTTGTGTGTTTTTTGTTGTTGTTAATCCTCACCTGAGGATATTTTTTTCCATTGATTTTTTTACAAAGAGTGGAAGGGAGGGGGTGAGACAGAGAGAGAAACATCAATGTGAGCGAGACACATCGACTGGCTGCCTCCCGCACGCTCCCCGACCAGGGCCGGGCATCGAGCCTGCAACGAAGGTCCGCGCCCTTGAACCTGCAACCCTTCAGTCTGCGGGCCGACGCTCTAACCACTGAGCGACCAGCCACGGCGGGGGGGCCTGTTTTGGCTCTGGTTTCTCTGCAGAGCCCTCTCACCAAAAGGCCCTCAACTCCCATGGGAGGTGGCCAGGCCAGGGCTCAGGCCGCTGGGCGGCTGGTGCCCAATTCAAGTCGCCAGAGAGGAGAAGAGCAAGCAGGGCCCGAGCTGGTCCCCGGGAGCCAGAGGGAGGGCTCCCAGCCTGGGAAGGAGGGCCCGTCCTTCTCTGGGGGACGGGTGCTCGTCCCCTCCCAACTGTAGGGGCGCCTGGCTGGCTCCCGCCTGCACACTCCAGGGCTCAGGGGGCGCCCTTTGAAATGGCCCCGGAATGGAGACCCCCGCGCTCTCCCCCTCATCCTGTCGGGCCAGCCCCGCTCCGGGACCAGGACCTGGGGGGTAGCCCTGCTCACGGAGAGGGAACGGCCGCCTCCTGTTCCCGGGGTCGCGCCTTCCCTCCTGCCCGCAGCG
>NW_005362885.1:404234-410842 GCF_000412655.1 Myotis brandtii
CGGTGCCGGGTCAGGGGCCTTCGGGGACGCACAGCGGGAGGACCTTGTCTCCGAGGCGGAGTTTTCCAGTTTGCGGGGCTGTTTGCGGGGCTGTTTGCGGGGCTCGCGAGCTGATTGGGGCGGCGCGAGGGTTGGGGTTGGGGTGGGGGTGCCGGCGTCCCTGCAGCCTCGCCTTCTCCTGGGGGAGACCCCATCAGCACCTCCTTCCAAAACTCTCAACACAGTCTGACCGGCGTGGCTCAGGGGTTGAGCGCCGACTTATGAACCAGGAGGTCACGGTTGGATCCTGGGTTCGATTCCCGGTCGGGGCACAGGCCCGGGTTTCAGACTTGATCCCCAGTGTGGGGCCTGCAGGAGGCAGCCGACCAGTGATTCTCTCTCATCTTTGATGTTTCTCTCTCTCTCATCCTCTCCCTTCCTCTCTGAAATCAATAAAATTATATATTTTTTTAAACCTGTCAACACAGAGCCTGAGCAATAACCACAGGGAGAGCTCTGCCCACCGCAGCCGGCGAGCGGGAGGGAGAGGGTGGGCCGTGGCTGCTCCCCTGGCCAGGGTTCTGCGGTCACAGCCTGCTCATTCCAGGCCGGGGTGACCTCTTTGCCAGGCGGACAGGCCCCATCACACCGTCCACATCTGGCCACATCCTCCAGGAGCCACACAGATGGCTGGGCCTCGGCCGCAGTGGCATCCACCCTCCCCGCCCCCCAGAGCGCTGAGGACGCCGAGGCCTGGCACATTTCCTGTTTTAGTTCCTTTGAACATAAAATTCTGCAGCAGTTTCCCAAAAAAAGCTGATCCCCAACTTCAGGCATTTATTCACTCTGGACTCGATGTCAGCTGCCAACAGACAGGGAGCTGCTCGTGGGGACCCTGGAGGGCGGGCACTGGTCCTGGGAGGTCTGTCCCAGCGCACGAGCGGGTGGAGGGAGAGCGGGAGGCTGTGCTGCTGGACATTTGCACCCCAACCCTGAGTGCCAAGGCCGGAAGGAGGGCTGGTCCCCGCTCTCTCCCCCAAAGCCGGAAACGGGCCCCAAGAATGCCGGCCGGGTCTCAGCGGACGTGCCTCCGGTGGAGGGTCCTCCCGCCCTGGCTGACCTGGGTCCTTCGGGTCCGGGAGCCCTGGGCTCCAGGTGCCCACGGGCAGCACATCCGAGTGTGTGCCTGCGGCCACGCGGCCTCCTTCCCACGTGTCCATCTGCCTGGGTTTGCTGGGGCAGTCGAGGAATTAATTCATGAAAAACAAACAAAAAGCAGTGCCCAGAGCACGGCCAGGCTCAGAGCAAGGGCCGTGAGCGTCCCCGAGGATGATGTTGTCATCCGCCCCCGCCCCGAAACAGGGACCCGTCTGCCTGCTTCTTCGTGGTGTCGCCTGTGTCCAAGCCTCTGGCACACACTAGGTGATTAATAAATGCAGGAACACACGGGCTCAGAGTCTCCGAAGCCAATGCGGGGGTGTGATTGGCGGCCCCTGGCTGCCCGGGCCACGCAGGGGCTCCCGCTGCCTTTCAGGCCTGAGCTCTGGGCCCGTGCGGGACGGTCGGTCCCTGCCCTGGTCCCGGCGTCTCTCGGAGGCTGTCAGCACCCGGACCTTCTCAGTAGTTTTTTTTAATTTATTTTTTTTAAATACATTTTTATTGGTTTCAGGGAGGAAGGGAGAGGGAGAGAGAGATGGAAACATCAATGATGAGGGAGAATCATTGACTGGCTGCCTCCTGTACGCCCCCTACTGGGGATCGAGCCCGAAACCCAGGCATGTGCCCTTGACTGGAATTGAACCCGGGATCTCTCAGTCCACAGGCCGACGCTCTAGCCACTGAGCCAAACCAGCTAGGGCAGTATTTTATTTTATTTTTTTTAAAGACGAGAGAGAGAGAGAGAGAGAGAGAGAGGGAGAGAGAGAGAGAGAAACATGATTTTAGAAGAAACGTCAGCATCAATAGCTGCCCCCCGCACCCCGTCCTTACTGGGGATCGAGCTGGAGACCCACCGGGCATGTGCCCTGACGGGGAATCGAACTGGCGACCTCCCCGTGCAGGGCGGATGCCCAACTACCGAGCCACACCGGCCAGGCCGGCTTCGTTGGGAGGTCGTGAGAGGGGCGGCTGGTGTCCTGGCCCCGCCAGTCCAGGGGGCTGACCGCGACTCCAGAGAACGTGCTTCCTGACTCGGGGCAACAGGCCGTTTTCTCCGGAAACGTGTCGATCTGGCAGGCG
Organism: Myotis brandtii; assembly: GCF_000412655.1. Classification (NCBI taxonomy): domain Eukaryota; kingdom Metazoa; phylum Chordata; class Mammalia; order Chiroptera; family Vespertilionidae; genus Myotis; species Myotis brandtii. The sequence goes on from NW_005362885.1 coordinate 406,452, forward strand.
CCCCGCCACCGCCCTCCTCCGGGAACCCTCGGGCAGTCCCTGTGCTTACCCTCCCCGGGGATTGGGGGAATGGGGGACCCCACCCTCCAAGTGCGACTTCGGTGAATCTTTCAACATAGTGAGCGGGCTTCTGCCTGTGGGAGGCCCCTGCTTCCGACCAGGTCTGTGCTGGTCACCGGACGCCTGGGCGACCTCCCTGGTCTTGGCAGTTGGGACAGCGCAGGGCAGGGGGCCTGGTCCCCGGCCACGGAACAGAGGTGACAAAGCAGCTCTGGGGTCCTCGCCAGCGGGCCAAGTGCCCCAGGTCGCCAACTCTCCCTGTGCTGCCCCGAGTTCTGGCCCTGGGTCAGGCACCCGCACGACCCCCAGCTGTGGCCATTTTTTTTTTCAATCCTCACCCGAGGATATTTTCCCATTGATTTTAGAGAGATCTGGAAAATGGGGTTCTCACGGTTCCTTCTCCAAGGTGTTTGGGGCGCTGCTGAGCCTGCCTCATCCCACGGCATCAGCTCCGCCCAGACTCGCTCGAGAGGGAAACAGAGAAAAACATCGATGTGAGAGAATCACATCGATGGGTTGCCTCCTGCACGAGCCCCGAACAGGGTCCGGGCTGGGGAGGAGCCTGCAACCGAGGTACGTGCCCTTGACTGGAATCGAACCCGGGACCCTTCGGTCCGCAGGCTGATGCTCTATCCACTGAGCCACACCGGCCAGGGCTACCAGGGCCAGTTCGAGCCCCTCGTGCCCGCGGCCCCTGAGGCAGACAGCCTCCTTCTCTCGGGTGAGACGAGGCGCGTATCCGACCAGGTGACGCTGTAACTTGTCCCGAATGACCAGCCGGAGGTGGCTTCCACCAGGCAGGACACACACAGAGCCCTGGGGATCTGGGCTCGGGGAGCGGCTGCCATCTCAGCCTGTATTCAGGGCAGGCAGGTGCCACGCTCCCCCATATGGCACTGAGCAGGACCGGCATGCACCCGGCCCTGGGAGGTGTGGCAGGTGCTTCCTGAGCCCCTGTGGTGACAACAACATGGCTGTGGACAGCAGCGCCCAGGGGACAGTGGGAAAGCCACACACACACACACACACACACACACACACACGCATGCACATGCACGCACACACATGCACACACACACACACACTCGGTCTGCAGGTCGGCCTGGTCCCGCGGCCCTCAGCAGCAGCCCCTTCTGCATCGTTTCCTTGGCTCAGCATTTTGCCGGGAGCTTGCAGCGCAAGGAAGGGCTGGTGCCAAGGCCGGGCGGGCGGAGGGCTGGCCCGAGTCCATCGGGGCAGCAGGATGCGCCCCGGGCGGCAGAGGTGACTCACGGGGAGCGGGAGGGGAAGCAGCGCGGCTAAATTTAAGCGGCTGCTCCGTGTGCGAGGTGCTGCGTTCCTTTCCGGGGGACATGGACCAAATAGGACGAAGGCAGCGACTCAGGCAGCGTTTCCTGGAGCTGCAGTGTAATTATTAATCCTGTGACTTTCAGATGGATCCATTCAGTGGAGAGGCGGAGGGAGCCTGGCAGGAAGGATGGAATATGGAATGTTTCAGCAGCCGGAGATCAGCCGCTCCGTAAACAGGGGGGCCGGTCACCAGGAAACAGGCTTAGCGTTGTTGCCGTTTTTAGTAATCAACCCCCCCTCCCCGCCCCCCAGAACCCATGTACTTGGCCACTTGGAGCATTTTTTTCTCTCCACGAATTAACTAGATGCCCAAGTGCAATTGCTCCCGGTCCATGTGGAGAAGTCAGAATCCTACCCTCCTATTTTGTGTGTTCTCCAGTGGCAATTTGAATTCTTCTATGTGACAGAAAATGTTGCACGAAATGAACAATTCCTGACAAAGGGGCTGTCAATCAAGTGAGAAAAAACTTCTCCTTTAGATGCCAAGATGAATGACAACCTGGAACTCCTTCACGAGGCTGCTGCCCCGGGAGTCGCTGCGCCCAGGGGTGGGCTGCCCTCTGCGGAGAGCACGGCCCCTCCGCCTCCCGCTGGTCCCGGCTGCCTGTCCTCGGTGCAGGGTGCTGGGGAGATCAAAGCAGAGAAACCGTCGTCTCTGAAAGCTCGGTCAGTGAATACTTTCCTGAAACTTCTTCAAGAAAGGCCCCTAGCCCGGCCGGCGGGGCTCAGTGGCTGAGCGTCGACCTATGAACCAGGAGGTCACGGTTTGATTCCCGGTCAGGGCACACGCCCGGGTTGTGGGCTCCACCCCCAGGGAGGAGTGTGCAGGAGGCAGCTGGTCCATGATTCTCATTATTGATGTTTCTATCTCTCTCCCTCTCCCTTCCTCCCTGAAATAAATAAAAATATATCTAAAAGGAGAAGGAGGAAGAGGAGGAGGAGGAAGAGGAGGAGGAGGAGGAGGAGGAGGAGGAGAAGAAGAAGAAGAAGAAGAAGAAGAAGAAGAAGAAGAAGAAGGGCCCCTACACAGATCAATATCCACTTAGCAAATATGTGTGTAATTATTCGCCCACCATGGGCCAAGTATTGCCCTAGAGCAGTGATGGCGAACCTATGACATGCGTGTCAGAGGTGACACTCGAACTCATTTCTTTGGTTGATTTTTCTTTGTTAAATGGCATTTAAATATATAAAATAAATATCAAAAATATAAATCTTTGTTTTACTATGGTTGCAAATATCAAAAAATTTCTATATGTGACACGGCACCAGAGTTACGTTAGGGTTTTTCAAAATGCTGACACGCCGAGCTCAGAAGGTTCGCCATCACTGGCCTAGATGTTGGGTGTGAATAAGATAGTAAAGGTCCCGCCCGCCTGGGCCTCAGGGTCTAGGAGAAAACAGGCCATCAGTGAGGAAACAAAGAAAAGACAACATTTGAGTGCAGCACCTGCGTGAAGGGGGTGAAGGGATATAAGCAAGAGTGAAGCAGGGGTAACTGCTGGGGGCACTTGGGGAGCCTGTGAGCTGGCGGGACTCACCCTGTCTGTCCTGGAGAAAACGCCAGCCCCGTCCAGAGCCAGGTGAGCCTGGCCAGGGTGGCTCAGTAGAGCACCCGCCCCTGCACCGAAGGGTCTCGCCCGCCTGAGGTGAGATGGAAAACGACGTTGAACGAAAGACGGGACCCTGACCCTGACCTGGGCTGGTGCCTTCACCTCCGCTGAGATCCCATCCCCTCCAGAGCTCCGCACGGCCACCTCGTCCTGGTCCCAGCTATTCCTTCCTCCCGGGAGGTGGGGCCTTCTCATGAACTACCCGGAGCTCCGGCTTTCACGCTTAGGGTGTCAGCGCGACTCAGCCAGGCCCTGCGCTGTTCCCGGACGCCCCGCCCTCGCCCTCCCTCCCGTCGTGTGCCCCGCGCCCTCCCAGTTTATTAGTTATGGTGAAGGTTTCACCGACGGCCTGCCTCCTTGTTGGCGGCGTCCACACACAGCAGGACCTCGAAGACCATCGCCCTCGTCGTTTCATTATGACACGGATGACATGCTTGAGGCCGTGCTCCTGTTGACATGAGCCGGTGGTGAGCCAGTTCGTCCCACGGGGCAGCACTCAGCCACAGACCCTCCAGGACCCGAGCTGAGAGCGGACGGTGCCTCCCGCCCAGTCCCAGCTCACCCCCTGCCTCATCAGACCATTCTGCGCGGGTTTTGGTCTTTTGCTGTCCTTCCCTTCTGGTCTGAACTATATCTTTGTTGATTTTAGAGAGACAGGAAGGGAGAGAAATAGAGAGGCCGGAGAAGCAAGCTGATCAGAAAGAAGCCCCATATTTCGGGGGGGAAGGGGAAGAGAAGCAGGATTTCTCTCACAAAAACGCGCGTGGGTTACTATGGCGACTCAGGTCTGTTCCTCAAGCCCCACGTTCTGAGAAGGGAAAGGCTGGGCACCACCGGAGGACGGAGGCCACGTGGTGTTCCTGGCAACGTCTAGTTCTCACGGGGGAGGCGGTCTTTGCCAGGATTACTGGCTCTGATGGGTGACCATCCCCGGAAAACACAGGCCTCACCGTGGCACCCAGAGCCTCGGGTCTGGGCCGGCCAGTGGCCAGCGGGGTGCCGAGAGGTGCCAGCGCTGCAAGGGCAGGGGCACACCCCCCTCGCCCGTGTGCCAGCCCTGAGTGGCCAGTGAGGACCGTAACGTGAGAGCAGACGGGTGGGGACCGGAGAAGGCACTGGGGACGCTCCGTTCAGCCCCACACCAGGTTGGCATATTGTGCCCTGTGGACCCCGAGAGAAGAAACCTCCTAAGAGCTCCTGGTGGCCAACTGGGCTCAAATTTTTTAAAAATATATATTTTATTGATCTTTTACAGAGAAGAAGGGAGAGGGATAGTTAGAAACATCGATGAGAGAGAAATATTGATCAGCTGCCTCCTGCACACCTCCTACTGGGGATGTGCCCGCAACCAAGGTACATGCCCTTGAC
>NW_005362885.1:410974-412807 GCF_000412655.1 Myotis brandtii
AAAAAATATACTTTTATTGATTTCAGAGAGGGAGGGAGAAGGAGAGAGATAGAAACATCAATGATGAGAGAGAATCATTGCTCAGCTGCCTCCTGCACGCCCCACCCTGGGGATGGAGCCCCGGGAATCGAACCCAGGACCCTTCAGTCCACAGGCCTGTGCTCTATCCACTGAGCCCAAACCCTCTGTTTTTAAAGCAGAGCCTAGCAGCCTCTTCTACACAAGGGCCTCTCACAGTTACTGCACTTCCTGGAGAAACCCGCCCTGAACTACCTACCTGTCTGCGGTCTTCTTGCCAGCTGAGCGGGGCCCTTATAGAGGAGTTCCCAGAATCCTATTCAACCAATAGGACTGAGGCTCTCCCCCTCCAATCAGAGCTGTGCAGCCATAACACCTCCCTTCAGCATCGTCACCTACCAATCAGAGCAGTTCCATTCTGACCAATCAGGACAGTGTCTTTTGGACCAATCAAACTTGGAGGATTTAGAGTCCTCATTTGCATGAGGATGGACCAATCAGGGATCAGAGGTGGGGACTTCTGTCTAGATAAGTCAGCCCCCCCCCTCCCCCCAGCTCTGGGAGTGCACTTCTCCTTTTTTTTAAAATATGTTTTTACTAGAGGCAGCGCTGGAATTCATGATGGGGGCTGATCGGGAGGGCCTATGGGAGTGTGCGTGTGTGTGTGTGTGTGTGTGTGTGTGTGTGTGTGTGCGTGTGTGGGGAGAACCACAGGCTATGGGGAGGGGGGGTTGCCAGCAGCAGGAGGTGGGGAGCGCACTGACTACCAGGGCGCAGCGCCTGCGTTGAGCATCTGCCCCCTGGTGGTCAGTGCATGTCATAGCGACTGGTCAACAGGCCGTTCTGGTTGTTTCAGTCATTGGGTCGTAACAATCACTTAGGCTTTTAAATGTATAGATTGATTTCAGAGAAGGAGGGAGATAGAAACATCAATGATGGGGTTTGCCAGCAGCAGGAGGTGGGGAGCACACAGACTACCAGGGCGCAGCGCCTGGGTTGAGCATCTGCCCCCTGGTGGTCAGTGCATGTCATTGCGACTGGTCAACAGGCCGTCCTGGTTGTTTCAGTCGTTGGGTCATAACAATCACTTAGGCTTTTAAATGTATAGATTGATTTCAGAGAAGGAGGGAGATAGAAACATCAATGATGAGAGAGAATCATTGCTTGGCTGCCTCCTGCACCCCCCACCCTGGGGATCAAGCCTGAAATCCAGACATGTGCCCTGACCGGGAATTGAACTCGGGCCCCTTGAGTCCTCAGGCCGAGGCTCTATCCACTGAGCAACACTGGCCAGGGCCACACTTTCTCTTTCCGCTGGGGCGTGTTCTGTCGGCTGGAGCTGAAACACTGAGGCTGTCCCACTGGGGCAAAGAGGGGTGCACAGGGCAGAGGGGGGTGCACTGGGCAGCTCAGGGCAGAGGGGGGTGCGCTGGGTTCGAGCGGGTGGAGCCCCCCGAAAGCTGGAGAGGGGCCTCGTTTAACAGCCGCACTGTCTACAGGGGAGCGGCCACCCCGTGAGGCTGAGCTGCAGCCCAGCGGGAGTTCACACACTGAGCCGCCTGCACGGAGCGCTTCCTCCTCGCCACACCCCCCGCGGGGGCTCCTCTTAGGGTTGAAGTGAGACGACCCCCCTTGGCGGCCCAATCGGCCCCTTGGAAAGAGAAGCGGGACCCTGACTTCACGTGGCCGCTCCAATGTCTTAAGTTGCTACGAGTGCGAACTTCAGCTGCTTGGGCGGAACCAGAGAGGCGGTCAGGCCTGGGGTCCAGGCCACTGGGCTCCTCCGCATCGGCCTGGTGGCCGGGCCAACGCAGA
>NW_005362885.1:413210-416154 GCF_000412655.1 Myotis brandtii
GGGTTGCGTGCTGTCCCCGCGCAGTTGGCGGGGCGAGTATTGAGCAGAGCGCAGCCCGGCTGTACCGGGGACCTGCGGCGTCTGGGCAGGTGAAGGGGTTGGGGGCGCGCTTGTCACCCACTTGGTTTTAAACGCAAACCCGCCTCGGTGCGCTCTGCTCACATCCAAGCACCGGGCGTTTCGCGCGTGGACGCGGCGCACGTGCTTTTCCTAATTCATGAACAACCCCAGGTTCCCGTGGAAGTTGCAAGTGGACCCCACGCGGAAGGCCTTCCCTGAAGCATCTGAGAATCAGGTGCCCGCGGGGCGCTGTCGCCCCCGACACTTGGGAGCCTGTTGCCCGCACACCCAGGACTGCCGCGTCCTCCTGGGGAACCGGGCGTCGGGCTGCACGTGAGTGACCCCTGACGCTGTCGCTGCCCTTTGCCTAAGCGTTTTGTCCGTTTCTAAGCAACGGCCCGGCTTCCTGGTGACAGTTTCCGCGCAGCGCAACCTTTCCTGGCTTTCAAAACGCGGTGGAGGAGTTCGATTTTTTGTTATTGTTTTTTAATCCAGTTTGGTAAGATGCTTTTCTTTAGCTTGGTCTTTCACTCTATTTGTATTTTATCTTATTTGTTATTTTGCTAGCAGGATTCATTTCTTGGAAAATACACTTTTTTAAAAATACATTTTTATTGATTTCAGAGAGGAAGGGAGAGGGTGAGAGACAGAGAAACATCCATGATGAGAGAGAATCACTGACCGGCTGCCTCCCGCACGCCCCCTACTGGGGATGGAGCCCCCAACCCCGGGCATGTGCCCTTGACCAGAATCGAACCCTGGCCTCCTGGTTCATAGGTCAACGCGAAACCACTGAGCCAGGCCGGCGAGTGGGTCATCAGCGCCCTTGACCTCAGGAGGCCTAACCAGCCTGTGCCCTGGGGTTGGACCAGGCACCTGACTGTGGCCGTGGCAGCTTCCCAGCCGGTCTCCCGGGTGGTGTCTGTCCCTGGAGGTCTGCCCCTGTCACGTGGGGTTTGGCTCTCTGTCTCGATGAGGTGTAGGGACCCTGGACGTGTCGTGGACTCGAGCCCCGCGTCGGACACCTGTGCTGCGCTGTCCTTCCCAGTCCACGCTCACCTCTTCGTCTTCTTAACGTCTTTTTACAAGAGAAGTTGTTAATTCTCATGAAATCCAACTCAAGCCTACGATCGTGTGCATCTGTGTTTTGTAACGGTGTTTTGCAGCCGACTCCTGCCCCCGAGATGGAGAGGGCTGCCTGCGTGTCCCCCGAGATGGAGCTCCTGGACGTCCCGCTCCTGGAGGACGGTGAGGAACCGTGTCACCGCGGCAGCACTCAGCGGCCGGAGATGGGACAGGCTTCACGGTCCCTTCGATTCTTGTGGTTTTTTTCAGAGGGAGGCATCTCTTTCTTTTCTGGTTAATCCTCACCTGAGGATATTTTTTCCATTGACTTTTAGAGAGAATGGGAGGGGGGGAGAGAGAGAGAGAGAGAGAGAAACATCGTGTGAGAGAGACACACGGATTGATTGCCTCTCACATGCGCTCCCCTAACCGGGCCGGGGTCGAGCCTGTGGCCCTTCGGGGTGCAGGCCGGCGCTCTAACCGCGGAGCCCCCACTGGCCAGGCGAGATGTGAGTCTCCTAAACACGGTTGTTGTTTTTCAAAGAGGGAGCTCATATTACTCTGTCTTTAGTCGAAACAAAGATAAGCTGTGTCTTCGAGTTTTGAAAGTGGCAGACGTTAGCGGCTCAGTTTCCGACGTCTTCACTGAGAAACCTAAGGCCACATCCATCCCAGTCCTTGGGGTGTGGCCGAGTTGTTTCGGTTGTTGTTGTTTTTCTGATGGTCTGAAGTTTTGGGGGCACTGCTGGGCCCCAGGAAGAACGTGGGTTCCTGGCCCACCGCCCGCTGGCCCGCTGGGCACTGAGCTGGGCGGACCCTCCCTGACCCACGCGCGCCCTTCTGGCTCTGCCCCCCTCGCCTCCCGAGACCGAGCTGTCCTCCCTCACCGCTGAGCCCCCTCCCCGGTAGCTCCCTCCCCGTCGTTGAGCGGAGTCAGTCTCCACGCTTTGCCCGCAGCCTGCAGCGATTCTCTAACTGCTCTTGTCAGGGAACCCCTCACCTGCTGAACAGCTGTCGGAGACCCCCCCACCCCCTCAAGGGCTTCTGCTGATGTCGGTTATAACTCCCGATTGTTGCTGCGTTAAACACTGAGGCTGAAATACTGCACTGATTTATCCACTTAGAATCGCACTATGAGCCCACGAGAAGCGTGCTTGAGCGGAGACAGCTGGGTTCCCACGCCTGCTGCCATGTCACATGTCGTGGGGCCTCTGCAAACTGCACCGCACCCTCGGGGAGCGGTGGGGAGGGGCCTGGCCGGAGGCTCGGTGGACAGAGCCTCGGCCCTCCCCTCGGTCGCAGGCTCCCTCCCCAGCCCTGGTGGGGACGCGTGCGGAAGGCAACCAATCGATGTGTCTCTCCACATGGATGTGTCTCTCTCTCTGTCTCTCCCCCTCCCGTCCACTCTCTAAAAATCAATGGAAAAGTATGTCGGGTGAGGATGGACAACAGCAACAAAAGGCGTGGGAAAGACAAATGCATTTGGTATTATTATGAAAATGGTTCTGGCTCTGCAGACCCCCACCCCACAGAGGTTTGGGGAGCCCCTGGGTTCCTGGGACCACGCTTTGAGAACCATTGCTCTGGGACGCCATCACCACCTTTGTCCATGTTGAACTTGTCCAGATTTGTCCTAGAACTTCCGACTTGAATGTCTTCACATGCTTTTCTTTGTCTTGACTCTCACCTCGATTTCTAGAGAGAGATGAGCTGGAGGACCCCGAGTTCGAGGTGGAGACCCCTCCTCCGGGGGCTGAGGGCGGTGCTTGCTTGGGGAGCCGGTAGGTGCTGGGGGGCACCCCAGGCCCTCGGACTCGGG
>NW_005362885.1:420736-421261 GCF_000412655.1 Myotis brandtii
CTCACCGCGCACATTTCCCACTGGCGCTGAGGGAGAGTGGATGGCGGGGAGAGACAGAGAGAAACATCCGTGTGAGAGAGACACATCGACCGGTTGCCTCCTGCACGCGCCCCAACCAGGGCCCGGGCCGGGGAGGAGCCTGCAACCGAGGGCATGTGCCCTGGACTGGCATGGAATCCGGACCGCCCCGTCCGCAGGCCGGCGCTCTCTCCACTGGGCCACCCCAGCTGTGGCCACACAATGTTCTTTTGCGCGACCTCAGTACCTACTTCCCCTGAGAAAACCAAGATCCCTGGCACCTCGTGGGGCGGGCTCCGAGTCTCGGGCCGTGAGAGCCGGTGCCGGGGTTTGGTTCTGGAGTTTTAACGGAGGCGACAGCCCCGTCGGCGTGGCTGTCCGACGGTCTGAGGCCTGTGCCCTCTGTGCCCCGGGGCCCTCCCCATTCAAGGTCACCCCCTGTGGGCACACACGGGGCTCCCCGGCGGGGTTTTCAGGAAACGGAAGGAGCAGCCCCTGGGCGAGCTT
>NW_005362885.1:421696-422476 GCF_000412655.1 Myotis brandtii
CGCCCCCCTGGAGCCCGGGCAGCAGCGGAGGTGCCCAGGGAGAGGGAGGCCGTGCCGCACTCCACCCGTGACCGGTTCTGCCTTCCCACTGCAGAGGGGAGCTGCGCGCCTCCCAGCGGATGGACCTCCTCATCCGGCAGCAGCAGAGGGTGAAAGCCAAGGAGGCCAACCACGCGTAGGTCCCGGGCCGTGCAGGGGGGTGGGCGGGGCCACGGGCAGACAAGCCTCCGCTCAGTGAAGTGGCCTGGCCAGTGTGGCTCAGTGGACAGTGTGTCAGCCCTCAGACTGAAGGGTCCCGGCTCCATTCCCGTCAAGGGCACATACCTCGGTTGCGGGCTTGATCCCTGGCCCTGGTCAGGGCGTGTGCAGGAGGCAACCAGTCGATGGGTCTCTCATGTCCATGTTTCTCTCTGTCTCTCCCCCTCCCTCCCACTCACTTTAAAATCAATGGAAAAATATCCGGGGGCGAGGATTAACAACAACAAACCATGTGAGAAATAGACAACCCAGAATGGACTCCAAGCGTCGGGTGGTCACAAGGGCAGGAAGCCAGTGGCCAAGAGGCCCAGACGGGCGGTCACTTGGAAGCAGGTGGACAGGGCAGGGCCCCCCGGGGAGGTGACTCCAGGCTGGGACCCCAGTGACAAAAAGGAATCACTGGCAGAGACGGGGAAGGAGCATTGTGGGCGGAGAGAGGGGCGTCCTGGGGACCTGCAGGGAGGGGCAGGGTGCCCTCGGGGCTGGGCCTGCCCAGGTGAGGAGGCCAGGCGGGGGTCCCGG
>NW_005362885.1:422877-423305 GCF_000412655.1 Myotis brandtii
AAGGAGAAGGAGGCCTGGGGGAAGACGGAGCGGAACCGGCTGCTGAGGGTCAGGTGGGCCGGACGTGGGCCCTGCCCCTGCCCCTGCCCGAGTCCCTCTCATCGACCTCACGTGGATGTCCCTCCTGGACCCCCTCCCCCTCAGGCTCCCCGTTCCTCCCGAGGCTCAGCCCTGGGCTCCGAGCGGGAGAGCACCCCCAGGTGTCACAGCCAGGGACCCAGCACCCCACCCGAAGGATGCGCGTCCTCCTCCGGCCCCTGCGCACGCACACGTGTGTGTGTGTGTGTGTGTGCGCGCGTGCGTGTGTGTGTGACCACCCTCATCGCTCAGCGGCTCTGTCTCCATCCAGGAGCCCCCCTCTCTCTAAGAATCAACCCTGGGCCACCCCTTTCTGCCGCCCGTGTGGGGCCCAAGCCCAGGTGGGCACC
>NW_005362885.1:423903-424888 GCF_000412655.1 Myotis brandtii
GCAGCGTGGCCGCCCTCCACCAGCCTGGCCTTGTGGGGAAGGCGGTGACCAGGTTCCAGGGGCCGGGCCTCCCTGGAGGAGGTGACCCCCCGGGGCTCAGCATGTGCAGTTAGGCCAGGGAAGCGGGGTGGGGGGGGGCGACAGCCTCTGTAAAGGCTCATAAAGGCTCAGAGGCAGGAGAGAGCACTGGGGGGATGGGGGGCAGGTGGGCAGAAAGAGCAAGGGCGCGGAGGTGAGCGGGCGGCACACAGCCGCGCAGACGGGCTCTGCCACTGAGGACACAGGAGGGGGCTCCGTGTGCAGGTGTGCGCATGCGTGTGCCGGCGTGCAGGCCCTGCTAGTGCTGTGACCTCTGTGTGTTCTGTCCCAAGGAAACGCTCCGGAAATTTCAAGCGTGGGGCAAGGCCAGGGCCGAGCTGGCTGCGCAGAAGGCCCAGGCGGAGAAGCAGGCGATCCTGGCCCGAGGCGGGAACGCTTTCAAGCTCCTCTTCCATCAGCACCGGCGCCAGGAGCTGGAGGCCCAGAAACGGTGAGGCCCCCAGAGGTGCCGGCCTGACGGGGGCGGGGAGGGGGTGCTTCTGCCTCTGCCTGAGCCCCCCCAGGACAGGCCTGTGGGATGCAGCCTGAGGCTCCAGTCCCCCCCTCCACCGGTCCTGCCAAGCCCTCCCTGCCCAGGCCCCTGGGCTCAGGGCCCAGCCCCTCCCACCTGTGTGCTCAGGCGCTGCCCTCGGCTTCCTGCCTGGTTTCCAGGCGCTGCTCCCGCCACCGGCCTTCCCCCACCCACTCTCTGTCCCTTCCTGGGGCTCATCTTCAGTGCTCAGCTCTGGGGCATCCCTTTCTGGTCCCCCCAGACCATAGCTCAGCGCGTTGTCATTCCCCCCGAGACAGCCCTTGGGCCCTGCAAGGTCCCCGCCACAGCTCCCGGGCCACGCCAGCCCTGAGAGGAGGCCCCACAGGTGGCCCACCCAGGGGTCCTGCAGGAGTG
>NW_005362885.1:424898-425173 GCF_000412655.1 Myotis brandtii
TCCTGCCTGCGTCCTCCCACCCCCCCGCCCCCTTCCCAGCTGCTAGCATTGACCCAGGTGTGGCCTCCAGGTCCGCTCCCTGGGACAGCGGCTCTCGTCCCGGCATCTTGGTGCCTGAGCATCACCCCACCCCCAGGCCCTTCGTCTGGGGCAGAAGCGGGGGGTCGGGCAGGAGGAGCAGCTGGAGTGAGCGGGCGAGCGAGGAGCCTCAGGCCCTGATGCTGCCCTGTGTGTGCGCCTCGTGGGGCACCCCTGCCGCCAGCAGGAAGCTCACG
>NW_005362885.1:425448-426827 GCF_000412655.1 Myotis brandtii
GCTCAGGGGTGAGGGGCGGGACCCAGGACCTGCGCCTCGTCAGCCACGGGAGCCACGGCTCGGGCCACTTCCCTCCCCAGTTCACAGGCCAAGACAGAAGGTCAGCCAGGGGCCTGGGCCGACTTGTGCCCCATCCCCCCCACATGCAGGGACGACAGCTTTCCTCTCGTCCGTCCTCCCCGCTCCCTCCCTCCCTCCGTCCTCCCTCCACCCTGGGGGCCGTCTGCCTGCCTCTCCGAGGGTGTGGGGCAGGGGCAGGAGCCCCTCCTGAGCCTGGCGTGGCACTTTCGATTCTGCCTGGTGACCGCTGTGACCCCAGCACCTGAAGGTCACGGTCACTGGCTTCAACAACCCGCTGCCGGCAGCACCCTCAGGCTTCCTCTCTCCGTGCATTTCAGCTCTTTTCCTGTTTCCCAGGCCCGTCTGGGCTCCCCGGCACCTGCCCTGCTCCCCTCCCACAGCCGCCCGGGGCCCTCCCTCTGCTTCCTGACCTCTGCCTGACGTCCTGTCTGGCTCGGAGCCCTGGCTCTGTCCCGTCACCACCGGGCATTTCGGGGTGTTTTCCGGGAAAACCAGAAATGCCGGCAGCTCGGGGTCAGGCAGGACACGGCACAGCCGTCGCGAGGGGCTGGCCTCGCGGGCGTCGGAGGAAACGCCCAGCGTGGAGATGCGCGCGCTGTCTTTTACATGGAAAAGCCTGCAGTGGGGGCTCTGGTCAGCGGGACGCGGAAGAGCGGGGCCCTGACCCCGTGCCTTCTGGCTGCTGGTCCCCCGACAGGAGAGCGACAGCCTTCCCCTCCCCGGCCGCTCCGGGCTGATATCAGCCATCTCCAGCGAGTCCATCCAGGGCGCCTCCGGCAGTCTCAGCTGGGAAGACCAGACGCTGGTGGAGCCGGAAATCTCCGGGCTCTGGAACAAGGGCTACAAGGCGCACGAGGTACCTGCTCTCACACGTGACGTGCGAGTCGCCCGACCCGGACCTCCCCCGCCTCCGTGGTGGCTCCGCAGGGAGGCGGTCGGGGCCTCCCGTGTTGGGACGAGTCCTAGTTTTGTTCTGCTTGGTCTTCGGGAAAGAATTTCCAGAAAAGGCACAAGTTCAGAACGTCCTTTGAAAGCCTTTTTCAAGGAACGTGCTCTGTGCAGAGCCCTGGCCTCCTGGCCCTGAAGGAGCAGGCGCAACTCGAGGGGCCAGGCAGCCAGCCAGTGTGCAGGGTGCTCCCAGGACAGCGGCCACCGCCATGGCTCTGTCCCTTCACCGGCAGCTGCGGCCAGGCCGCACACGAGCGGTGCCGTTGCTGTAAAGGCAAAGCCACGCTGGTTCCGGGGAAGCTGGGCTGAGGGGGCCCGAGACTCGAGGGCGGGACCCGAGCCAGGCCCAG
>NW_005362885.1:427309-428247 GCF_000412655.1 Myotis brandtii
GGCGGTGGGCACCTGGGAGCAGGCCCTCCGGCCGGGGCAGCAAGGGCAGCAGGACTCACAGAACTTCCAGGAAGGCAGCCCTGGGACCGGCCCGTCCCCGAGGCGGGGGCCCCTTCTCCGTGCCTCTGGGCCGGGTTCACCGTAGGAAACCCCGCTTTGCCGCCGTCTCCCGAAAATCTGCTGGGATCCTGGCCAGTCTTGTCTTCTCTTCCTCTGAAGGGAGGCGCCCGCCTGGCTCACGTCGGGGCTCCCTGGTGGCCCCTGGTGCCCAAGGAGGAGGTGGACCGCAGGCCCGTGGGGGGCACGAAGATGGAGAAGGACATCCTGGCCCGCACGGTGGAGCAGCTGCGGGGCAGGGTGGTCCACAGGCAGGTGGCGTCCGGGCGCGAGTTCAAAGGCTGCCCCTTCAACAGCAAGCCCAAGCTCATCCACTTCAAGGCGAGCCGGGGCCCGGCCGGAGGGGAGGGCGCCCGCGGCCCTGGTGCGGGGTGACCGGCTCAGGCCGCCTTCGAGGGGTGTGGCTTCTGAGTGTCCTCTTGCAAAGGGAGAGAGGACAGGCCTCCGTCTCTGCAGGGGAGGGGCTGGGGCCCCAGGATGCACCCAGCCCTGGGCCCTCCGCTGTCCAGACGCCCCCCAAGCTCCCCCTGGGGTCCCCCGGAAGCTGCTTCCTGCTCGGACTCAGGCGAGCCCGGCACCCACACCCTGCTCCGCGGGCCACAGAGGGGCAGCCGTGGGGGGTGGGGGGTGGGACCCCCCCACACCTGTCGGCTCCGGTCGCCCAGGCGCGAGGGTAACGCTCCGTGTCCCCAGGACTTCGACATCGGCAAAGTGTACAAGAAGCGGATGACGCTGATCAACGCCACCTACACCATCAACTACTGCAAGCTGGAGGGCGTGGACGAGCACCTGCGGGACTTCATCCACATCGCGTGAGGGGG
>NW_005362885.1:429395-430571 GCF_000412655.1 Myotis brandtii
GGAGTCGCCCACGCCGTGCCCCCGGGTTTTGTTTTTCAGGTGGAGAAGGACCTGGAGGGAAGGATCTGGTTTCTGGCGCAGACGGGCCGGTTTTTCGTCCCCCTGAAGTGCTCCATCAAGCACTGCTCCGTGCGTCCCAGGCCGAGCGGGAGGGGGGGGAGGCGGGGGTTCCGTCGGGGTGTCCGTCGCACCCCCCCTGCCCTGAGACACACCCCATGCTGGGCGGAGCCCAGGGTCAGGGAGCCCCCAGGCTGTCCCTCTGTGCTCTGGGCCCCTCATTTAGTCGCCGCCTCTGCCGAGCCCCGTGCGCCCCTGGTCTTTCTCACAACTGGAAGTTTGCGCCGTGGACGGTTTCACCCATTCCACTGCCACCGGCCTCGCTGTGGTCCGTGCCTGTGGACCCCACAGCGTGAGGCCCGACCGCCCTGTCTCTGTGGGACTCGCCGGGGGCCACTGCCTCCAGGCCCCGCCTTTCCGACTGAGCGACAGTCCATCCAGTTCAGCCCATCCGCGCACCCCTCTGGCGGCCGCTGTCCCGCACGGCGTCCTGGCGGCGGTTCTGTGGTGAACGTGGGTGTCCGTCTCTTGGAGGCACTGACTCCACCTCCTTCAAACACGTTCCTGGAAGCGGATCACTGGGCCCGCGGCTCCCACCTCTCACTTTCCGAGGAAACGCCACGCTGTTCTGTTTGCGGTGGCGGCCCGTGCTCCCCACCACCTGGAGCAGGTCCCCTCCCCGCCTCCTCGCTGCACTGTCCTTGCTGATTTGCTGATGCTGACGTGGGTGAGGGGCACCTCCTGTGGCTGTAATTTGTGCCTCGTGAGCGTCTGGTCATCAGCCTCCTGCCGCCTGCCTGTCCCCTTTGGAGACGCTCGCAGGCCCTCTGCCGTTTCTGAGCTGCTTTGCCGGCTTTTCTGCTCTCGGCTGTGGGAGGGCTTTGTGTCTTGGGCAGCGGCCCCTCGCCAGGCGCCAGGCGTGTCGATCCCTCCCGCCCCACAGGCGCCTTTTCGTGCGGTTGACGGTCCTCGGCCGTGCAGAGTGGATTCGCTTTTCATTAAGACGGATGCCAGGCCGGGGAGCAGCAGGCCGGGCGCTGCCGTGGCCCCTCTGTGACCCCTGGACCCGTTTCCCTCCTCTGCCCACCCACCCGCTGCTGCTGGCGCTTCGCGGTGAAT
>NW_005362885.1:431711-431964 GCF_000412655.1 Myotis brandtii
CAGGTCACTGTCGGTGCTGTGGGCGGTCACGTGCGGGAGATTAATCGGGACGTGTCTGTGCTTGCAGCTTCGACCCCCCTGGGCCCATGTCGGCCGGCATGTCCTGCGAAGTGCTGGTCACCTTCAAGCCCATGGTGAGCGTCCTCCTGGGGCTCAGCCCTGGGCGGGGCTCCCGGCCTGCGCTGTTGTTTCTGAAACGCGCTGCTCATGTTCCTCCCGCGGGGGATGGGGGGCGGGGGGGACCAGGCTGCCC
>NW_005362885.1:432476-433959 GCF_000412655.1 Myotis brandtii
GTAACCAGGGGCCCCGGCTCGGCGACACCAGCAGCGACCGTGTCTGGTCACAGGTGGCGGGGCTCCCAGCCTCCTTCCCGGGGCAGCGAGGGGAGCGAGCAGCGAGAACGTGGTCTGATCACGCGAACAAGCCCAACGGCGCTCCTGACGGTCACTCGGGCGCCCGCTGTCCCCAAACCACCGGCGTTCCCGTGGTTTCTGAGCCAGGACACGATCCTGCGCACACCGTTAAGCTGTTAGTGCTCAAGGCTCCCCTCTCCTTCGGGCTTTTATTGCGGCAAAACAATAGCGGGAACCGAGCACCGGGCGGCCCTCACCGTCCACCAGGCCGGCTCCACTCTCAGGGTGGAAACTGTCCCCAGTGAGCCCTCGCCCCCCTCCCCCCACCCCGGCCCCACCGTGCACCGGCCCCTCCCAGGACCTTACGTAAGTGGCACCACACGTGTCTGTCCTGTGACTGCCCGCTGGGCAGCGTGGCCTCAGGGTCCGCCCGCATTGGGCAGGGGACAGGCCTGCCTGCCTTCTCAGGGTCCCTGCCCGCTGTCCTCTGCGCCTCCGCTGGCACCTCGTTCCTGCAGGGCTGTCTTCTGTGCTCGCTGGACTTTTGGAGTGAAATGTTTAAGCTCCTTTCTCGTTTCCACTTATGTGTCCTCCACCCCTCTCTCTTGGTGGTTGCCATGGGGACTGCATTTAGCATCCTCAGGTCCTGGCCCCGATTTGGACGCCTGGCATCTTGCCTCGGTGGCCCGCCTGTGAGTGACACCTCGGTAACCTGCGTACCCACCTTCTGTGAGGCATTAGTCTCAGTTCCGTGGACAACAAACGTGGTTAAGCCAAAGTTACAGCAACACTAGCTCTCAGGCGGAGAATTGCTTCTTTTTAAAAATATATATATATATTATTGATTTTTTACAGAGAGGAAGGGAGAGGGATAGAGAGAAACATAGATGAGAGAGAAGCATCGATCAGCTGCCCCCTCACACTCCTCAGTGGGGATGTGCCCACAACCAAGGTACATGCCCTTGGCCGGAATCGAACCTGGGACCCTTCGGTCCGCAGGCCAACGCTCTATCCACTGAGCCACACCGGTTAGGGCGGAGAATTGCTTCTTATGAAAAGCTGTGTTCGTCCTGAATCGCGCAGAGAACAGCGCTGCCCACGCTCGCCTCCTGGCGGCGTCTCCAGAGTCCTTGCCCACCACCCGGCTGCCCGAGCGTGTCCTGCAGGGCGGCCTGTGGTCACGGACAACCCCCCCTCCCCCCGCTTCTGTGATCGGGGTGTCTTTGTCTCTCCCTCACTTTGGAAGGCTGGGGTGCCGCCTTGCCAGGGCAGTGCCATGTCCAGCTGAATCAGGGCTCTGCCATGAGAAGGAAGAGAGAGCGGCTGGAGGGTTGGCCGTGGCCCCTGTCCCCCAAAGCCCTGCGCCACCCAGATGTGCCCACGCACCTGCGGCTGCTCCCACTCACAGAGCCTGCCCGCCTTC
>NW_005362885.1:434000-435007 GCF_000412655.1 Myotis brandtii
GCGTCCACACCGCACGCGGGCTCACACGCACCCACACGTTCACGGCTGATCCCCTCTCCTCACCACGCACAGGCCCACGTGACCCAGCTGTGGGCAGGCGAGGGGCGCTAAGTCGGAGGGCGGCTGCGGACCTGAGGTCTTGTTCTCTACGGTCGGTGTTCCTGGCACCGCTTCCTCCGCCTCCCGGAGCTTTGGTTTGTCCGGCCTGTTTCCTTCGGTCCCTGCGCATCCTCTCCTTCCCCGTTTGGCCCCTCGAGGGTTTAAGGGCGTGTTGCTTAGTCTCCAGGATGTTGTGAACTTTCCCGTCTGCTGCTTGTTACCGATCCTGCGGCCGTCACCGGCTGTGGCTGGAGAAGGGGTGCAGACGCCCCTCTTTCTGCGCAGTGAGGTTTCCCGCGTCTGTGACCTCACGTGTGGTCTGTCCTGGAGAACAGTCGGCTGACGGGTGTGGGCTGTGCGTCCGTCTGTCTGTCTTGCTGCTCAGCTCCTCCGACTCCGGTTTCCTCTGGTCTCTGCCGGGCCCTGGCCGCCCCTGGGAGAGGAGGGTCTGGGCTGTTTCTCCCGTGGCTTCCAGGAGTGTCACGTGGCGTGCGGTCCGATGGTCTCTGCTGGGTGCGGAGGCGTCGTGGCGGGGCCTCCTCGCTGCACTGGGCCTGTCATTCGTGCGCAGCCTCTGCCGGTACCGCCCCAGTTTCTCCTGCTCCAGAAAGTCGGCCTCTGGGGCAGCTCCTCCTCCTAACGAGACTCGTTTAGGCTCCTGCCCTGCGGGCGCTGCCTTCTGGCCGGCTTGGCTTTTCAAGAAGTGGCCTCGGGCCCCCAGGTCATGCCCAGCCCAGGACCTGTTTCTAGGAAGTGACCACATCCCTGGGGTGTGCAGACCTGCCCCCCGACCCCGCTCCTGCCTGGAGCCAGACACAGGCCCACCCCGAGCAGGAGGAAGGCAGGGCCTGCGTCCTGGGCTGCTCCCCCAGGGCTGCTCCCCACAGGGCTGCTCCCCCAGAGCTGCT
>NW_005362885.1:435082-436630 GCF_000412655.1 Myotis brandtii
GGCTGCTCCCCCAGGGCTGCTCCCCACAAGGGCTGCTCCCACAGGGCTGCTCCCCTAGGGCTGCTCCCCACAGAGCCGCTCCCCCAGGGCCGCTCCCCCAGGGCTGTGGACGACAGGTGGGTTCAGCGCGGGCTGCTGCCTGGCCCAGTCACCCTCCCCCTGGCGTCTCTCGGCAGCTGTCCCTGGACAAGGAGCTCATCAACTTTGGCAGCTACGTGGTGGGTGAGACCGCCTCCCGGGTCGTCACCCTGTCCAACATCGGGGCCCTGGGCACCGGGTTCTGGGTCCAGCTGGAGTCCGAGCCCTGCGAGCTGGAGCCGGCTCAGTCTGCCGTGAGAGTGGTGAGCGTCCTTGTGCCTTGGAGAGCGGCGGGGGTGCAGGGAGGCTGGGCCCGGGGCTGCAGGGGCGGGGCTCCTGCTCGGAGTAGGAGACGCCTCCGTGAAGGAGTGAAGGACCTGGGCTCACAGAGCCCGTCCCCCTCGAGCTCCAGAGCCCAGCCTCCCGCGTGCCCCCTTACGTCCCGGTGGGGGCCTCCCCTGCCCCAAAGGCTGTGCAGATGGGCCTCCAGTGGGTGCCCCTGGGCGCAGGGCGGGTGCGGATGGGGGCGGGGAACTGTCTTTTTAAAACGCTCCCCCGAGTTAGTTACACTTTTCTACAAGGAGCGCTGCCCTGGCCCTGACAGGTCACGGGTCGGATTCCCGGCCAAGGGCACGGACCTGGGTTGCAGGTTGGATCCCCGGCCCAGGTGGGGCACGTGTGGGAGGCAACCGGTCGATGTGTTTGACGTCGGTGTTTCTCTCCCCACTCCCTTCCGCTCTCTGTGAAAAATCAATGGAGAAATATCCTCGTGTGAGGAGCCACAAAAAGACAAAAGGCGGCAGCGGCATGAGCCCCCTTTGCAGCTCTGTCCGCGAAGTCTCCCCAGGGGGGCGGGCAGGGCTGTCCAGGCAGCGATGTGGATGCTGCTGGCAGAGGTGGGAGGCGCCGGGGTGTGACCCCTGCCCAAGCAGGGCCCCCGGATGGTGGGTGATGAGGGCACAGGCCGGGCTTGCTGGGTGGGCACATGCCCGCCCTCGGGGTGCTCCTGGGCGCCAGCTCTGTGCTCTCCGAGTGGGTGTCTGCCTACCTGGCAGCAGCTGCCCCAAGCGGTGCCCTCTCTGTCTCTCTCCCTGTGGCCCTGGAGCCGCACACGGGCACCGTGGCTCTGCTGCACGCACAGCAGAGAGGGCGGGGCAGTGAGCTCCAGGTGGGAAGCAGGGGTGGGGCTGGGCCAGGAGAGGAGCCTGGCAGCCTGAGCTGGGACGGAAGGGGGGAGGGGGGCACACAGTGGCTCCAGGGCGGGCCCCAGGGCCTGTGCTGGGCTCCCGTGTGAGTGCGAGGCAGGTGCAAAGCCGGCACAGGTGTCTGCTCTCTTGTAGAACAGCGTCTACACCTACGACGACAGAGGCCTGTACGAAAAGGTCCTCCCCGTCAGGACCGAGCAGCGGCCGGGAGGCAACGAGCCCTCCCTGATGGAGCAGGACGCGATGCGCAGCCCAGGTGAGGGCG
>NW_005362885.1:437355-438843 GCF_000412655.1 Myotis brandtii
CCCCTGGCTGCAGCCCGCAGCCCACAGCCCGCCCTCCCCCTGCACCAGCGTCCCTCCCGGCCGGCCATGCTCCTCAGCACACATCCTGCTGTTCGCTGTCTTAACACAAACCCCCTCGAGTCCTTGTCCCCTCCTCCTGCTGGAAGTGAACCCCAAAGGCTGGCTGGGGTGCTCTCTCCTCTCAGGCTGCTGCGCCCACCTCGCCCTCACTGGGCTATGGGCAAAGCCGCCCCCTTCCTGCTCCCAAGGTCGCCCCCCCTTCCTGCTCCCAGGGTGGGCCCCCATGCTCAGAGCAGCAGGTGGTGCAGAGCAGGGCAGGACCTCACCCCAACACCAGCTCCCGTGGCCCCCTGGCGTCAGCAGGAGGGTAGGGGTGACCGTGTCTCGGGATGGGCACAGCTTTGCCCTCCCGCTGGGCCAGTCCTCACATCCGAGGCGCCTCCTCTTCCAGAATCGGAGGATGTGAGCACCGACCTGCACATGTTCTCTGAGGAGCAGATGGAGATCACGCTGGGAGAGGTGAGCCAGGCCCCGCCTCCTGGTCCGCTGGCCCCCCTGGGAAGGCGGCCCTTCCGCAGACCAGAGCCGCCACTGGGAGTGTGCTGGGCCAGTAAGGCAGGGCAGGGCAGGGCAGGGAAGGGAAGGGAAGGGAAGGGCAGGGCCAGGCTTTGTGGCAAGAAGACACCCCAGGCGCCGGTGCTGCCACCACTGGCCTCAGGGACACGCCGTGGGAGGCCTGGGCGGCTTCGTGGAGCAGGAAGCCTGAGGCCGGCACGTCCCCTGCAGATCACAGAGGGCTATGTCGGCCCCTTCAGCTCCATCAAAGTGCCCATCATCTTCTCCCCGGTCACCCCCGGCACCGTCCAGAGCAGGTTCCAGTTCACGTTCAAGAACCAGCAGTGCCCGACGGTGAGTGTCCTACAGCCGCTCCGTGCACAGCTCAGCGCACACACACGCCTCCCCGTGCGCCTGCCCCCGGCCCTGCGGCAGCGCACGCCTCGCACACTCAGGCAGCTGGTGGTGGCAGGGACAGTTGGCACCCAGAGCCAACAGTGACACATGTCCACACACATGTCCGTGAGCACATGCACACACGTGCCCACACGGTGTACGTCCACCTACGTGCGTGTCCCACACACATATGGACATGTGTTTGTGGGCACAGTCACGTGCATGTGTCCACGCGTGTCCAATTGTGCATGTTTTCACACACATGCACGCTTGTACACGCATGTGCACGTGTTCATGCATACAGCCTTTGCTCTAAATCCCTAGAAATGTCTTTCTTAATTTCCAAGTAGTTAAATTTTCTTTCATTAGTTTTTATCGTTTATTTTTTACGACTATGAAATTATGCTCAGATAATATAATGTGCAATCTCTCCTTTTTTTAAAAAATGTGTTAACGTTTTCTTTGTGACCAGAGGTGAGGTTGACTGTGAAGACGATGAACAGATCTGTTGGCCGGTTACGCCCGTTCCCCTGCCCC
>NW_005362885.1:438880-440054 GCF_000412655.1 Myotis brandtii
TCCAGTGCGAGGGCCCTTGCTCACGGCCACACGCTGTGCGTCTCTGAGGCCCACTCCCTCCCGCGCCGTGCTGGGCCGCCTCCCTCTCTGTCCCCCCAGCACAGCCACCCTGTGATCATCGCTTTGAATCTTTTTTAAAATATATTTTTATTGATTTCAGAGAGGAAGGGGAGGGAGGGAGCGAGAGAAACATCCATGATGAGAGAGGATCATTGATGGGCTGCCTCCTGCACGCCCCTTACTGGGGATGGAGCCCACAGGAGTGTGCTGGGCCAGTAAGGCAGGGCAGGGCAGGGCAGGGCAGGGCAGGGAAGGGAAGGGAAGGGAAGGGCAGGGCCAGGCTTTGTGGCAAGAAGACACCCCAGGCGCCGGTGCTGCCACCACTGGCCTCAGGGACACGCCGTGGGAGGCCTGGGCGGCTTCGTGGAGCAGGAAGCCTGAGGCCGGCACGTCCCCTGCAGATCACAGAGGGCTATGTCGGCCCCTTCAGCTCCATCAAAGTGCCCATCATCTTCTCCCCGGTCACCCCCGGCACCGTCCAGAGCAGGTTCCAGTTCACGTTCAAGAACCAGCAGTGCCCGACGGTGAGTGTCCTACAGCCGCTCCGTGCACAGCTCAGCGCACACACACGCCTCCCCGTGCGCCTGCCCCCGGCCCTGCGGCAGCGCACGCCTCGCACACTCAGGCAGCTGGTGGTGGCAGGGACAGTTGGCACCCAGAGCCAACAGTGACACATGTCCACACACATGTCCGTGAGCACATGCACACACGTGCCCACACGGTGTACGTCCACCTACGTGCGTGTCCCACACACATATGGACATGTGTTTGTGGGCACAGTCACGTGCATGTGTCCACGCGTGTCCAATTGTGCATGTTTTCACACACATGCACGCTTGTACACGCATGTGCACGTGTTCATGCATACAGCCTTTGCTCTAAATCCCTAGAAATGTCTTTCTTAATTTCCAAGTAGTTAAATTTTCTTTCATTAGTTTTTATCGTTTATTTTTTACGACTATGAAATTATGCTCAGATAATATAATGTGCAATCTCTCCTTTTTTTAAAAAATGTGTTAACGTTTTCTTTGTGACCAGAGGTGAGGTTGACTGTGAAGACGATGAACAGATCTGTTGGCCGGTTACGCCCGTTCCCCTGCCCCTCCCGCCCTTC
>NW_005362885.1:441437-442392 GCF_000412655.1 Myotis brandtii
CACTGAGCCACACGGCCCGGCCCCTCCTGCTGCAGGTCGAAGGCGGCCCTGCGTCTGAAGTTCGAGGTGTGCAAGGAGCTCAAGGGCCACATGGAGCTCCTGCCAGAGACGGGCTACATCCAGGCCCTGTCGACCTACTCGGTGCAGCTCAAGTTCCTGCCGCGGACGCGCCCTGTATTTCCAGCCTCCCGTAGCTCCCGCCTCCCGTACTCACTTTGTTCTGGAGAGGGCAGGGCGGAGCGGTTTGTTGTTGCCGTACTGATGCGTTCATTGGTTGCTGCTGGTCTATGCCCCGACCGGGCCCAAACCTACACCCTGGCGTATGGGGATGATGCTCTAACCAACTGAGCTACCCGGCCAGGGCTAATTGCAGGATTTAAAAGCACCACCAGATTAAAAATACATATATATAGAAATATTTAAATAAAAAAAATAAATCAGCCTGCGGACTGAAGGGTCCTGGGTTCGATTCCCAGTCGGGACACAGGCCCAGGTTTCG
This sequence comes from Myotis brandtii, assembly GCF_000412655.1. Taxonomy (NCBI): domain Eukaryota; kingdom Metazoa; phylum Chordata; class Mammalia; order Chiroptera; family Vespertilionidae; genus Myotis; species Myotis brandtii. The sequence continues at coordinate 441,937 of NW_005362885.1, forward strand.
GGGCGTGCAGGCGGCAGCCAATTGATGATTCTCTCTCATCACTGATGTTTCTCTCTCTTTCCCTCTTCCTTCCTATCTGACATCAATTACACACACACACACACACACACACGCACACACTCACACACACTCGCGCGCGCACACACACGTACACACGTGTGTGCACCACTCGGGTCAGTTTCACTGTCGTTTCCCAAAATATAACCGAGAGAAGCACATGCGAGCGGCGCCGTCTCTTGCAGACACACGCTCCCGGAGGACGCGGGCAAGTACTTCGACAGGGAGAGCAGGATCCTGGAGGCCCCGCTGACCATCCGCGTGGCTGACCAGGTCTGTGGGGGCCTCCCTGGTGTTTGGGGAGCAGGGGCTGCTCTGGAGTTGGGCCCCGGCAGGCTTCCAGTCGCCAGGCCTCACACGGCGGCCCCTGCCGGGGAGATGCAGGCGGGGGGGGGGGGG
>NW_005362885.1:442442-444940 GCF_000412655.1 Myotis brandtii
GTCAGCGGGGCTGGGAGCTCCCCAGGCTGCGGGCGGTCCCAGCACCCAGACCCCATGTGCCACACACTCACACACCTGCTCACACTCACACCCGCCACTGACCTCACACCCAGACCTCAGTGCGCGGGCATGCGCCTCCTCGGGACACACACACATGTGTGCACACGTGTGCACTCACTCCCGCGTCTCCCGTTGGCACCTCTGTTACAGCGGCATCCGCGTCCTTGCAGGTTGGGTGGCAGAAGAGGGGGTTCTCTGGAGGGCGAGCCGTGTCCGTGAGGGCCCCGCGGCCGCAGCGAGGCTCCTGGTGGTCCGTGACTGGCACGCGCTGGCCCTTTGCCCCTCAGGTCAAGCCCATAGAGTTCACCGTCCACGCCACCGTCACCACCTCGGACCTGGAGCTCAGCCCCCTGGAGGTGGACTTCGGCTACTGCACCATCTACGAGGCTGTCAGGACCCCGGTCAGCGTCTGCAACCTCTCCCTCCTGCCCCAGGAGTTTGGGTTCGTCGGGGTCCCCAAGGTGCGTCACGTCACGTGGGCAGGGCGGGCGTGGGGGCAGGGACTGAGTCAGGAAGCTCTGGGCACAGGTCAGGTGACTGCTGACCCAGAGTCCAAGCCGCCTCCCCCTCCCTGCCCTCCACGCCTCCCTCCCCACTGCTCTGCCCGGCTCTCTCTGCTGTCCCTCTCTCCGTCCCTCCTGCCCGTCGCTGCCTCACCCTGCCTTTCTCCATCCCTCCTCGCTCTCCTTCTCTGGCCGCTGCACACACAGACTCCAGACCCTCTGCCCTCCCTTCCTGCCAGACGAGGCCTCTCCCTGGCTGCCCGTCCTCTCCTGGAGCTGCCCCTCTGTAGACCTCACCGTCCATCACACTACACACATGTGCTCACATGCACGCAGACACTCACACGCACACTCACAGCATGTGCTCACATGCACACACTCACATACACACACAGCATGTGCTCACATGCACGCAGACATGCATATACTCACAGACATGCAGACACACATGCAGACACTTACATACACTCAGACACATGCACTCGCGTGCACACAGACACAGGTGCACTCATATGCGCTCACAGACATGCAGACACACACACACACTCACATGTGCACAGACACACACGCACGCAGCCGTGCTCGCGCACTAACATGGACACCTGCGTGCACGTCACTCTGCCGCGCCAGCCCGTGTGCCGCAGTCCCCGTGACGCGCCCGCAGACGCTGTGTGTTCTCCCTGGTGCCCGTGGTTCCTGTGCAGTTTGTGGACATCCAGCCCAACGACGGCTTCGGGACGATCCTGCCCCTGGAGACCGTGGAGCTGGACCTCATCTTCCAGCCCACGAAGGCCAAGGAGTACAACTTTGAGCTCGTCTGCAAGTCGGAGATCAACCGGTGAGTGGGGGGGGCGGGGCGGTGAGGGGGGACGAGGGGGCCGGCACTGGGCTGGCTGTGGGCTCCTCAGACCTGGCACAGATGCCTGGGGCCTTTGAGGGTAAGTGTGGGTGTGCATGTGTGGACATGTGTGTGTGGTGTGTGCCTATATGCATGTGAGTGTAGACACATGTGACTTCACATGACTGTGCATGTGCGGACATGTGCCTGAGTGTACGTGGTACATGTGTGTACATGTGTGGTGGGCATGTGTGAGTTTGTGTGCATATGTGGACGTGTGTGAGTTCGTGTGGCTGGGCATGTGTATACACGTGTGGACACGTGTGCTCATGTGTGTGGAGGTGTGCGTGTGTGTGAGAGTGTGTGAGTGCACATGTGGGCCTGACGAAGGACCTGAGTGAGAGGCAGACGACCCAGAATCCTGCGGGAGACGTGCTGCGTGTGAGCTCGTGGCGCGTGAAGAAAGGCGTTCATGGGTGAGTGGCGCCGGGGAGCACCCTGTTCCCGCGGGAGGAACGAAGCCGCACGTGAGTCACGGGGACCTGGGCCAGCGGGGGACAGCGGCCCGGCCCCTTCCTGGAGGAGAGCGTGTCCACCCAGCGCTCTGCCGTCTCCGTGCCGCTCAGCTGCCTGCGTCGAACACGAGCCGCAGGGAGGTGGAGCCGTGAGCATCAGGCCGGGGGCCGGTCACTTGCTGTGCCGTCCAGGTTCCCGAGCTGATACCCGAGGAGCAGTTTCCCTGTCGTACTTTCTCTAATGTCAGTAAACATTTAACCAAATGAGCCAGCAATTGCCTCCTTAGCACCCGTTTGACCTTGTGATTAACATGTTAACTGTCCACTAAACTGTGCCCAGAGCCTGCCACGCAGCTCAGCTGGTTAGAGCTTCTTCCCGAAACGCCGGGGGGGGGGGGGGTTCAATCCCTGGTCAGGGCACAGACCAGAACCAACCAGCGAGTCCATCGCTGAGGGAGCCACCGAGGGCTGCTTCTCTGTGTGTAAGCCTGGGGCGGGGGGCGGGGGGGGCGAGCACAGAGCCGCACAGCAGCTTCGAAGTGCATTGCAGTTAACGACAGGGACGGGGTCGTGAGCAAAGCC
>NW_005362885.1:446093-447025 GCF_000412655.1 Myotis brandtii
CTCCCCCTCTCTCCCCTGTCTCTTCCTCTCCCCCCCTCTCTCTCATCCCCCCCACACACACACACACCCCCCGCCTGACATGCGTCATGCCCCTTTGCTGTGCGGCCCAGGGAGCCCACTGAGCTTTGGAGCCGGCTGTGCTGGTCATGGGCAGGTCAGGGTGAGGAACTCACCCCCACATCTCAGAGGCGGAGAACAAAGTTTCCTTCCTCACTCATGTCGTGGGAGGTGGGCCGGGTCCTGGCCCACCAGGCTGCCTTCACGGACCCCGACCCACATGGGCAGAGTGGGCTTGGAAATCATGCCCAGCAGCCCACCCTGCCTTCCAGGAGGGAGTGGTCAGGGAGGCCTTCCCGGAAGGGGCGTGCTGCACTGAAATCCCAAGGAGAGTCGCAGGACCTCAGAGGGGAGCCAGGGAGCTGGGGGCAGTGGGTGCAAGGCGGGCAGGGTGCCCTCAGGGCCGGCTCTGCCCTCGACCCTCTCCCCCCAGAAATGCCTGGTCCAGGTGACCTTCCGGCCCGTGCTGTCCAACGAGCTGATCCGCCAGCAAGCCATCCGTGCCCAGGCTAAAGACGGGGAGGTCAAAGTGCGTGGGGCTGAGAGGCGGGCGTGGGGCGCAGGCTCTGGAAGGACCACCCCTCCCCTCGAGGCCCTTGGCCAGGCCCCAGGCCAGGAGCGCGGGCAGATGTTTGCTGTTTCCAGGGGCAACAACTTCTCCTCGGGAGGCCCCTCCCTCCTCCCTAGAGAGCACCCCCTGAGGGAGGACCCCAGAGGTGGCTTGGGGCAGGCGGGGCCTCCCCTCCCTGAGTCTGACCAGAGGGAGGACTGGACACAGCAGAGGAGCAGGGTCCACAGGCAGCCTCTGACCCGTGAGGGGCGTGCACCGGCTGGGGGGGACCCTGAGAGAGGGGGCGCCCCCCGGGTACGGCGCA
>NW_005362885.1:448387-448704 GCF_000412655.1 Myotis brandtii
CATCCGGGGAGGGAGGGGCTGGGGGCCAGGTGGGCACGGGCGCAGGTGCCACTGGCCGGCCTTGTTCCAGCTCCGAGGAGTACCAGGTGGCCCGGGCCACCCTGGCCAGGACGTTCCGGGGGAGGTTTGACAAGATCGTGGTCCCCTGCGTCGTGGCCAGTGGCGACATCCAAGACAGGAAGGGGACGGAGCCCCTGAGCTTCAGGTGCAGGGCCCTGGCCTGGGCGGGGCTGGCCGCTCACTGGTCACTCTTCCTCTTCCGCTCTGACCCAGACCCAGGGCCGGAGGGCAGGGCCAGGGGGTGGGGCCAGGGCTGG
>NW_005362885.1:448924-449202 GCF_000412655.1 Myotis brandtii
CTGGGGGCCGGGGCACAGGGCCTTCAGACGCCCTGCCTGCCCGCCCAGCCCCCACAACACCCTGTTCCTGGAGCTGTGGTGCCCGGCGGTGGCCCCGTCCATCATCGTGACGTCTGACAAAGGGTACACCATCTCCAACTTTGGTGACGTGGCTGTAGGTGAGTCCTCATTGGGCCCAGCCCCCCACCCCCACAGGAACCCAGGCCCCCAGGAACCACCTGCCCCCGTTTCAGGTCACCGGAGCATCAAGAAGGTGAACATCCAGAACATCTCCTTCC
>NW_005362885.1:450421-450730 GCF_000412655.1 Myotis brandtii
TGGCCAGTGCCAGCCCCAAGCTGAGGGGCCCGGTGTCCGCCCTGAGCTGAGGGACACGGTGTCCGCAGGCCCAGGAGACGCTGGACATCATCACCAAGAGGGGCACCCTCACCCTGACCCTCCTGGGCACCGGCGTGGCCTCCATGATCACGTGCTCCATCGCAGGGGACGTCCTGAACATGGGCTACGTGATCGCCAGGGAGTCCGTCTCCTCCACCTTCAAGGTGCCCGCCCCGCCCTGGCCCCACTCCATGCCCCCAACCAGGAGGCTGGGAGGGCCGCCCGCTGCCTGCACGGCCCTGGCCTCTG
>NW_005362885.1:452130-453350 GCF_000412655.1 Myotis brandtii
AGCCCCCCCACCCCCTCATGGCGTCCGCCCTGCTGCAGCTCAGGGGCGACGTGAAGGAGACCTACAAGGTCTTCTTTGTGGCCCAGGTGCTGGCCGGCCCCTGAAGCCACAGGGCTCTCTCGGCGGAGCCCCTAGACCCTCCTGCCCACCCTCGCGGCCCTCCCCGGTCTGTGGTCCAGACCAGACCACCCAGAGGCCTGGGAGCTGGCACCCCTGCTGGGCAGCCCTCTGTGTGACCCACGGTCGGGCCACCAGCCCCACAGCGGCTGCTCCCTGCAGCCCACTCGGAACCAGCAGCTGGGCCAGTCCTGCCACAGCCTGCTCCTGCCTGAGCCCTCAGCCCCCAGCCCGCCCACACCTGCCCCGTGGGAGGCAGGTCTGTCAATAAACCTTCCATGTGACCCTGTGTGCAGGTGTGTGTGGGGGCGACAGCGGCCACATGAGCACAGTGGGGGGGGGGGACAGCCCTGGGGAGGCAGCCCCGCCGCCACCACAGACAGGGCAGCCCACAAGTCGTGAGCTCCCCTGGCTCCCAGGGGCCTCAGGGGGGCCTCCTGGAGGGTGGTGCCTGGAGCACTTGGGGGACAACCGGCCGGGCAGGGCTGGGCTGGAGGTCAGACTGGCGGGGACCCAGAGAGGCCCAGGGGGAGTGAGAAGGGGAGGAGACTCCAAAGCCCCGGGAGGGGTGGGAGGGGGGGACTTAGCTTAGCCCCCTCTGCTCCTCACCAGATCCTGGATCCCAGATGACCCCAAGCAAGGAGGGAGCTAATGTGGGGGACACCCAGCCAGGGCCCGGGGGAGCCAGCGCATGAGTTGGGTTCCCTTTTCTGAACTGAGTCCAGACTCAGCCTCCGGGGACCACTGGCCCTTCAAAGTGGAAGCCGCCCCCCAACCCTGGCCCAGGAGAGGTACCTGGGAGCTCCAGATGGTGCCCGCAGCCCAGCACCGTGCCGGGCACCAGGAGGGCACTGCAGCCTTTCCTGGCAGAGGCTCAGGGCGCCAGCCTGGAGCCACATTCTCACCTGGTCCTTGGTGCCCTTGGGCCTGGAAGCCTGCCACCTCCCTCACCCAAGCTAGAGACAGTGGCCTAGAGCGACACTTTGCAGGACTCCTGTCCGGTGGGCAGAACCAGGTTTCTTCCTACCCCTCACGGGGCTGACCAGCTGGAGCCCAAGCTGCCTCCTCAGCCAGGGGTCAGAGGGGAAGTGGGGGAGAGGGGG
>NW_005362885.1:472878-473633 GCF_000412655.1 Myotis brandtii
CGGCCCTAGGAGGTTCGCCCTGCAGGTGGATTCCTGCCTCCTCCTAGGGCGCCCGCAAGAGGGGCAGGCCACTCTCCTGAGGGTGTGGCCCTCCTGCTGGCGCCCTGGAACTCAGTGCCAAGGTCCTGCCTGAGCCCCATGGGCTGGAAGGCAGTGCGGCAGGAGGGAGGAGGGGGAGGGGCAGCCTGGCGGGAGGGGCCCTGGGGGCTGCATTACAGCCGGGGTGCAGGACAGCTTTGGGACACAGTGCGGCAGAGGTCGGAGATGGAGGGGCAGGTGCCTGGCAGATCCTGGCAGGAGGGAGCCGGGCGAGGCCCTGCCCAAGGGGGTGTGCTGAGTGCAGTGGTGGGCGGGCGGGGAGCTGCTCCGCACTTGCGCCTGGTCACCGGATGGGGGCGCAGGGGGCACGGTGAGCCTAAGGGGCCTGGCCTGGTGGGCGGGGTGAGAACGAGGGGGACCTCCTGGAAGGGATGACCCAGCCGACTGGACAGCGGGCACTCCAGGCCCAGACTGAGCATGGCTTCCAGGCAAAATGCCCCTGGAGGGTGGTCGCCCGCAGCAGGGCCTACCCCGGGCCAGCCTCATGCGCCTGCAGGGCGCCGTGGGTGTGCCAAGTTTGGCCTCCTTTGTCCTGGGTGCCACCCCCACCGGCTGCAACTCCCCAGCCAAACGGCAGGGCAGGCTGAGGGCTCCGCACCTGAGCCGAGATCGAGACCACCCCCAAATCCTGAGACCACCCCCAAACCCCGAGACCA
>NW_005362885.1:474833-476289 GCF_000412655.1 Myotis brandtii
CTCCTGGGGAGTCCCCTGGAACATGGTCGCCGGCCTGGGCACTGGATCGTGCAGGCGGCCCAGGACAGCGTGTCCTGGGAGTGAGCCCAAGGCCACTTGCGGAGCCTGGAGGCAGCCAGGCCAGCGCCGGACGCAGCCCAGCTCTCGCCAGGAGGAGGTGTCCGGCCTGAAGAGAGAGTCTCTCTGTTTGTGTGTTTTTAATGATATAGATTTTTTTAATGCTTTTTAAATGTTTTTATTAATGAGAGGAAGGGAGAGGGAGAGAGAGAAACATTAATGATGAGCATCATGGATCGGCTGCCTCCTGCACGCCCCACATTGGGGATCGAGCCTGCAACCCGGAAATCGGAACCCTGACCTCCTGGTTCATAGGTTGATGCCCAACCCCTGAGCCACCGCGGCCGGGCTCTGGTCTCCTTTTCCCCGTCCACTTTCCTGCCTCACGTGGTGGGCCATCGGGGAGCAGGTGCCTGCGCGGGTGCGTCCAGCGGTAGGGTCTCGCTCCCCTGCCCAGGCTCGTCCTGCTCGCCGTCCTGCTGCTGCTGCCCGTAGCCTACAGCTCCGTGCAGTACCCACTGGGCATGCGGCTACCCCTGCCCTTCCCGGAGCTGGACCTGGACGCCATGACCCCTCCCGCCTACAGCCCCATCTACACCCTGGAGCTGCCTCCCTCCTACGATGAGGCTGTCAGGATGGCCAAACCGGGACAGGAAGAGCCATCTCCTCCGTAGCCTCGCCCCCTAGGGCCCGGGGACCCCCGAAGAGCGGGGGAGCTGAGCCTCCAAGCCCAGCCCCCCCCAGCTGTCACCCTGGTGTCTCTCCGAGGGGGTGGGGAAGGTCTCCCAATGCCACCAGCCGCGCTGTGCTCCCAGGAGACCCCCAGCCCCCCTCCCCATCCTTCCCCTGGGAAGGCCAGACGTCCAGCACATTGCTGCAGCCCTGGCCTCGTTGCTATGCAACGCCAGGCAGACACACACACACACACACACACACACACGCAGGTTGCTACATCCAGCCCCAGCCCCAGCCCCTGGCCCAGGCCCAGGCCCAGGCCCAGCAGGCCCTCTGCCCAGAGGAAGTCCCACAGGTCTGATCCTCCACAGCGTTTTGGAGAATAAAGTTTGTATCTGAGTGGCCTCTGCCTGCAGGAAAGGGCTTGCTCCGGGAGGGGCTCTCGGGCCGCCCCCCCACGCTGGCAGGTGGACAGGGTGAGTGCTTGGGCCCGACCTGCACCAGCCTCACCTTCGGGCTGCGCTTGTGGGATCGGGTGTCACAGCAGGTGCCGGGCTGTGCGCCCTGGCTGCCTCTGGGAAACCCTCCCCTTTCCAGACCCACATCTGTGCCAGGCGGGGGCGGGGGAGCCACAGGAGTCTGGCGGGCGCGTTTATTGGCTACTTTTCTGGGTGGGTGGGGCAGGTGGGTGAGCAGGGCAGGTGGGTGGGGCAGGGCAGGGCAG
>NW_005362885.1:476671-477007 GCF_000412655.1 Myotis brandtii
CAGGTGGGTGGGGCTGGGGGGGGAGCGGCTCCTGGTCTGGCAGGCCTCCCAAGGCCTAGCAGCGGCTCCTACTGGACCAGCTTGAAGGACTCTCCGGTCATCATGGCCACGAACTCTGGCAGCAGAGGGACAGGTCAGTGCCCAGCCTGCCTGGCTGTGGGCTCCCAGGCCCCCCCCATTCCCCCCTCACCCTCGTAGTCGATGGTCCCGTCCCCGTCCTTGTCGGCCTCCTTCATCATCTGCTCCGCCTCCACCTCATTGAGGGGCTCGCCCGCATTCGTGAGCACATACCTGCAGGGCCCCCCAAACCCCCAGCCCTGAGTGGCAGCCGGCAGG
>NW_005362885.1:477221-478066 GCF_000412655.1 Myotis brandtii
CCCCTCGCAGCCGCCCCAGGCCCCGCGCGTGCGGCCTCACTGTCTCGGTCCACGTCCTTGGCCATGGACGCCAGCTCGCTCTTGGTGGGGTTGATGCCCAGCAGGCTCATGAGCCGCTCCAGCTCGGCCGTCTTCACCTGCCCGTTGCCCTCCTCGTCGAACATCTCAAAGACCCCCTTGTACTCCTTGATCTGCTCGGCTGTCAGGCGCTCGGCCTGCGGGGACATGGGGACCCGCCGCCAGCTTCACAGGGGCCCTCTGCCCCTCGGTCCAGGGAGGTCTGAGGCCCCAGGACACGTGGCACAGACCCCCTGCAGAGTGTGTGGTTTAGAAAGGAGGCCCCCTGCCCTGGTCAGTGTGGCTCAGTGGGTAGAGCATCAGCCTGCGGACCGAAGGGTCCGGGTTCGATTCCGGTCAAGGGCAGGTACCTGGGTTGCAGGCTCCTTCCCAGCCCTGGTCGGGGCTCGTGTGGGAGGCAACTAATAGATGTGTTCCTTTCAAATCGATGTTTCTCTGTCTTTCCCTCTCTCTTCCACTCTCCCTAACAATCAATGGGAAATATCCTCAGGTGAGGATTAAAAAATAAAAATAATAAAACATTAAAAATAAAAAGGAGGCCCAGCCCAGGGCCAGCTCCCAGACCAGGGGGAGCAAGTGGTGGGCGTCCAGAGATGGGTGTGGCTGCCAGGCAGCTTAGGGGAGGGCCCTGGGGTGGGGCCAGCGCACAGGTCAGCCCTGAGGGAGCAGGGGCTGCAGGCAGGGCCACAGCAGGGGACACAGGTGAGAGCAGGTGAAGGGCACCTGGACCAGCGTGGGGAGGAGCCTGATGGGAGGGGGGCTCCTTG
>NW_005362885.1:478487-479277 GCF_000412655.1 Myotis brandtii
CCGCACACAGACACAGTTTATGGCAGAGCCTGTCCTGGCCCCGTCTGCCTGCCGCCTCCATGGCAGCTTCCTGAAGGGCGGTGCGGTCTCGGCCCCCACTCTGCCCTCTCCTCCAGCCTTGCTGGGCTTCTTCCTCGGTCCCAGGGAGACCCTCACAGCTCCAGGTCCCACCATCCCTGCGCCTGGGGGCTCTGTCCACCGTTGCCCCAGGCACTGCCCCAGCCCCGCTCCCACCCAGCAGCCCCGGGACTCTGCCGGGAGCAGCCTTACCATGTCTGCGGCCGGCCGAGAGGACACTGCACAGGGTCACCAGAGCTGCTGTGGGCAGAGCACAGGGCAGAGGCGGCCGCGTTTATCTGGGCCTGGCTGCCTGGGGTCCCTGGGGCCCAGGTCCCAGGATCCTTTTATGGCCAGGAGATCCTGCTGCCCTATTTCGGGACAGGCATGGCTCTTCCCTGCATGGCCTCTTCCTGGCTCTCCTCCGCCTGAGCATCCCCTCACCCTGGAGCCCCCCTCGGACCCTGGGCCCCAGCAAGAATGGACGCGTAGGGCCAGGGGCACAAGAGAGGCAGTTCTCTCTTCACCGTGTCGCCGCCTCCCCCTCCGTGGCAGGACCCTCACAGTGGCTGCTGTCACCTATTTGTGAGGGTTCCTGTTGGGTGTCCACCCCGGTCAGCACCCCCCTCATGCCCGTGAGGGCCCAGCGCCCAGGCGGTGCCAGCGCCTGGCAGGTGCTCTAAACACGGGGAGGGCAGCAGGCCTCTCCCGCCCCCGGGGCCTGCAGCAGGGG
>NW_005362885.1:479694-482905 GCF_000412655.1 Myotis brandtii
CCCCGGGCCCAGACCGGCCACACGGAGGCCAGGCCAGGCCCCCTCCGGGCACTCGGCGGCTATTCTGGGGTTCCTCGGGGAAACCTGACCCCCTTCCACACAGAGCAGCAGAGCTGGCTCCCGAGGGAGCTGGGAGCCAGGCCGTTCAGTGACAAGATGCCACAGCTGCACACACACCTGCACACGTGCTCAGCCCCGAGACACACGCACCCACCCCACCCGCCTCCCAACACCTCCTAACACAGAGCACCAGACCTGTGGAGGGGGCTCCTCCCACCCCCTCCAGTCCCTGCCCCCAGGGATAGTCCCAGGCAGCCCCCACTCAGTTCCCATCACTGTCCCCCATCCCACCCCGTGTGTGGTCCCCAGAGTCTCTCGCACACACACACACACACACACACACACACACACACACTCACACACACACACACCTGCCCCAGCCTGGGCCGCCTGATGAATCTGAGCAGGTGAGCCATGCCCTGTCTTCCCCTCCCCCACCCTCCCGAGCTGGCTCCAGCCTCCAGCGTCCAGCGTCCAGCGTCCACCGAGGCCCAGGCCAACTGCTGAGGGCACAGGATTTGTGCTGACGGGACGGGATGGCTCCCGCGGGCGCCAGGTCACGGCGGCCAGGCTGGAAGAGAGTCCTGCTCCGAGTCCCCGAGTCCCAATACCTCACTCCCTTGCAAATCCCAAACCACAGGCATCGGAAGTGGAACGCCATTTCAGGGAAACTCTTCGCATCCAAAAGCCCAAACACAGTGTGTGGAGAAGACAGGAAGGGAGATAGCCCAGCGGGCGGGAGCCTCGGGCGGAGGAGAAAACAAGGGGGGTAACTTCACGTCACTCTACGAGGCTCTGGCGCCCCGGCATTTGCTCCAACAGTCGTCTAGATCTCGCTGTGAGGTTTTTTCCCATATATTTATGGATTCAGTGGTGAAATTTACATAAAATATTACTCATTGAACATTAATTACATACCACAGTGTTTTTATTTTCTTTTTAGAGAGAAAGGAAGCGAGAGGGAGAAAGAGAAACATCAAGGCAACAGCATAACACTGATTGGCTGCCTCCTGCACGCCCCCTACTGGGGATCACGCCTGCAACCTGGGCATGTGCCCTGAAGCGTCAGGTCCCCCGGCCTGGTGCCGGGCAGAGGCCACAGCCTGAGGTCCTCCGTCAAGCCCCGCCTCTGCTGTGGGCGCAGCCATCTTGTGACAGCATGACGGAGTGAGGGTCAATTTGCATATTACCACCGTATTATATAGGATTATTATTTTTTAAAAATATATATTTCTTTATTGATTTCAGAGAGGAAGGGAGAGGGGAGAGAGAGAAACATCAATGATGAGAGAGAATCATTGATGGGCTGCCTCCTGCACGCCCCCTACTGGGGATCATGCCTGCAACCTGGGCATGTGCCCTGACCTGGAATCGAACCAGTGACCTTTGGTGCACAGGACAAGGCCCAACCACCTGAGCCACACCAGCCAGGACAACAATCTTTATTTATTATTATTACTAGGGGCCTGGTGCACAAAATTCGTGCACATTAAAAGGGAATTAATTAGAGGAAATGTTTTAACATTGCTATTTGCCCTTTCTCTATAATAGAAGTGTCAGGGATGAAAATTAGTAAAATGTATATGAAAATCTTCCTCCTGTCAGAGTCTGGGGCACGCCACGGGACCCAGAGTCAAGTCCCCGCCCACCCGCATGCACCTTGAAATTGTGCAAGACCCAGACCCGGCGGCCCCATCCCCATTGGGCAAGACCCAGACCCGGCCGGCCCCACCCCCGTCAAGCCCCGCTGGGCGGGGGGCACAGCGTCAGGTCCCCCGGCCTGGTGCCGGGCAGAGGCCACAGCCTGAGGTCCTCCGTCAAGCCCCGCCTCTGCTGTGGGCGCAGCCATCTTGTGACAGCATGACGGAGTGAGGGTCAATTTGCATATTACCACCGTATTATATAGGATTATTATTTTTTAAAAATATATATTTCTTTATTGATTTCAGAGAGGAAGGGAGAGGGGAGAGAGAGAAACATCAATGATGAGAGAGAATCATTGATGGGCTGCCTCCTGCACGCCCCCTACTGGGGATCGAGCCTGCAACCCAGGCATGTGCCCTTGGCCGGAATCGAACCTGGGACCCTTCAGTCGGCTGGCTGATGCTCTATCCACTGAGCCAAGCCGGCTAGGGCTATTATTATTATTAGTGATAAAAACACACCTCATAGCCCTGGCCGGTGAGCTCAGTGGTTAGAGTGTCGGCCTGAGGACCACAGGGTCTCAGGTTCAATTTCCAGTCAAGGGTATGTGCCTGGGATGCAGGTTCAATCCTGGGCCCTGGTAGGGGCCTATTTGGAAGGCAACCAATCGCTGTGTCTCACCTGGATGTTTCTCTCTCTCACCGTCTCCTCCTTCCCTCCCACTCTCTCTAAAAATCAATAGAAAAAATATCCTGGGGTGAGGACTAACAACAACCAAAAATCACACCATACAGAATTTACCCTCCTCACCCTCTGCGGGCACAGCTCGGGACTCAGCACATTCACGTGCTGTGCAGCTGTCGCCTCTGCAGGGCTGTCCATCTTCCCAAACCGACACTGTCCTGCTCCAGCACTCACCCCGCCTCCCCCGCCCGCACCACCGGCTGCTCTCTGTCCCTGGACCTGCCGCCTCCAGGGCCCCCGGGGAGTGGAGTCACACAGCCTCTGTCCTCCCGAGCCTGGCTCATGTCGTGGAGCACCATGTCCCCGAGGTCCAGGCCCGTCGCGCGCGGGGTCAGAACTTCCTTCTTTTTTTAAGGCTGGGTAATAATATCATTGTATGTGGAATTAGTCAGGATTCTCCACAAAAGGCAGCCAATTACATATAGATTTATTATTATAGGGACGTGGCTCACGTGGCTGTGGAGTCCAAGAGATTCCAGGACCTGCCGGCTGCGAGCAGGAGGCCCAGGAGAGCAGGCGGAGAAGGCCGAGAGCCAAGAGCGCACATGTCCGAGGCAGGAGAGGGACTCGCAGCTCAGCCGGTGCCTGTGTGTCCCATTCGGACCTCAGAGCTGGCGATGCCCGCCCTCTTCCTCCCTCGTCATCAGATGCACAGGCTCATGCCTTCCCCAGGCGCCCTGGCCCACACCGCCTCCTCCTCACTGTGTCCCACCTTTTGACACCTGGCCCCGCCCCTCCCTGGCACTGGCCCCGCCCCTCCCCG
>NW_005362885.1:483786-484053 GCF_000412655.1 Myotis brandtii
CCCGGCCCTGGCCCCTGCTCCTCCGCGGGCCCGGGGGCTGTCGTGTTCTGTGGCTCCGCCTTGTCTTCCTGGGTCTCGGGTGCATGTGGCCACACAGGCCCTCTGTCCGAAAGCTAAGAGGTTCTCAATGCATCGGGAGCCTCAGACCCGCTGCAGCGAGTTCCGGGGGGCGGGGGCCTGGAGGGCTGTCCTGCACAAGCGGGAAACTGAGGCTCAAAAAGGGGAAGCCCTTGCCAAGGGGGGTGCTGCCTGTCCGGCTTCTGTGCA
>NW_005362885.1:484934-485932 GCF_000412655.1 Myotis brandtii
CATGGCCCGGCCTCAGCGTGACCCACAGCCCCTCACCCTCGTCGGTCTTTCTCCCCCTGGTCTCCCTCAGAGGTCTTCCCACCTGAGTGCCCACCCAACCCCGGCCACCAGGGGCTGTCGGAGGGCAATGGGGCCAATCAAGTCTGACCTGCAGGCTCCGCCGCCCCCAGGGGGACCCAGCGCAGGTGAGAGCCCAGGAGAACAGCAGACACAGTCCCAGGCTGACGTCACGGTGAGAGCTCCCGGGCCCTGGTGCCGGGCAGCACCCCTGGGCCCCAGCGCTGGTTTCCAAAACACCCAGGCCTGCAGGCCCCGCCACCCAGGAGGGACCAGCGGTGCTTCCAGCTCCACCCAGCACCCCGCTGCCTGGGGTCCCAGCCCACCTCCTCCTTCACCTTCAGGCCTCTGAGCTCTGAGCTCGCCCCCTCTCGCTCCACCCTCCCCAGGTCTGCTGGCCCCATTCCTGCCCGCTCCGCTCACTGTTGCGCCTTCCACGCACACCTTGCATCATCTCCCCGGTGGCAGGTGGGCTGGGCCTCAGGGGCAGGATCCCTGTGACAAACAGCCCCCAGGCCCTGGAGCACAGCAGAGCTGAAGTCCAGATGGAGGTCCCCTGTGGAGTCCCTGCAGGACTGAACCCCGGGACTGGGGCCTGGGGACGCTGCAGGGTGCACTGGGGCCCGGGCATCTGCTGTCTCCCCCCACCCCCACCCCAGGGCACTGGCTGTGGTCCCCACCTGACTCGCCTGGTGGCCTAGGGCCGAGGGGCAGGAGAGCACAGTAGGGACCCAGGGACCCTCCCACAGCTGTCCCCTCCCCCTCCCCGTCCACACCAGACCCCAGACACTCCCTCAGCCCCCGGCACCCACCCCCACCTCCGAAGGTGGATGGAGGCAGGTGCTGAGCTGCCCTAGGTCCTGACAGGCTGGCGTCCCGAAAGGGGCAAAGGCAGAAGGAAGGCAGGCTCAGAAGGCAAGGAGGCCCAGGTCACCTGCCTC
>NW_005362885.1:486212-489468 GCF_000412655.1 Myotis brandtii
GGGAGGGAGGGGACCCCGGGCTGAGCAGTGTCCCCGGGTGTTCAACGGAAATAAGGGCGCTCAGCGGGATGGGACTCGAGACCCCTTGCAACACCTGTGCCACCAGCAGCTGGCATGGCCACCGTATCCAGAGCCTCTCCAGGCTGCCCCGGGGCGAGGAGGCTCTGCTCTGCAGACAAAAGCAGGCACCGGGAACAGCGAAGGCTCTAGGCCAGTGGTTCTCAACCTTCTGGCCCTTTAAATACAGTTCCTCACGTTGTGACCCAACCATAACGTTATTTTCGTTGCTACTTCATAACTGTGATGTTGCTACTGTGATGAATCGTCATGTAAATATCTGATATGCAGGATGGTCTTTGGCGACCCCTGTGAAAGGGTCGTTCGACCGCCAAAGGGGTCGCGACCCACAGGTTGAGAACCGCTGCTCTAGGAGGTGGAAGATGGCAGCCATGTGGGATGAGCAGGTGCTTTGCTAGGGCGCCTGGGGGAGGAGCACTGGGGCGGAGGTGAGGGACAGGAAGGGTCCCCTCCTTCCTTCCGAGGCGCCCCCAGGCCCGGCACTCAAGGCCTAGCCCCGTCCTGCCTCCTGGCTGCGTTACACGTGCCCCCTCAGCCCAGCTCTGGGCCTCGTCCTGGTCCCTGCTGCCCTGGCCGCGTGACCCTGTGGAGGTTCAGAACCAGCCACCCCAAGATGTGCCTCAGTGATGTGGACATGAAAAACGTCCACGCCTCGGCCCTGGCTGGGTAGCCAGCTGGTTAGAGCGTCACCCCGACAGGCCGAGGCAGGTCTGGCTCCCCAGGCAGGGCACCTGCGGGAATCAGCCAGCGACTGCAGCCAAGAGTGGAACAAGCGTCGATGTCTGTCTGTTTCTCTGTCTCTCTTTCTCTCCCCCCGCTTTCCTTTCTCTCTAAAAATCAATCAATCAATAAAAAAATCTCCCCCCCAAAAAAATGTCCCAGTCTCTAGATAATTTTTTATTTTTAGTCCTCACCCAAAGATATGTTTATTGATTTTGGAGAACATCTATTGGTACATACCTCAACCAGAAACCTCACTGAGCCACACCAACCAGGTGAGAGCTTTTATGAGTTTATTTGAACCAAACTGACAACAATTGCTGGGGAAGCAAATTCTCAAAGGATTGAGCAAAAGCTCTGGAGAGTGAGTTTTCCAGCTTATTTAACATCACATGGAATCCCAAGGGACCCTGAACAGCCAAAGCAACCTTGAAAAAGGACGCAGTTGGAGGTCCCACGCTTCCTGATGAAACCGACGGCAAAGCCACGGTGATTGCACCAGCTGGTGCTGCAGACAGACAGACAGACAGAGGCTGGTGGGACGCACGGAGCCCCGAAATCAGCCTCACCCCTGTGGTCACATGGATTCCCACCAGGGGCCACGGCCACGGCCACGGCCACGACGGGAAAGGACAGTGTCCTCAGCAGATGGCGCCGGGAGGACGGACGGCCACGCCGCAGGGTGAGGATGGACCCGACCTCGCACCACACACAAAGGCAACTGACCAGCATCAAACTTTTATGAGTTTATTTGAACCAAACTGACAACAATTGCTAGGGAGGCAAATTCTGAAAGGATTGAGCAAAAGCTCTGGAGAGTGAGTTTTCCAGCTTATTTAACATCACGTGGAATCCCAAGGGACCCTGGACAGCCAAAGCAACCTTGAAAAAAGAACGCAGTTGGAGGTCCCACGCTTCCTGATTAAACCGACGGCAAAGCCACGGTGATTGCACCAGCTGGTGCTGCGGACAGACAGACAGACAGACGGAGGCCGGTGGGACGCACGGAGCCCCGAAATCAGCCTCACCCCTGTGGTCACATGGATTCCCACCAGGGGCCACGGCCACGGCCACGGCCACGACGGGAAAGGACAGTGTCCTCAGCAGATGGCGCTGGGAGGACGGACGGCCACGCCGCAGGGCGAGGTGGGGACCTGACCTCGCACCACACACAAAAGTAACTCAAAATGGGTCAGAGACCCAAATGTAAGACTTCAGACTATAAAACCCTGACAAGAAGGCGAAGGAGCAAGTCCCCATCTCCCCCCCAAAAAAATGTCCCAGTCTCTAGATAATTTTTTATTTTTAGTCCTCACCCAAAGATATGTTTATTGATTTTGGAGAGAGAGAGAGAGAAACATCTATTGGTACATACCTCAACCCGCAACCTCACTGAGCCACACCAGCCAGGTGAGAGCTTTTATGAGTTTATTTGAACCAAACTGACAACAATTGCTGGGGAAGCAAATTCTCAAAGGATTGAGCAAAAGCTCTGGAGAGTGAGTTTTCCAGCTTATTTAACATCACATGGAATCCCAAGGGACCCTGAACAGCCAAAGCAACCTTGAAAAAGGACGCAGTTGGAGGTCCCACGCTTCCTGATGAAACCGACGGCAAAGCCACGGTGATTGCACCAGCTGGTGCTGCAGACAGACAGACAGACAGAGGCTGGGGAGAAGTGGCAGAGATGGTACAGACCCACCCAGTGGAAGAAGAGATGCCAAAGGGCAGAAAAGCCAGGTTAGGCCAGAGGCAGGAGGGTAGGACAGTGTCCTCAGCAGATGGCGCCGGGAGGACGGACAGCCACGCCGCAGGGCGAGGTGGGGCCCGACCTCGCACCACACACAAAAGTAACTCAAAATGGGTCAGAGACCCAAATGTAAGACTTCAGACTATAAAACCCTGACAAGAAGGCGAAGGAGCAAGTCCCCGTAAAATCAGGTTCGGCGATGGCTCTTTAGCTCTAACTCCAAAACCACAGCAGCAGAGACAAGAAATAGAGGTACGTGGGGCTTCCTCAAAACTAAACGTCTGTGCCTCGGGGACACCATCGACGGAGTGAAAAAAACAGCTGACAGAGCAGGAGAAGAATATTTGCAAATCGCATACCTGACACCGGTTTAGCGTCCGGAATATACGAGAGCTCACAGCCCCCCAATCTCCACAGTCAAAAACAGGCTCAGCCTCCTCGGGGGGCTCAGGGGCTCAGGGGCTGAGCGCCGACCTAGGAACCAGGAGGTCACGGTTTGATTCCCAGTCAAGGCACAGGCCCGGGTTACGGGTTCGATCCCCAGTGCGGGGCGTGCAGGAGGCAGCCGATCCATGATCCTCTCTCATCATTGATGTTTCTATCTCTGTCTCCCTCTCCCTTCTTCTCTGAAATAAATAAAACATATTTTTTAGCCGAAACCGGTTTGGCTCAGTGGATAGAGCGTCGGCCTGCGGACTGAAAGGTCCC
>NW_005362885.1:489594-490558 GCF_000412655.1 Myotis brandtii
TCTCTCCCTTCCTCTCTGTAAAAAATCAATAAAATATATTTTTTAAAAAAACAACATATTTTTTAAAAAGACAGACAGTAATAAATGTTGGCGAGAACCCGGAGCCATCAGACCCCATGTGTGGCTGCGGGGGTGTACACCAGTGGGCCTGCCATGGGAGACGGAGTGGCAGTTCTCGGGTTAGCGTGCCCCCTGACCCCGCAATCCCACCCCTAAGCAAATACTCAAAAGAACTGGAAACAGCCCTGACCGGTTTGGCTCAGTGGATAGAGCATCGGCCTGCAGACTCAAGGGTCCCGGGTTCGATTTTGGTCAAGGGCATGTACCTTGGTTGCCGGCCACGTCCCGGGTCGGGGGTGTGCAGGAGGCAGCTGATCGATGCTTCTCTCTCATCGGTGTTTCTAACTCTCTATCCCTCTCCCTTCCTCTCTGTAAAAAATCAATAAAATATATTAAAAAAAAAAAAAAAGAACTGGAAACATGTTCAGAGCAGCTCTAATCACGAGGCCGAAAGGCAGGAACAGCTCACGTGTCCATCCGCCGTGACAGGCAAACGCGTGTGGTCTGTCAGCCTTAACAGGAGCGAAGCCTGACACCCACGACCACGTGGAGGGACCTCGAGAGCGTGGTGCTGAGAGAGGGAGGCAGACGGGACAGTCACCCCAATGCAGGGACAGACAGCGGGTCAGTGGCTTCGGGGCGGGGAGGGGGGCGCAGAGGGGAGTGCTGCTCAGGGTGTGGGTTTTCTCGGAGGCGATGAGGATGGTCTGACACTAGACGGAGGTCGGCTGCGCGATCATGTGATATGTAAATGTCACTAAACGGGACTCTTCAAAGGGTTTAAATGATAAATTTTACCACAACGTAAAACGAACACGTAGCTGATGAGACAGAAACTATGTAGGGAGCCGGGAGTCCTGGGAGGGCTTGAGAGGTGCCCCCCAACTTCCCCGCCACCCTCCCA
>NW_005362885.1:490791-491272 GCF_000412655.1 Myotis brandtii
CCCCCAGGTCAGGGGGAAGCGGGACACCCTGTGTGGAGGAACTTCCCCGTGGACACCTCCTGCTGGGCTGAGCAGAGGGGAGGTGGGGACATGGCCACTTGGGCACAGGGCTGACCTGCCCCCTCAAGGGAGGGGCAGTATAATGGGGTTTTTCATATATATACATACACACACACACACACACACACACACACACACACACTAGAGGCCCAGTGCATGAATTTGTGCACGGGTGGGGTCCATCGGCCTGGCTGGTGATCGGGGCAGTGGGAGGTTGGCAGCTGCAGGAGGTTGGCTGTGGGAGCTCACTGACCACCAGGGGGCAGCTCCTGTGTTGAGCGTCTTCCCCCTGGTGGTCAGTGCGCATCATAGCGACCGGTCGTTCGGTTGTTCGGTCTGTTCAGTAGCTTAGGCTTTTATATATAGAGACTAGAGGCCCGGTGCACAAAAATTTGTGCACTCGGGGGGGGGGGGGGGGGGG
>NW_005362885.1:491996-492892 GCF_000412655.1 Myotis brandtii
ATTTGCAACATAGTACATAGTTGCTTAGAGTTGCAACTCAGAGGCCGGCAAGTCAGGCGGGGAACGTTGGAGTCTGCAGTCACTGGAGCAAGCAAGCCTCATGTTCGCTTCCAGCTGCCTGGCTGCCGGCCGCCATCTTGGCTGACAGTTAATTTGCATAAGGATATGCTGATTAGCCAATGGGAAGGGTAGCGGTCGTACGCTAATTACCATGTTTCTCTTTTATTAGTGTAGATATTTATTGATTTCAGAGAGGAAGGGAGAGAGCAACATCAATGATGAGAGAGAATCATGGATCGGCTGCCTCCTGCACACCCTACACTGGCTGGGGACCGAGCCCACAACCCAGGCATGTGCCCTGACTGGGAATTGAACCGTGACCTCCTAGTCCATAGGTCGACGCTCAACCCGAGCCCCGCCGGCCGGGCTGATGGGGTCTTTCTGATGGAGATTCCGGTCCCTGCAGGTCTGTGACCTGTGAAGAGACCATGGGGCAGTCAGGACAGCAACCAAGACGTAGGCTCAGAGGAAGGGCCGTTCCTTCTAGGCACCCAGGGCCGGGGTGCCATGTGACAACACCCCGGTGGTGGGTGTGGCGAGACAGCTGTGACCTGGGTGCCCCCCCCACCCCCCGTGCCCCTGTCCTGTGGACCTGTTCCCTGCCCTCAGGGAAGGCTGCTCTGCCCGTGGCTGCTGCGCTGGACACGCCCCCCCCTTGGCATCTTTGCATCAGGAGACCTCGGGCAGCTTCCTGGGGTGAGAGGGCAGTTCCAGGGCAGCTCTGAGTCTGTCTTTGAGCTGTCACTGTCCTGGGGGGCCTGGCAGGGCTCAGGAGGGCTTCGCTAGGCACCCCCAGGCTGGACTGTCTCCCCCTCCTGCCCCCCCGCCCCCCCCCC
>NW_005362885.1:493187-496693 GCF_000412655.1 Myotis brandtii
TCTCTTCCTTCCCTCCCCCCCTCCCTAGGCCTCTGCGTGTCTGCATCACACTTCCAGTGCCCCCAGCTGCCCAGGCCCAGGATGTGCCTCGAGCAGAGCCTTGCACTAGCTGGGCTGGCGGCTGCCCCGCCTGCTGCAGGCGGCTGCGGGAAGCTGGGAGAACAATTGTGGCCTCCCTGCCAAGGAGCCGCCCAGGCCCCGACAGGAAATGGGGCTGGGGTGGGTGGGAGCACTGACTGCCCCTGGGGCACTCCTGATGCCCCCCAGGCTGCCGTAAGGGTTGGGGCAGAGAGCAGGGGGCAGGCTGGAGCCTGCCCAGCCCTGTCCCTCCAGGCTCTGACCCAGCATCCGGTTTTAGGGCCCAGAGGCCAGAGGCAGGGGCCGGCCAGGAGGAGCCAGGAGCCTGGGCCCTGCTGCCTTGGTCCCGCTTTTAGGCAACAGGCGGTGGGGACGCCTTTGTTTCCCTGCCCAGCAGCCTGCCTCCCTGGAGATGGCCCTTTGCTGTGGGAGCTGGGGTGTCCCAGTAGGGCCCGAACTCTGGCTCCTCCACCCCCTGCCTCCAGGACCACACGGGACCCAAGTGCGGCCTTTCAGAGGCCTCCTGGGTCAACACAGGCCACTCCAGAGCCTGTGGAGCCCGGTGGCTTCTAGGCTGGGGGTGACAGGAGGCGGCCATTCCCCGCCAGGCAGAGAGAGAAGAGGAAGCACCACGGGAGGGGGTGGGAGCAGAGCCAAGTAGGGAGCCTCACAGCCTCGGGGAACGCCTGGATCCAGCCATGCCTGATACCCACCATCTGCACATGGACTCGTTCCCTGAGCCAGTCAATTGCCTCTTTTCACAGCGGCTGGTTTGAGCTTCTGCCACTCGCTGCCCTAAGATCTGACGAGTCTCCCCGCTCTCGGTTGCCTCCTTCTCGGTTAGAGACGTTTGTGTCTCAACCAAAGGTGCCTCGCTCCACGAACTCCAAATCCCATCGATGGAGCCAGGCCTCGCCTCTCCCATGCCTCCCCTGAGGGATGTCCAGTTCCTGACCAAAGGGGGTGACCAGGAGGGTGCCAGGCACAGGGGTCAGGTCACGAGAAGCATGGCTGGGGCTTGGGGACCGGAAGGGGGAGGCGGCTGCTTCTACTGCACAGGGGGAGGGTGCAGGGGTCCTTCAGGGCGCCGTCGGCAAAGGCAATGCCAGCACCCTCCCCAGGGCTGGTGAGGCCGTCTGCCCAGCACACCAGCCTCCTGGCCTCGATGCCAACCTTGCTGGCCACACCCATCTTGGGGCCTTGACCCCTCCCTGGGCTCTGAGACCACCAGCCTCCACCCCCCTCAGCACCCACACGGCTCCTCTCGCTCCCTCGCTGCCTGCTACACTGGCCACCCCACCCACCCCGTGTCCGGGCAGGTGTACACCCCTGGCGCCCGGGTCTGCTGAGAGAAGCGACGAGGAGCGGCCTCCTCGCTATCCTGACCCCGTTTGTCACCAAACCCTGCGTCTGGAAGCCGCGGGACTAATTATCGCGTCTGGATCACCTACATTCCGCTCCCTCGCCCTCCTCCCTGGTCCTCTGGGGCCCCAGGCAGGTCAGGCTCCTGCCTCACTTACCGGCAGCAGCGCCAGGCCCCACGTGGCTGAGGCAGACCTGGCCCCGCGGGACCGACAGACCCTGCAGGAGCCCCCTCCGCTCCCAGACCCTTCAAAGCCGGGCCTGCTGGCGGCCCGGTGGACGCTGCGGGTCCTGCTTATGTGCACAGATTGCTTGAATAATTTACGTTTCAAAAGACCTAGTTCCCCGTCAGGCCGAGTCCTGCGGAAGAGCAGATGGGGTGGGGGTGCATCTAAATTATGCATTTGCGCCCCCCAGGTTTCCAGCGAAGGCCTGGCTCTCAGCCAGGCACCTGGGCAGCCTCCTTCCCCCCAGGGCCCTGCAGCTGCTGTCGGCCTGGCCCTGGGCTGGACCTTGCTGGCCAGTGCAGCTGTGGACTCGGGGCCACAGGCTGGTCGCTCAGCCACGTCTCCAGAGGAAGGGCGTGAGGCTGGGAAATCAGGAGCCTGGGTTCTGCCGCCTGGGCAGGAGCTCACGCCCGATCCACCACAGGCCTTGGTTTACGCCCCGTGGAGGAGGGGGGCCAGGCAGCAGCTGGGGCCAAAACTGTAGGAGGCCTGGGTGGGCGGGAGGGAGGGTAAGGGCAGGGAGAGCAGGGTCCCCACAGTGGCCTTCAGACCCTGGAGGTCCCGTGGGTTCCTGAGAGCTGACCACGCCCCACTCACGTGTCCCAAAGCCAGAGGCCCTGCGGCCTGGGCACTGGTGTGGGAAGGGGGTGCCTGGGCCTCTCTGTGCACAGCAGAGAAGGCCGAGAGCCCGGCTGCACTGGGGACCTGGGAACAGGGACCTAGGCCCCCTCCTCCTTCTGCTCACCTTTGCCCTCACACCCGTCCATAAACACATAAAGGAGGACTTCAGGTCGAGGCCACAGGGCCAGCTCAGGGAAGGTGCTGCCACACCCTGCAGACCTACCGATTAGCTGGGGTGCCGGGGCGGCCCCCGAAACCCTGGAACCACTGGGGTGGGCAGTGGTCCAGGAGCCCTGCCCTGCAGCCCTGGTGCAACTGGGGAGCAGCCTGACCGTGATCATGGGGGGCAGGAGAGCCTGGGCCAGGCCTGTGAGGGCCCTGGACGCGGGCAGGCCTGCAGCCTGGTGCCCGCCATGGCCCTGGGGTGAGGGTTCCGAGGGTCCCCCAGGCCTCCCGCCATTCCCACAGACACTCACCCTCCAGCTCCCCTGGCTGGTGGGCCTCCACCCACATCCCACTTGCTCCCTTCTCCTCCCCGTTCCTCTCCCATCCTGTCTGCTGAGCGTGGTGGCCTCCGCGTGTAGGGAGCAGGGAGGCCCCACAGCTCGGAGGGCAGAGGGACCTGCAGGTTAGATGTGTGTGTGTGTGTGTGTGTGTGTGTGGCGGGGGTAATGCCAGCTTTATCCAGAGGAGCCATCCGCTGGTTGGGTTCTTGCTCCGCTGATGAAGGTGAACCTCTCTGCAGGGGGGGCCCTGGTGGCTCCCTGGAGGCCAGAGTCCCTGTGGGGGGAGGAGGTGGGGTGTCCGAGGCCATGGGAAGTTGGCTACATGGGGGGTCGCGTGCGTGTACATACATGTGCTCCCTAGTCCTGTCCCCTGGCAGGGACCACAGGCAATGACACCCCCGGAGCCCCGACCCCGGCCCCTAAGCACTGGCGGGAACCAGGGTTTCTGGGGAACATGGCTGAGTTTAGGGCTGGCGCAGGGAAGGCCTGGGATGAGCTGGGGCGCCCTGTGCCAGGACCCGAGGCAGGGCGGGCGGCAAGGATGGGGGATGGGTGGGCGCAGAAGGGAAGGCCCAGTGGGGGGCCGTGACCTGGGGAGCAGCCCCCAATGGGTGGGGTGGTCCGGGCTGGATTGCAGGGCCACCCAGACACGCAGGCAAGAGCGGCAAGGGCACCGCTGGGGGCGAGGGCACCCCTGGGCGCTGGTGCGCTC
>NW_005362885.1:498549-499093 GCF_000412655.1 Myotis brandtii
GTGGGTTCCGTGTGTGCCCGGCGCTGACCGCCTGTCCGGTAGCCTCACCCCAGGGGCGACCCCTCGGGGCTCCTCCGAGCGGACGTGTCGGTTATTCCCCGAGTAGGTGGGTCGCTTGCTGGGGTCCGGGATCTTGGAGGGGGTCCTCGGAGCGGGACCCTCATCCGATTCCGGGCGGCTTCTCTGGCTCTCATTTGAGCTTCGCCTTTTTGGGGGTGTGTGTTGGGGGGGGGGGGGAGGGGGCTTTATCTGGAAGGAAGGTTTGTCTGGATTCCGGGGAGATGGACAGGGTCTGTCCGGTCCTCCCGGCAGGTGCCTGTGCCCGGAGCGGCGGGCAGTTCCTTTTTTGCTCCCCCTGAGCCTGGGCTGGTGGCTGGGCCGAGCGGCCCCGACGTGGCGGGAAGGTTTGTCTGGATTCCGGGGAGATGGACAGGGTCTGTCCGGTCCTCCCGGCAGGTGCCTGTGCCCGGAGCGGCGGGCAGTTCCTTTTTTGCTCCCCCTGAGCCTGGGCTGGTGGCTGGGCCGAGCGGCCCCGACGTGGCGG
>NW_005362885.1:499629-500037 GCF_000412655.1 Myotis brandtii
GCGCAGCCCCCACCCCCATTGTGGGTGCCCATCGCCCTGCTGCGGGCCCTGGTCCCGGGTTCGTTCCTGGGCAGGGGCCTGGGCCTGTCGTCCCCCTGTGGAGGCAGCCAGTCTGTGTGCCTCTCACATGGAGCTCTCTCTCTCTCTCTCTATCCCGCTCTATCTCGCTCTCGCTCTCTCTCTCTCTCTCTCTTCCTCTCCTTTCCACTTTCTTTAAAAATCAGTGGAAAAATGTCCTCGGGCTGTGGCTCAGTAGTTGAACGTTGACCTATGAACCAGAAGGTCACGGTTTGGTTCCAGGTCAGGCACATGGGGGCTCGGTCCCGGTCCGGGTGTGCCGGAGGCAGCCGGTCAATGATTCTCTCTCATCATGGATGTTTCTCTCTCTCTCTCTCTCTCTCTCTCTCT
>NW_005362885.1:509722-511459 GCF_000412655.1 Myotis brandtii
CAGCCCCCACCCCCATTGTGGGTGCCCATCGCCCTGCTGCGGGCCCTGGTCCCGGGTTCGTTCCTGGGCAGGGGCCTGGGCCTGTCGTCCCCCTGTGGAGGCAGCCAGTCTGTGTGCCTCTCACATGGAGCTCTCTCTCTATCCCGCTCTATCTCGCTCTCTCTCTCTCTCTCTCTCTTCCTCTCCTTTCCACTTTCTTTAAAAATCAGTGGAAAAATGTCCTCGGGCTGTGGCTCAGTAGTTGAACGTTGACCTATGAACCAGAAGGTCACGGTTTGGTTCCAGGTCAGGCACATGGGGGCTCGGTCCCGGTCCGGGTGTGCCGGAGGCAGCCGGTCAATGATTCTCTCTCATCATGGATGTTTCTCTCTCTCTCTCTCTCTCTCTCTCTCTCTCTCTCTCTCTCTTCCTCTCTGAAATCAGTAAAAATATATTTATAAAAAATCTTTTTCATGCCTAGTCACTTTGTCTTTTATTCACTGATTTGATTGGGAAAGTTATATTTCCTCAAATATCTTTGGGAAAGGTCTTCAGGATATCTGCAGACTTGTCCACCATCAGTTGGCTTTGCAGCTAATACTTTAGTGAATAACATTGATTTTATTTTAGTGTGCAGCATTGGCATGTACTGTCGTTTATTAATTGGATTGTTTTTTTCTCTGGCCAGAAGATTTGGCTCATGTGGGTCTCTGAATTGGATTAAATTCTTGCTGTGTACACTCTGGCTTTTAGCATTAGTGGATTGGTAATAGACAGTCTCAATTTTATTATCTGGGCTTGCCCATATGGCATGCCGTATTATTCTGAAACCCCTATTTAGTGTAAGTCTGGGAGGCATTGAGCACAAGGTTTTAGAATTTTTCAGCCGTGGTGTAAATTCCGAGTTCAGGTTTGCTTTCGAGATCAGAGTGGTTCGAGAAATTAAGAAGTAGACAGTTCAACTAAATGTTTGGTTTTGTGAACATAAAATGAGGGGATAAATAACTTAAATTCAAACCGAGATCAGAGAAGTAATTTACAAAACTGAATGTGTAGCAGTATTGAAAGAAGGAAACTGTCCAAATCTTTGTGGAGAAGTGTATATATTGAGTACTGGGACATCTCATCGACTGTTCTGCAAAAGGAACGGAGTACCACTTTTTTTTCTTTTTTATTGGTTTTATTGGGGTGTCATTGGTTACTGCTTGTAGGGTTCAGGTGTACAATTAATTCTGTAATGCAGCACCTGCATATTGTGTTCTATGTTCACCATCCCAGGTACCACTTCTTAAAGCTGTGAGTTTGGTTCCAGACGCTCATTTAAGAACCCGGCAGTTGTAGCCGTTTGAGTTGGTCAGTGGATTAACGGGGTGCTGAGAGCTTTTTAAAAACGTTTGGCCTGTTCTCTGGCAGAGCCTGCCGTCAGCATCCTCGGAGCCAGTGGAAGCGACTGCTGCCTTCCAGAGGCTGCCCATCCTATAGAGCATGTTCCTCTGTGCGTCTTAAAGACTTTGACTATTTGCTTATTTGACTTATTAAATTA
This sequence comes from Myotis brandtii, assembly GCF_000412655.1. NCBI lineage: Eukaryota > Metazoa > Chordata > Mammalia > Chiroptera > Vespertilionidae > Myotis > Myotis brandtii. Next base: position 511,245 of record NW_005362885.1, read on the forward strand.
CAGTTCTGGGGAAAAGCTGTTTCTAAAAACTTAATGGTTTAAAAGACCAAGTCAAGCCCTAACTGGTTTGGCTCAGTGGATAGAGCGTCGGCCTGCGGACTGAAGGGTCCCAGGTTCGATTCTGGTCCAGGGCATGTACCTTGGTTTCGGGCACATCCCCAGTGGGGAGTGTGCAGGAGGCAGCTGATCGATGTTTCTCTCTCATCGATGTTTCT
>NW_005362885.1:529705-534693 GCF_000412655.1 Myotis brandtii
TCTCTCTCTCTCTCTCTCTCTCTCTCTCTCTCTCTCTCTCCCTTCCTCTCTGAAATCAGTAAAAATATATTTATAAAAAATCTTTTTCATGCCTAGTCACTTTGTCTTTTATTCACTGATTTGATTGGGAAAGTTATATTTCCTCAAATATCTTTGGGAAAGGTCTTCAGGATATCTGCAGACTTGTCCACCATCAGTTGGCTTTGCAGCTAATACTTTAGTGAATAACATTGATTTTATTTTAGTGTGCAGCATTGGCATGTACTGTCGTTTATTAATTGGATTGTTTTTTTCTCTGGCCAGAAGATTTGGCTCATGTGGGTCTCTGAATTGGATTAAATTCTTGCTGTGTACACTCTGGCTTTTAGCATTAGTGGATTGGTAATAGACAGTCTCAATTTTATTATCTGGGCTTGCCCATATGGCATGCCGTATTATTCTGAAACCCCTATTTAGTGTAAGTCTGGGAGGCATTGAGCACAAGGTTTTAGAATTTTTCAGCCGTGGTGTAAATTCCGAGTTCAGGTTTGCTTTCGAGATCAGAGTGGTTCGAGAAATTAAGAAGTAGACAGTTCAACTAAATGTTTGGTTTTGTGAACATAAAATGAGGGGATAAATAACTTAAATTCAAACCGAGATCAGAGAAGTAATTTACAAAACTGAATGTGTAGCAGTATTGAAAGAAGGAAACTGTCCAAATCTTTGTGGAGAAGTGTATATATTGAGTACTGGGACATCTCATCGACTGTTCTGCAAAAGGAACGGAGTACCACTTTTTTTTCTTTTTTATTGGTTTTATTGGGGTGTCATTGGTTACTGCTTGTAGGGTTCAGGTGTACAATTAATTCTGTAATGCAGCACCTGCATATTGTGTTCTATGTTCACCATCCCAGGTACCACTTCTTAAAGCTGTGAGTTTGGTTCCAGACGCTCATTTAAGAACCCGGCAGTTGTAGCCGTTTGAGTTGGTCAGTGGATTAACGGGGTGCTGAGAGCTTTTTAAAAACGTTTGGCCTGTTCTCTGGCAGAGCCTGCCGTCAGCATCCTCGGAGCCAGTGGAAGCGACTGCTGCCTTCCAGAGGCTGCCCATCCTATAGAGCATGTTCCTCTGTGCGTCTTAAAGACTTAAGTGACTCTTTGCTTATTTGACTTATTAAATTACAGTTCTGGGGAAAAGCTGTTTCTAAAAACTTAATGGTTTAAAAGACCAAGTCAAGCCCTAACTGGTTTGGCTCAGTGGATAGAGCGTCGGCCTGCGGACTGAAGGGTCCCAGGTTCGATTCTGGTCCAGGGCATGTACCTTGGTTTCGGGCACATCCCCAGTGGGGGAGTGTGCAGAGGCAGCTGATCGATGTTTCTCTCTCATCGATGTTTCTCTCTATCCCTCTCCCTTCCTCTCTGTAAAATATCAATAAAATATATAAAAGACCAAGTCAAGATTATCTAAAGTAATTCTTATTATTTAACTTATTTGAGAGAGAAAGAGAAACCTCGATTTGTTGTTCCACCCATTTATGCATTCATTGGTTGATTCCTGAATGTGCCCTGACCTGGGCGTTGAAACGGAAAGTTTGGTGTATTGGGATGACACTCCAAACAACTGAACTACCCAGCTAGGGCTAAGGTAATTCTCTTTTACTTTTTAGTATTTTTAAAAAATTGATTTCAGAGAGGAAGGGAGTGGGAGATAGAAACATCAATGATGAGAAAGAATCATTGATTGGTTGCCTCCTGCATGCCCCATACTGGGGATTGAGCCCACAACCTAGGCCAGTGATGGCGAACCTATGACACTCTGACACGCGAACTCATTTTTTTGGTTGATTTTTCTTTGTTAAATGGCATTTAAATATATAAAGTAAATATCAAAAATATAAATCTTTGTTTTACTATGGTTGCAAATATCAAAAAATTTCTATATGTGACACGGCACCAGAGTTAAGTTAGGGTTTTTCAAAATGCTGACACACCGAGCTCAAAAGGTTCACCATCACTGGCCTAGGCATATGCCCTGCCCAGGAATCGAACAGTGACCTCTGGTTCATAGGTTGACACTCAACCACTGAGATGCCGGCCGAGCTAATGTAATTCTTAAGATATTATCCAGCCCTGGCTGGGTGGTTCAGTTGGTGGGAGCATTGTTCCTGTGCCAAAAAGGTTGCGGGCTCGATTCCTAGTCAGGGGAGGCAACTGACCTGTTTCTCTTACATCGATGTTTCTCTCTCTCCCTTCCTCGATCTCTAAAATCAATAAAAAAAAAAAAAAAGCATATCCTCAGGTGAGGATTAACAAAAAGAGAAATGTTATCCAGTTAAACCTATATTGCCTTTGATAAAAGGTTATTATGGTTTAATAATTAGCTCTCCAAGCCCAATGATGCCTTTATCGAGGGGGAATATACTATGTATATTTTCTTTAACCTGTCAGGACTGGAATACTAAGGGCATTGGTTGAGCATAGTCTTGTTTACTTTAGGTAATTGTGTGTTTATGTGTATCTATGTGTCTCCTGTGTCAGTCCTGAGGCAATTATAACATGTATTCCCAGTGAGGGTTATAGACACTGTAGTTAATAAACTACAGCTTGAAAATTCCGTACACTTTCTAATTAGACAAGAGAGTGTTAAAGCCTCTCCATTAGGTTTCTAAGACATTGTTGGAGGAACTTAAAAATAATTTCTGAATTCTAGGGCGGGAGAGATCCACTCGTCTCTGCCAGGCCTGAGAGTGCCTGAGCTAGAACCCAGTTCTGTAACTCGCTGGTTGGGTGTGTTTAAAAAGACATCTTCGTCTGTCTCCTTATCTGTACGTCAGGCAGGCTAGCACCTCCTTCCTGGGTGGTGCGTGCGAGCACTCAGACCAGTGCCCGGTCCACGGTGCCCGGTGCAAGCGGTGGTCCTGCTCTCACTGTGACATGGTAGCTGATGTCATGCGAAGGCAGCTTCCTGCAGACTGTGTGTTCTTTCTTCCTCACGGTTCCAGGGCAGCCAGTTACTTCAGGGCGGACGTATATGGTCACTTAGTGACCTCCCTTTCTCCTGGTCTTTGCTCGCATCTATCTTCCCTCCCTCCCTCCCTCCCTCCCTCCCTCCCTCCCTCCCTCCCTTCTTTCTTTCTTTCTTTCTTTCTTTCTTTCTTTCTTTCTTTCTTTCTTTCTTTCTTTCTTCTTTCTTTCTTTCTTTCTTTTCTTTCTTGCACAGCCACACTGCATTTTGTGTGTGTGTTTTTAAACATATTTTTATTGATTTCAGAGAGGAAGGGAGAGGGAGAGAGATAGAAACATCAGTGGTGAGAGAGAATCATGGATTGGCTGCCTCCTGCATGCCCCCTACTGGGGATCGAGCCCGCAACCCAGGCATGTGCCCTGACAGGAAATTGAACCAGGGACCCTTAAGTCCGCAGACCGATGCTCTATCCACTGAGCCAAACCAACTAGGGCTTGAAAGGCTTTCTTTATCTTATGATAATTTTGATCCTCTAATTCATTTTGAAAATTAGTAAAATTATTTATTTTTTAGTGATTTCACCTCCCCCTGTATGATGCTGAATTTTTTTGATTTCACAAAACTTTTTTATGCATCTTTCTTTTTACTGCCGTAAGCCAAGTCTTCTTCCATCACCATTTATTCCCCCTTTCCCCTCTTCCTCCTCTACCGCTTCTCCTCTGGTCATCACTATACGGATGTTTGTCTTTGTGAGTTGTTTTTTGCTTAATCCCTTCACCTTTGTCACCAGCCCCCAAACCTCCCCTGGCAGCTGTCAGTCTGTTCTCTGTCTCTAGGAGTCTGCTTCTGTTTTGTTTGTTAGTTTCTTTTGTTCGTTAGATTCCACATATACATGAAATCATATGGTGCTTGTCTTTCTCTGTCTGGCTTGCTTAGCATGATACTCTCCAGGCCCATCCAAGCTGTCGCAAAGGGTAAGATTTCCTTCTTTTTGTGGCCGAGTAGTATTCCACTGTGTAAATGTACCACAGCCTTTTTATCCACTCAGCTAATGCACTTGGGCTGCTTCCAAATCTTAGCTATTGTAATTTTCTTGGCATTTCTTCATTTGACAACTAGTGACAAGATAACGAAATATTGTTCATGTTTTCTCAAATGCTGTGACTGGAAGTTTGTTTAAGAAATGCTTATTCAGCGGGGTGGGCCGGAAGGGGTAAAAGAGGGAAAAAAGGGGACATATGCAAAACTTCCAACAATAAAGCTTTTAAAAATAGGCTTATTCAGCACTTTCTCTGGTCGGTGCTGAGGCTATAAATGGTCATAGAAGGGGCGCCGCCCAGGGCCTTACTCCGTTTGTTTAATGGGGAGCCTGCCAGGCAGGAAGAAGGGCAGGCTAGTGGGTCACAGGGCAGCTCACCTGGTCAGGCTGAGCGCCGACTTCCTAGAGGAGCAGAGGCCCGATGGGTGGCTCAGCTGGAGCCTGACTGGCAGGAGGTGGGAGCTGGCGGGGAGGAAGGAGTGCGTCGGGCCGAGGAGAGGAGACGTCTGAGTGTTTTCATGCAGCAGCCAGTTGGTTCCCGTCACCCCTGCTCCCAGCCCCCAAGCAGCGTGGAGTGGGTGAGAGGCACTCAGCACTGTCCGTCGCGTGGAGGCGCGTCCAGGGGCGGGCTCTGCAGGGTGGAGCGTGAGTGGCGTTGACAGGTCAGAGCCTTGGGCAGACTTGGCACTTGCTCCTGAGGGCTCGCTCTGTGAGGCCTGACGAGGGTTTGAAGGAGGAGATTGACCTGTCAGGACCATCACGTGGCCCATGCCCATGCCGGTGTGGAGGAAGGGGTCTGGGCAGGTGCTACAGCCGGTGGCTGACGGAAGGTGAGGAAGGAGCAGTGACCCCAGGTTTCTGTCCTGGGCATCTGGGCGGCTGTTTTGCATTTGGTGGGAGATGAAAATTTATGCATATTGCGTGTGAGGATTTGAGGAGGCGGTCCCACCCCATGTATCCAAGGGTGCGTCAGTCCTCGCACTGGCTGCCCCCCCCCCCCCCCCC
>NW_005362885.1:534915-561771 GCF_000412655.1 Myotis brandtii
CAGGGCGTTCCACTCATTAACCTCCACCATCTACCTTGCCGTCTTCCCGCCCTTAGCTTGACCTCCCTGCTCCTTCTGAGCTCTGTGCGACAGGCATGGCTTCACTGCAGGGTACCAGCCCGAGGCAGGATGCACAGCAAAGAGTCTGGAATCACTGACTGTGTGTGGGGGTGCGGTGCTCGGCAGGAGCCACCTGGTGGAGGCGGGCCTTTCCGAGCTGTCTGTTCAGGTGGTGATTGACGTCTTGGGAGGAACCACCGCTGAGAGCAAGAAGTCAACCAAAACGTGAGCAGTGCACTCCTGGGGGCGCAGGGGTCCAGTAGGTCCCAGCTCCTCTCAGAGTCACAAGAAGATGGTGTTTGCTTCGTGGCGGAGCCCAGCGGTGGGTGAGAGGGCTGTGGTCTAACCGGGCACAGCAGCTACCGCAGTAGTCTTCTCCACCACCAGGAACTCGTGGTAGAAGAACCCAGTTTAGGTCAATGTCCTGATGAAGTAATCAGAATTCTTGGAATCAACGGCAGCGAGTCCCGTCCTCCTGCTTGTCTGGGAGACGGAATGGGACGTGGGCCCAAAGCACTGATGCAACTGAGTCTCGGGGCCACGCATGCCCTGGGTTCAGAGTTGCGGGGACAGCGGACAAAATGATGGCTGTTTACACAGGGTATTGGCAGGTGTTTTCTTGAAAAAGAACAAAGCCAACCAGCTCCTTCAAGGAGAATGACTAGCAGTGTTGTTAGCAGTGCTGAAATTGGAGCTTTCAAATGAAAAATCAAGGCTTGGAAAGCATGATTCTGCTGTGAGCTTAAGAGCTTTCTTATGTGATAGGTGGGAAGGCTACCGAAAGGCTTCTTGTTCACATTACATAATGAAATGTGTCTACATTTGGAAGATCTGCTTAACCAAGTGAACTGGTATTTTCCAAGTTGCCTGTGTGTGATGCTCCTCACTCACAAGTAGGTAAAAGATCGTTCAGAGCGCAAGAATGGGGTGGACCGTAGAGGGCCACGTAGCCGAACGAAAAGGTGACATCGTTCAGGTTCCCGGCAGGACTGCCTTTAGGAAACTCGGCTCTTCCTGGAAAGGCTGATGAAATCGCCTGCCTTTTCCGACGCCCTGTCTGTGAGGCTGCATTTTCCTCGTGAACTCCAACCAAAACACGAGTGACAGGTCACGCAGAAGCAGAAGTGAGGTCCTGCTCTCCTCGGGAGCCGGCAGAGCGTGCTAACATGTAGCATTGCCGCTCTTCCCACCCAGTTCTTTTTCTTGTTATTTTGTAAAAATGTTCTGTATGGTAACATGTAACGGGCTTATTAGACAATGTTAGAATGCCTCTTTCCATTTCTGATGGAGTGGATATCCACAGATAAAAGCCTATAAACCAGTGGTTCTCAACCTTCTGGCCCTTTAAATACAGTTCCTCATGTTGTGAACCAACCATAACATTATTTTCGTTGCTACTTCATAACTGTAATGTTGCTACTGTTATGAATCGTAATGTAAATATCTGATATGCAGGATGGTCTTAGGCGACCCCTGTGAAAGCGTCGTTCGACCGCCAAAGGGGTCGTGACCCACAGGTTGAGAACCGCTGCACAAAAGCCCAGGATCCTCAGTAGTTCAGGTAAAGGCCTGAGACCAAGCCATCTGAGCGGCCCTGATTGGAGAACATGTGGTGGGTGACCGGGCCAGGGCACGTCAAGGCCTCGGCCCAGGGTGCCTGCAGGGACTGAGGGTCCCGCAGCTGGAGACTGCGCCCTTCGCGTGTGGCTCCTCCCCTCCCCCTGTGCAGCTGGAGCGCTGCAGGACTGTCCCTTTCCTGGGAGAGGAACCTGAGAGTCTCTAAAGGTTGGAGACCTATTGGTGTAGCTTGAGAAGAGGCCTTGCCACAGCCCGGGACGGCAGCAGAGGAAGAGAAGCTCATGAAGACGGGATCCGAGGGTGGACGGACACCAGAGCGTAGGCCAGAGCCTACAGGCAGAGAGGCTTCTGGGGTGTCGGGGAGAGAATGGTCAGGGTAGCAAGTGTGGCTGAGAGTCCGCGGTAGACTGAGGAGTGCGGTGGTCAAGGTTCCCCGAGGCCACCGATCCACAGTGGGGTGCTGGGAAGGAAAGGGGTGCAGGGCAGGGCAGGGCATGTGCCATCGAAAGAGGCTCTGTTCCGTCTGCTCTCACAGGAACAGCTTGAGCTTTGTCAGCTGCTCAGAGAAAGGATCCTATGAAGGGGCAGGGTACCTTCAATGCAACGCTTCTTCTAGGCCCGGCTGTGCCGGGAGCAGCTGGTGACGGCCACGGGACCCCGCTGCCCTGGGGGAGGAGCGTCAGCTCAGGTGCGGGGACGGGCGGGCGGTGGTCAAAAGGAAGGCCCAGTGGGCCATGGAGACGGCTGGGGCTTCATTTAAAAGGGGGGAGGGTGGGGGCATTTGAGCAGAGGGAAGAGGGTGAGCCAGGTAGTCGTTCTCTGGGCAGAGAGAGAAGCCGCAGGCAGGGCTGTGCTGGGAGTTGATGCTGCTCCCCTTGGCATAGGCTTTCTATGTACAGAGTTGTTGGGAGAGCACCTCAAGGTTTGCCGGTTGGAATCAGTTCGTTCAGACTGGGCCCTCTAGCTGGCATTCCCGTGGCATTCGATGAACTTGCACTTGGGCCTGTTGATCCCAGTGCCGTTAGCTCGTGTTTGTGAGGTGCTTGCTGTGCCAGGCACCATGGTGAGGATGTGTGATTCCTGTGTGGTCCACACTCAACTCGGAGGCAGGTACCACGCTAGCCCCGTTTCACAGAGCTAACCTGGCAGGAAGATTAGGTAATTAGCAAGGTCACAGTCAGGAATCCGTGGAACCCATGTTTGAACTTGAGTTGTTTGCCTCCAGGGCCTGTGCTCTTATTATCACACAGTGGACCTTCCAGCACCAGCTGGCCTCCCCTCCTTCCATCTAGACTTCGGTCTGCACCTGCCTCCTTCCTCTCTTGTTAGAGGAGCCGTCTCAACGTGAGAACATACTTACCAGCCATTCCACCTGTGGTTCTTCCTCGGGGCTCCTCTTCTGCCTGCACACAGGCCCAGGCTCATATAACTTCCTCCCCCGCCCCCAGCATTGAACTCCCTGGACAGGTATCTGCTTCCATTGCCTCAGTCCCTCCGTCTGTCTTGTTCTCACTCTTTGAGGCCCTTGTTCCTGTTCCCCCTGAGCCACACTGTGGTTCTAGAAAGACGTCCTCTTCAATGAAACTGCTATATTGTCTCTGTTTTTGTCTTCACCTTTTGCATTTTAATAATAAAAATGTTTTAGAAAATTAGGAATATAAGAGTAAGGGGAAAATGTCTAATTTCCTTTTCAGGAAGTAACCACGTAGGACTCTGTGAGTACGTGTGTGCAGAAAATATCCCCCCACGTTGGGGATCCCACTGTATCTACAGGTTTCCAGTTCTACTTTTCCGGCTTTGTTCCGTGCTCTGTCTATTTCTGGATGTCAGCCATCATCAGTGACTACTGTGCATGCGAGTGCTGCCTTCTGCCTGTCGTCGGCCATGCCCACATGCTGGACTTCCTGTTCTGCCAGCGCTCGGCTTTGAGGCCTTGAGCACGTGATTTAATGCCTCTAGCCCAGTTTTCTCATCTCGGGGTGGTGGTGAGGGTTACAAGAGAGGGTGCCCATAAAATGCTTACCCTCAGGCTCAGCGTGCGCAAGAACTGAGAGGTTAGCTCTGGTTCCACTGTGTGTCCCCTACAGCCCTGCTTCCTCCTCTCCTCGCGCTTCCCAGCCACCCAGGCCTGTGGTCCAGTCTTTGTGGTCGCTGTGTTAGGTTCGCAGGGCTGCTTCTGCTTGTCTCTGAAGTGTTACCCTGTTGTTTCCTGTGGATGCTGTCACAAATGACCGGAAACGGAGTGGCTAAAACAGCAGGACCTCGTCCTCCGTCCTGGAGGCTGGACCTTGAGGTCGAGGTGCTGGCGGGCGCACCCTCTGATGCCTCTCTGCCTCTCATCACGTGGCCTTCCCCTCTCCGTTCTATAGGGACCCACCTGAACCCAGCAGGACCTCCTTCTGAGTTAACGAATTATACCTGCAAAGACCCTTTTTCCAAAGAAAGTCACATTCACATGTCCCAGGTGGATAAGAATTTCCAGGGGACACTATTCAACCCACTGCAGTGCCCAGAGCTTCATTTATCCTTGGCCCTGTCCTTGTGACCCTAACTGTCTCCCATGCTCCCCCCTTCACCCCAAGCTTGTGAAAAGGAGGTCTCAGTTGCAGGTTGAAGGAGCCACTGAGTAAACTTAGAACAGGGAGTTGCCTCGTGAGGATCCAGTGTCTCAGCACCAATGTAGGCGTCGGGCTGGGCTCTCCGGGTCCTTGTGGGGCCGGAAAGCCCTCTGAGAGGCTGTCCATCTCCTCTCCTTCTCCTCGGCTGGAAGGGCCTCGGCTTCTGATTTCCAGGGAAGAGAGCTCTCGGAGATGTTTTCTCTTTTCTTTCTGTTTTCAGCACAGTCTGCCCATTGGCATTGGACTCAACTGATGACCATCCACCTCCCTGAAGCACGCTTCCCTTGGTTCCTGGTCCTCCTGCTGCGCGTTGCTTGTCCTTGGTGTCCCTGCAGGGGTCGTCTGTGCCTCTCTGCCTCGGGCTCTCCTTAGGTGATCCTGTCTGTCACCGTCAGTTCTTGTCTGTGTGGATGCTCTTTACAGGTAGTTTTGGTGACTTCAAGTTTATGTCTCCACCCCAGCCTTTCTGACCTCCAGACTCCTGTCTGTCCATCTGTCCATCTGTCCACCTGTTGCTGTTTACACCATTGAGTCCTCAGTCCTTTAGGCCTCGGCTTGAATGTCACCTCCTCCAAGAGGCTTTATCTGGTCACCCCTCTGCTCTTGACCGTGTTGCTTGGCCACGGTTACTGACTTGATGGAATTCACCTCAAGCTGTAGTTGCCCAGTTGTGAGGCCTCATCTCTGGCTCTCCCTGACCAGCCCAGGTGGGAAGCAGAGGGCGCACCAGGTGGGCTGTTGATGTGGGCAGGGTTGGTTCTCCGACCTCAGTCAGACCTGAGAGTGTCCATCAGGAAGCTCAGGACGGGTGGGGGAGGGGTTGGAGAAGTGCCACAGGACGAGGAACCGAACGCACTTCTGGGCAGTTCTCCCGAGAATGGACAGGAGGGCGATTGGTTGAGCTGTTCACTCCACTGATGGCTTGTGGGCGTGGGGGTGGCTGCTCTAGACCCAGAGATGAGAAGGGAGAGGGGGGACGTTTTCTGGGAATCGATGGGATCGTGGTGTCTAACACTGAATGGCAGGCATTTAAAATGTGCTTGTCAGTCAGTAAGTGCCCATCATGCCTGCTTTACCTGTTCCTAAAAGACAGGAAGTGACCACACAGGTCTGCCATCATTTACCACCTGACACTCAGGCAGCACGCTGAGCTGCCCGGTAGCTGCACTTAGTCCTAACCCTTCAGCTCTGAGGGGCTGGGCCCATGGCCTCGGACAGAGGACAGAGCTGACTCTCACCAAACAGGATGGCGGCTTGGAGGCTCACGTCAGCGGGTGAACAATTCTTTGTAACAGCAGAGCACCCTTTTAGGGACACATCTTCTGTTGTTTGTATAGTGACTAAAAACTTAACAGTGTGCAATTATATAACAAATACACCTTTTTACTCTATGTTAATTTCTTAAATGATACGGTATGCATTGGAGTGCAGAAGAGCGAAAAATCCTCTCTTGGAGATGGTAAATTCCCCTATCCCAATTAAAAAGCTTTTTTCTTTTTCTTCCTCTTTATTTTTAAAATTGATTTTAGAGAGGGAGGGAGGAAAGGAGAGAGAGAAACATGTGTGTGAGAGATACATCCATTGGCTTTCTCCCATACACACCCCAACTGGGATTGAACACAAAACCTAGGTACATGCTCTGACCAGGAATTGAACCCATGACCCCCCAGTGCATGGGACGACACTCCAATCAACTGAGCCACACCAGCCAGAGCTGTCATTCCTTTATTTTAGATCAGCCTGTATAGTAGACTTTTTTAATGATAGGAATGTTTTATAATCTGCATTGTTCAATATGGCAGCCACTAGCTGCATTGAGCACTTGAAATGGGACTCGTGTGACTAAGGCACTGACTTTTTAGTTTTATTAAGTTTTAATACAATTAGTTTTTTAAGAAGATATGTGGCTAATAACTATTATACTGGGTAGCACAGTTCTAGCCTGAGTATCTGGGTTGTCATCAGAAGAGATTTGGGAGGTCTGAGGGGAAGTTTCCATACAAGAGGGATGAGAATTTAAGAAATTAAAATCTACTCAGAACTTCTACTTAGCAGCCACTGCATAACCGAGGTTAGGAACCTCTACTATATTGTGTAAATCTTGGGGTGTTTATCAAACATGATTCATGTATACTTTAAAAGAAAGGGCCCTGGCAGGGTGGCTCAGTTGGTTGGAGCATCATCCGGTAGGTACACCAAAAGGTTGGGGTTCAGTTCCTGGTCAGGCAGGATCCCCAGTCACCCCAGTTGGGGCACATGCAGGAGGTGACTGATGAATGTTTTTTCCCCTCTCTCTTCCCCTTCTTCTCTTTCTAAAATGAATAAAAACATATCCTTGGATGAAGATTAAAAAAAAAGAAGGGAGCCTGGCCAGTGTGGTTCAGTGATTGAGAGTTGACCCATGAACCAAGAGGTCACTGGTTTGCTTCTGGTCAGGGGCACATGCCTGGGTTGCGGGCTTGGTTCCTAGTAGGGAAAAGCAATGTTTAAAATATATATATATATATATATAAGAGAGAAACATCAATGATGAGAGAGAATCATTGATTGGCTGCCTCCTGCGTGCCCCCAACTGGGGATGGAGCCTGCAACCTGGGCATGTGCCCTTGACCGGAATTGAACCTGGGACCCTTCAGTCCACAGACCGATGCTCTATCTCAGTGATGGCGAACCTTTTGAGCTCGGCGTGTCAGCATTTTGAAAAACCCTAACTTAACTCTGGTGCCATGTCACATATAGAAATTTTTGGATATTTGCAACCATAGTAAAACAAAGACTTATATTTTTGATATTTATTTTATATATTTAAATGCCATTTAACAAAGAAAAATCAACCAAAAAAACGAGTTCATGTGTCACCTCTGACAGGCGTGTCATAGGTTCGCCATCACTGCTCTATCCACTGAGCAAAACCGGCCAGGGCTGCACTTTCTTCTTTTTTAAGGAGCATGGTTTCTAAACTTGCTGGACTTAAGCATCTTGGTTTGGCTAGTTCTGCTCCGTCTTGCTGTTGTCTTTGGAGCCCACTCAGTGGCCAGGGTTGGAGTGTCTGGGAGGCGGGCAGGCACTTTCTGTTCTTTCTGTCTGTCTGGTTGCGTTTGTGGGGGAAGGAGTGCCGTCCTTGTGGGTAGTTTTCGCAGGACCAGGTGCCGGCTGCTGCCAGTGCCCACTCCGCTGCCTGTCCTTTGGGGACCAGTGCAGACCCCCGGGGTCAGAAGTGACTGGAGGAGCGGCTCCTTCCTCCCTGGGGAAGCGCCAGCGCCCAGAGGCGCACAGCATTCTGCTCTTGCATTTTGTCCCCAGGTTGCTGGTCTGGAGACATTTGTAGTTGTCACGACTCGGGGTGTGCTCCAGGGATGCGGCCAGATGACAGCTTAGCCAGCCCAAGGTGTGAGCCTCCCGTGCCAAGGTGGGGAACTCTGAAACTAACACGTGTTCTGCAGTTTAAAAACTGCCGCCCAGGCCTGTGTCAGTTACCTGTTGCTGCATAACAAACCCCAAACTGAGTGACTGAAAACAGTCACCACGTGTTCACCGTGGCCACTGGGCAGGGCTCAGCCTGGGGGACCTCTGTGGTCTGTGTGGTGTGGCTGCCTTCCTGGAGGGCCTCCCCTGCATGGCCTTTAGCGGGGTCCTCTGTTCCCCTCAGGGAGCCTCGCGCAGGCCTCCTGGGCTGAGTTTGAGGGCGGAGCCAAAGTTGCGAAGTTGCTTCGGACTGACACACCTCCTTGCTGAGTCTGTGGGTCAAAGCCAGTTACAGGCCCAGCCCGGGCGGACATGTGAGGAAATGCAGACTGGCTCTTGGAGGAGGTGCAGAGCGTCCGCACCTCTTCCCTGCGTCGCCGACCGCCTGCAGCGCGCCATGCAGCAGCGTCTGCCTTAGGAGGCCTAGTTCATACCAGGTTGCTGTGGAGCCGGTCCCAGAAACCAGCTCCGTCGAGGCATCCATTTATTTCACAAGTGCCTGCCAGCGCTGTCCTCTGAGCAGGCCCTGTGCTCGATGGGGTGAGTGCTGGGAACTGGCTCCTGATCGCCCCAGTCCTGGGGGACAGGCCCAGTGAGGAAGCAGATTCAGACGTGCGGTGAGCGCCGTGACCCTGGGGGGAGGCCTTTCTCAGCAGATGGCACCTGAAGGACGAGAAGGACAAGGCAGGTGAGGAGCCTGGCACTTCAGGTGGAGAACAGCGGTCACAAAGGCCCCGCCTGGAGAGGGGGTGGCTGCCCTTTGTGCCGGGAGAAGGCCTTGGTCACCTGCTGCTTGCCCGGGACAGTGTCGCTCGAGCAGGGTTCTGTCTGGTCAGACCTGCCCTGGTGTGGACAGTGCATTTTATAGTTACCACACTATGCAAAACACTGTGGGTTTCTTCCTTCTGAAGCCATTGAGTGATTTTAAGCAGGAAGTGACAAGATGTGAGTTTTCAAAGATGGTTTAGATTGCCCAATTTAGAGACTGGATTGTTGGGGAGGAAATTGAGACAAGGTTTAGAGAAGACTGAAGAGAAATGGGGTGACCTGGCTAAGGGTGGGCCTGAGGGAATAGACAGAGACAGACATTTCCATCCGGGCTCTGGAGATGGACCCCCCGCCCCCCAGGTGCTGACGGACAGGACTTAGGGGATGTGGGACAGGAAGGGACTGGGGAGGCCATGTCGGCACTGCAGTGAGGTCAGGTGGGCGGGCAGATCTGTGGGCTGTCCAGTGGGAATCGAGAGCTGTGCTTGGAACACTGGGAGGTCAAAGTGGACACCAGCCAGGCAGGTGCCCAAACGCTGGTCCTGAGTGTATTGGCCTGGAGCCCACCCTGGAAGCCACAGGCAGCACTGAAGGCCTTGTGGTGGGCGCTGTGAGCCGCGCATGGTGGAGGCAACACCCGGCCGGTAAAGGTAAGGGGGGGTAGGGTGTCGGCCGCCCAGAGTGTCGTGGAGGCTTAGGGGAAGGGATGCGAGGCTCCTCTCAGAGCGAAGGCTGCAGGGCCAGTGGCCTGGAGCGCCTGAGGCCGGGTCGGAGCTGAAACCTGGGAGTCGGGGAGAAGGCCAGCGGTGTAGATGTGGCTTCCAGAAGCTTTACTCGGGAGGGAGGGGCCGGGAGTTGGAGGGTGGGTGGGAACAGCGCAGTGACTTGGGCGTCTCAGAACTTGACCGTGCGACTGAGCCCCGGGGTCTTGTTAGGTGCCGCCCGATTCAGCTTTCCTAAGGAGCCCCAGGTGTCCCTGCTGCTGCTGGTCCCTGGACCACACACAGACACGGGTGACGGGCGGCTGAGCCTCAGAGAGCCGGGCCTCGTCTGCCGCTTCCCCGCAGGCCTGCTCATCACCGCCCTGCTGTGCGGCCAGGCCTTGCCGCTAGTGCCCTGGCCTTGCGGCCCCACGTGGACCCTCCGCAGCATCTGCTCTCTGCAGCTGAGCCAGAGCTGTGACGGGGACACAGGACAGACCCTCCTCATGCACTTGTTTGTATCTGGGAAATGGTTGAACCAGGTCACTTTCAGCAAACAGTCCCTTATTGCAATTTCAGCAGCTGTCCTGTGCATGACAGGGTCCATAAAGTGCCCACTAAGCACTGACATCTCAGGGTTGGAAGGTGAGGTTAGAAAGAGGCTTTGATTGGGAGGGGCGGGGTTTGATTTCAAACATAAAAGACTGTCTTTGTTTTTGAATCTTAAGACTTACAACAGAGTAACATTATAAGTAGGTGCCAGTTAGCATAGATAATCCCTGATAAATTAAACCTGCGTAACTGAAGTTTTATACATGCTGACCTATTCTAAGGTTGGGACGTTCTTGGGGAGAGAGTTGGAGGGAAATGGGGTCATCTGTAGGCAAAGGTGGAAAGGAGGAGCTGGCCACATGAGGAATCCCTGTGATTAGGCAAACAGGTTCCTCTCACTGCTTCTGTTCCTGGTGCAGGTGGCGGAGGAGGGAGGGCAACAGGAAGGCTCCCGCTGCCCCTGTGCCGCTCCGTCCACGACCCCATGACCCCACCGAGAGACACCAGGAAGAGAAAGACCCCTGCGGGGGGGGTGGGAGGGGTGGGCGCTGTCCTGGTCTGTAATGAAGCTCTTGTCCTGAGGGCTGCTTTATGGTGACGACCTGTTTTGTGTCCTTACGGAGTCATGGGTGTGAGTCATGTGTCTTGGTGACAAGTGGTCAGAGCAGACAAGGGAGCAGCGGTTCCTGGCGAGAGCCACGTTCTTTAGAAGTTTGCTTTTTTGTAAATAACTCACTCCTTTATAGCAGCGGTTTTCTACCAGTGTGCCACGAGAATTTTTATCTTTTTTTAAGCTTTTTTTTTTTTTGAGAGAAGGGAGAGGGGCAGAGAGAGACAGATAAACAACAACACATCAATGTGAGAGCAAGACACCAATTATCTGCCTCCTGCATGCCCCCTACCAGGGATCAAGCCCCTAACCCTCAACCGGCCTTGTACCCTGACTGGGAATCCACCCGGCAACCTCTCGCGGCACAGGATGATTGATACCCAGTCACTTGAACCACACTGGCAGGGCACACAGGAATTTTAAAACATGTAATGCCTGACTATTTATATTCAGTAAGGGGCACTGACATCTTTTCCCTTAGATTGTCAAATAAAAAGGGGACAACAGCCAATACAATAGCCATCTGAAATGAATGAATCAAAATTATCTCTATTTCGCCTGGCCAGTGTGGCTCAGTGGTTGAGCATCGACCCATGAACCAAGAGGTCACTGGTTCAATTCCTGGTCAGGGCACATGCCTGGATTTCGAGCTCCATCCTTAGTGGGGGGCGTGCAGGGTGCAGCCGATCTATGATGTTTCTCTCTCATCACCGTTTCTATCACTCTATCCCTCTCCCTTCCTCTCTCTCTCAAAAAATACACATTTTTAAAAATTATAGCTATTTTTTGTCATATCAGCAAAAATGTATATATTTTTCAGTGTGCTGCAGAATTTTAGTAACTAGTTTATGTGGCATGAGATGAAAATGTTGAAAATCGCTGCTCTATAGACATGAACTTTAGAACAGCGGTCGCCAACCGGTGGTCCATGGACCACTGGTGGTCCGTGAGGTCCGAAAGGTTGGCGACTGCTGCTTTAGAAATATGTATATATAAATATACATATATATTTAGTTCTTAGGCAAATAGCCCAATGTCACTTTGTTAGGCCTACAATTTTAATTTTTTTAGTAAAGAGAAGAACATATTTAAGTTGGTTGTAAGACCTGTGACGAGACCTTTGGGTATTGAGGGAAAGAGAACATGAGTGGGCCTGAGCACAGAGCTTGAAGGCAGTTTCCCTGCGGCGGATGCTGGGATAGTTTAAAGACTTCGCTGAATTTGGAGGAATTGACGTTTGAGAGGAGTCAGTTCTGTACAGGAAAGCTGTGAGGGGAATGTTCTATTGGATGTGAAGATGGTTGGGTGGGACAAAGTGCTAGGTAATGATATGTTTGTGGGGTGTCAATTCGCGGTTAGCATTTTAGATCAGTTGGGAATGGATGGTGTGTAATGGAAAAGATGTCGGATCAACTGGTAGTCTGCTGGAGAAAAATACAGGTGAAAACTGAATTCCACAGCACATACAGGCTCTGGGTGGACTAAAGATTTAAACGGAGAAATTAGGACATGGAAGTATTAGTAAAATATTGGGGGAAATCCTATAAAATAAAAGCCTAATATGCTAAGTGTCCAGTCAGCCAGTCGGCTGTTCAACCAATCAAAGCGTAATATGCTAATGATATGCTAAGGCCGCTCAACCCCTTGCTATGATGTGCACTGACCACCAGGGGGCAGACGCTCCAACCTGTAGGTTAGCTTGCTGCTGGGGTCTGGCCAGGACATGCCCTGTGGCCCTCCTGCGGCCCCTCCCCAGCCCTGATCCTGCACCGGTGGGGTTCCTCGGCCTGGCCTGCGCCCTCTCGCAATCTGGGCTGAGGGACCTCTCCCCCGCCCCCCGCCCCGAGTGCACAATTTTTGTACACTGGGCCTCTAGTATTATATAACCTTTGAGGAAGGTGTGTGTGTGTGGGAAATAGTTTATAACCTTTGAAGAGGGTACTGAGCATGACACTGAAGCTTTAGGCCATAAAGATTATCTGCTTTAGATTCAGAGCAGATCTATAGCCAAGTCACCTGGTAGAGGACCTTTGAACTAAAGTCAAAGGCAAGCAATTTGGAGGAAATATTAGAATTATATAGCATGTGATCAAGGGTTAATGTCCTTAGGATAAAAGCATTTCTAAAATGAATTGTTTCAGCAACTTTATTTTTAAGAATTTATCCAAAGGGGAAAAAAAAGAATACTTAACTATAAAATTAGTTATAAAAACAAAGTATCAAAAACAGTCTTCATTAGAAATTTTGTTATAAAAGCAAAAACTTGTCAGTAGTCACTAGAATCTAAGCTCCGTGAGGCACAGACCTTTGTCTTTCTTATTTTCTCTGAACAGTGCCTGGAACGTAGTACGTCTCAGTAAGTGTGGGATGACTGAACGACCATCCAACTCGTCATCAGTAGGTTTGGTTAAATGGAGGTGCTCATGGGATACTGTGCAGCTGGTACCCGTTTTAAGGGGCTCTTTGTTGTCTTGGGATGACCACAATGCAGTAATGGGGGGGGGGGGTGGAAAATTATGCATTTCTGTATCAAAGAAAGTCTAGAAGAAATATCTACCCTGCTCACTGTGACACGGATATCCTCCTGGGAATGGGTCGGGGAAGGAACATGTAGTAAGATACAATTTTCTCCATACTTTTTGGTGGGAAATTGGCCAAGATCATGATAATTAGGAAAAACATTTTCATTTTGTAAGAAATATAAAAACAAATTATATTTAAAAGTATGACGCTCTCTCAAAGTTAGCATGACTGAGATGAGCATGTTCTAGAAATTTCATAGTTTTAGTTCATTTGCCTTTTATTTTTTTAATTGAGGTGTAATTGACTAAATTTGCCTGTGAGGTAAAAGATTTCTATTGATGGTGTTTCATAGCATCTTATATTCATCTTTTTTTCACTTGCGCCATTTCACTAGTTTTTTGTATAAGAATGGATGCCAAGAAAAAAAGATTAAAAAAAATGGATGCCACGGATGCTATTATTGTCGACATAGCAACTACAACGTGGCTTTTTAAAATGACAGCACTTTTCCGTCACGTTAGACAGTAACACTCTTGACAACCTGGCAGAACTGAAGACGAGAGAATCTGAGCTGGTTGAAGACCTAGGTCCCGTGCAGGAGGTGCTCCAACCCCCCTCCAGCCCCCACACACGGGCCCTGTGGATGCAGAGAGCAGACAGGAAACTGGCGCTGAAATGTGTCCTCTTGGTGAACATAGGTTGTAAGGGTGGGATTGTACCTAAGTCTGAATGGATGGGGAAACCTTGTATAATGGAGTCTTCAGAATTGATTGTCAAGATGACATCGTTTGATTTAACGCACAAAGACTTCATTTCCTGCAGGTAGATGTGCTGAGCGTCTGGTTAAGTATGCTCTTCATGCCCACAGAAGCCACTGCAGAACCGAGTGTTTGGGGACAGAATTGGGGGGCAGGAGGAGACACCTGGTGACAGTGTGGGGGGGTCAGCTGCTGGCCCCAGTAGCAGCTGCCCAGGTGTAGAGGAGGGGTTCTGGAGTCCTGTGGCTTTTGAGGTGGTGACCGGCTGTGGATCCACCTGCTGTGTGCCAGGCACTGCACTGAACGCCAGGGTTGGCAGACTACAGCTTGCCATCCTTTTGTAGCCCACGAGCGAAGAGTAGTTTCTACATTTAAAAATCATTGAAAAACAAATCAAAAGAAGAATCCCTTTCTGTGACGTGGGAAAATTATGTGGTTTTGAGTTTTTGTCCACAGATGTTTTGTCAGAGCACAGCCTCTCGCTCCTTCATGGGTCATCTGTGGCTGCTTTGGGACAGCAGAGTCAGCAGTAGAATTTGTGGTTGCTGCAACCCTGAATGGAGCCTTTGCTGTCTGGGCCTCTGCAGAACAAGTGGCCACCCCTGCTGTGAGCTCTAGACCCTCCCCAGCAGACAAGCAGGCCCGAGGTCACAGGGCTGGGACCATACCCTGCAGTTTTCTCCCTGCAACACGGCTCCGCAGGAAACATGCTGTGTCTTGTTTTCCTTGAAAGTGTTTCTGTCGTCAGTTATGTGCTAACATAGACTAAGCTAAATGAGCTGCTGAGGACAAGGAGGAAGAACTTTGGGTTCATTTTTAAATTCTCTTTTGTTACCAGGATAGTGATGTGTGAAAGGTGTCGGGACTTAATCACTCGGGGTTTAGCCATAAGAAAGGCTTTAGGGCTCTTTTGAGGCGCTTCAGTGCAGATGAGTCCACCTCTGCAGTGTCTGGGTGTTTGCTCCCAGTGGCCAGTGTCCCCGTCTCTCGTGCAGCAGCTGGCTGGGTGGCACCGCTCACGTGCACTCGCCGGGCTGCTTCCGCTGGGGGTAAGGCTCTAACATCAGCGAGACTACCTGGAATATTACTTAAGTTGGCCGTAAGTTCTTGCACAAGATACATGGCTGGGCATTTGTCACTCTTTGTTTTTGTGTCTCTGACACCACTTCCTCCCTGTCGCAGGCACCGCTCCTCGGCCTGCCTGTGTGAACAGCACGCTCCTCTGGTTGGAAAAACCCACAGCCCATTCCTGACTGCTGACGGGCTGCAGAGACAGTGACTGAGTTCTCAAAGGGACATTGGACAGCGTCTGAAGACATTTGGGGTTGTCACCACTTGGGGTGCTACTGGCATCTTGTGGGTAGAGGCCAGGGGTGCTGCCCAGCACCTGCGGTGCACAGACCGCGCCAGTGAGCAGTGCATCAGGGAGACCCATGCTGTGCGGGCCTGGCCCTGCTCCTGGGGTCGAGGCTCCTGGGGTCGAGGGCCGTGTTCGGGCAGGCTCCCCCTTGGTGCGGAGGAGGTCTGTGTGTACTTGGTCCCCGGCAACAGGACTTCTCCCCCTCTCCCCACCCCCCCGTGGTATTTCCACGCTCTCCATGGGGTGATTCCCGCACACTCCGCTGAGCTCTCCTCATTGTCTTTAGCTTTCTGCTGGCCGATTAGTTCAACTTCCATAAAAATGAAGTGCTTGACCCCAGAGGAGACTGGGAATGTGGCTCACATAGTGAGAAGTGAGCGGGTGGGCCACTGCCCATGGCCACCTCCACTCAGATTGCTGTCATAGTCTAATGCCTCCTGTCCCCCTCGGCCTGTGGAGGCTCACGCAGGGGACAGTCCACTGCTCACCAAAGAGCCAGCCGCTCTGGCTGAGGTCATGCTCCCTGCCTGAAGGGGCAGCTCCAGCCGTGCGTGCAGGAACGAGGGCAAGGGGGGCGCAGCAGTCACGGAGGCCACGCAGGTGCTCCTCGTTCCCGCTCATCCTTCATCATTGCCAGTTGCCATCATAATGCCAAGGCCGCCTTTATTTTAAAACAAACGTGAGTGTATTAGGAGGTAGATCGCAAAATTCACATCAGTTTCCCCCTTTACCTCTGAACACCTCAGTTTGTGCTTTTTGAGAGCTCAGGCCTGTTCCATGTAACCACAGTGCAGTGATCAAATCAGCACATTTAACACTGATGCCGGGCTGTTTTCTGTTCCACACGCTGGTGCTGTCCCCACAGCGTCCTCTGCAGTGGTTCCTTCTGTCCAGATCCACGCATTGCACTTGGAGGTCACGTTTGTTCTTTAATTGGATCGGCCGCTCTTGAGCTGCACAGCCTGCAGGTGCAGGCCTCGATCGCGGAGACCACCCCCACGCGGGTCTCTGGGCTTCCTCAGGTTAGAGTCGGGCTTTGCATTTGGGCGGAACACCACGGAGGTGTGTCCTGGGCCTTCTCGGCCCTCCTCCGAGGGCCCAGTCCAATCCCTCAGGCTCTGCACCTTCCTCCCGTGCCGCACCAGCCTCCCCGCGGCCTCCCCACGGCCCCGAGGACCTCAGGTCTCCGAGAGGCCCGTCCTCGAGGCCGCATGCGGAGCTGCCTTTCCTGGGAGAGTGCCTGAGCTCCTCTTGGGTTTGGTTTGTTTTGTTTCAAGAACATGAAGGTGGGGAAGTCAGTTCCTATTTTGGGAGAATTTATAGTTTATTGTCCACATTTCTAGCCCATGCCTGAAGCAGAGAGAGGAGCAGCTCTGGGTGCAGGAGGGGGGCGAGGCGTGGCCTCCCTACTCCTCTGTGCTTGGGCTCTCTCTGTCCCCTTCCAGAGTCCAGGCTCAATGCTGTGACTCCCAGTCCTGGCCTCTCCGGTGTCCCTAGCATTTTCACGATGCTCCAGGCCAGAATAAATACCTAAAGTTTCATTTCCTGAGTCGTGAAATCCAAACAACTGGAGTATTTATGTCCTAAGAGCTTAGTAGCCATTTGAAAAAGTAATAATTCCCGTAAATTAAAGGAAACTTTTAATTTTATTCTTCAATAAGCCACTGTTGTTAACTATGGGCTGTACGGCTTCTCAGACTACAGAATCAGACTGGCCCCCCACCTTCATCTTCTGTCTGCGTTGATTTTCATAATGAAAGCAACCACTGAAAACCCAGCTTTGTAAGGATGTGATGTCATGGGAAAGGGCGTAGCGCCATCTGCTGTTGGAACTGAGCTCCATCGAGAGCAGTTGCTCCCTTGGAGTCTGTCATTTGTCCATCTTTGCTGTGCTTGTGTCAACTTTAAAATATCTTGTGTCTTGTGAGTTTGCTGCAGCGTCGCTGTGCAGCGTGGGAGCTGGGATTTTAGTTGCTCACCGTCCTGAACGAGGCACTGCAGCCTGGTGGCTGCGTGTTCCCACGAGAAGGGGCTCACCCACTGGGAGCATCTGGGCGAGGGCGGTTGTTCCCTTTCCAGGAACGGAAGTTAGGTCATTCCGGTGCTGTCTGTCACCAGAGGGCATATTGGAGGATGTGCAGGAAAAACCAATGGATGTGGACTGCAGGGGCTCATCAGCATTTATAATGTGGCTTCTGTGGGAAAATGAAGTCTATCATCTAAGCAACTCTACTTCAAAACGGACTTTTGGAAGGTAGCCTGTGAGTTTTTCTTGACAGTTGTGACAGATGACCTGAAAACATAAATGATTTGTCAAAATAACAGGTGACTACCTTCATTGGATCTCTCTGATTTGGGCCATGGCCTTTTTTCCTGTTTTTGACACAATAAGTGGATAAGACAGTGCAGATAATCCTGAATACGTTTAACGAGGGGAAAACATTAAAAGAGATACTATAGTTCTCTTTTTT
The DNA here is from genome assembly GCF_000412655.1 of Myotis brandtii. Taxonomy (NCBI): domain Eukaryota; kingdom Metazoa; phylum Chordata; class Mammalia; order Chiroptera; family Vespertilionidae; genus Myotis; species Myotis brandtii. The sequence goes on from NW_005362885.1 coordinate 552,380, forward strand.
GTTTTTTAGGGCCACATGTATCTGTTGGGCATAAGTTTTATTTGATTTACAGTTAACCCCTGAACAACGTGTAGCTTAGGGGTGCCAGCCTCCTGTGCAGTTGAACATTCATATAGCCCGGCTGGTGTAGCTCAGTGGTTGAGCATCGACCTATGAACCAGGGGGTCATAGTTCTCGATTCCTGGTCAGGGCACATGCCCAGGTTGCGGGCTTGACTCCCAGTGTGGGGCATGCAGGAGTCAGCTGATCAATGATTTTCTCTCATCATTGATGTTTCTCTCTCTCCCTCTCCCTTCCTCTGTGAAATCAACAAAAATATGTATTATTTTAAAAAGAAGAAAATTCACATATATAACTAGTCCTCCACATATGCAGATTTCTAATCACTGAGTTGACCCTTGAATACCACAGGTTTGAACTGCACGGGTCAGTTAGGGAAAATCCGCATATAAGTGGACCCACATAGTCCAAATCTGTGGTGTTCAAGGATCGATTGTATATGTTTAGGTTTGTGTATGATACTGTATGATTCATCCTTTTGTAATTAAATGGTACCACAGTCAAGAGATACATGCTTATGTCACTTAAAAGGAGAATTTTGTTACTATATTAAAGATTCTAGTCATTACTTGGCCTACTCTTCCCTTCTAGGGAGTCTACCTGTAGTCCCTGTGGTAGGACCTCCCCATAGTGTCTCCTCTCCTGGGCCACAGCTGATGGACAGCAAGCCAGTGAGCTGGTGCAGAGGACTCTTTTTAGAAACAGTCACAGCTGACATTGGATGGTAGTTAAGATGTGGAATTATAGGTGGTTTGGGACTGTGTACATGTTGGTTGATTAAGAGAGAGGGTGGTAGAAGGATAGAGAAAGAGCACCCAGGAAAACAGAGCCAGATGGCCTTTTCCATTTTTCTCAGTTCCAGTTGCTTATCTCCTAGGACCTATGTACTTCTTGTCCTTGGGACCTATCAGATTTCTCCACTTCTGCCCTTGAACCTGTCAGATCTCTCTCTACTTCCTGTCCTTGGATCTGTCAGCTCTTTCTACTTCCTGTCCTCGGACCTGTCAGATCTCTCCACTTCCTGTCCTTAGACCTGTCAGATCTCTACTTCCCAGGAGGGTTTTGTCTTTTTGGCAAACAGAAGAGACTTAACTAGACCAGTTGTTGGGAGAGGAGGTATTGGGGGGAATTGTAACTTTTTATTTCTAGAATTAACCATTTCCCCAAAGATGTAGTTGTTAATATCAAATTTCTTTTTTCCTGTAAGGTTTTTCATTGGCAAAAAGGACTTTGAAACAGATAATTAGACAATTTGTTCAGTGAAAATATATGAAACTATTAAAAATCAGAATATGCTGTCTATGTAAACTGATCTTATTGAATGTCTTTACTGTGTCACTGTTTTCTAGGACACTGTGTGCTTAACACAGTGACCTAGTGTTTATTATTCCTACTGTGGAGAGGGGTGTTTGTTTCATTTGCTTTTTAATCATTTCTAATCAATAACTTAAATGAAATTTTGGCTATTTAGCCTGGTTTTCTTATATTCAGTAAGCTCAGTGATTTCCCATGACTAATGATTCTTTGATCAAGGAATTTTATCTTACTTGAGTATTTCTAACTTAAAGATTAACTAGGAAAGAAAATCTGAGACCAAAAGGAAATATATAGATCCTTCTTAAAACAGTTTTTTGATGTTTTTCCTGCTTTGGCTTTACTGTGTCTCCCCCCCCCCCCCCTTTGTTTTTTACTATTGAGCTTTTTTGTACCAACAAAGTTTCATTTAAGAGAGGTAGAGCCCGGCCGGTGTTGCACAGTGGTTGATTCTCAGCCTATGAACCAGGAGGTCATGGTTCTCAATTCCCAGTCAGGGCACATGCCCGGGTTGTGGGCTCCATCCCCCTCCCTCTCTCTATGAAACCAATAAAAATATTTTTTTAAAGAGAGAGAACAGTGTAGACAGCAGTTGGACTGAACGTCCTGGAATGGAGAAAATAAAGTTAATTTGACAACTTCCTGTCACGTCCAGAGGTAGGAGTGGCAGGTCTATCAGTGTTTAGTTTAGGTAAGGACTTTAGTATCGTGTCATGGACTTGGCACCTGCTTGTCCCTCTCCTCAGGACTCTGCTTAGGTGTCACCACGCCTCCTCCAACACCTTTTATACCCCCCCTCACCCCGTTTTATTTTCCTTTAACACCGGATGGCGCCTGGTGTGTCAGAGTCAGTGCTTCTGCCTTCCTCGACTGGAGAGTAAGTTCTGGCAGCAGGAACCACCTTGTCGGTGCGGAGTCCCCATGCCCGTGCCTGGCACGTCCTAGAGGCCGTGTGTACTTGTGAGTGAATGGATGACGGCTCACAGATAGGAGCCCAGGCGTCAAGGCCATTTTATTGTTCAGTGTTTTATCAACAATTTAAAACTTTCGTCCTGCTGTAGTGCTGTGCTCTGCATGTCCTGCAGCTGGAAGTAACTATTCCTGCTCCATTCAGTCTGGTTACGCTGGCGCCTGGCACCAGACGGGCCCCTCCGGGCTTTTCTGGCAGCGACACGTCAGCAGACCTCAGCTGACCTTTGCCGCGAGGAGCCTGCAGTCCTGATGGACGCGGGCACAGGCTGTTACACTTGCTTCTTTCCAGTTCCCGCTGTCAATCACGGAGTTGTAGAAACACTGTCAGTGCGGGTGCCTTCTGTGTTGTGAGGTTTATGGGAATGTGATGCCCATGCCTTCAGTTTGTAAGTTTGGAGTGTGTCCTTTTTCTTGACTGTGGGAGAATATTTCCTTTTTAAAATTGTCTTCAGTTCTTCAGGGCAAAAATACATTTGTGTTTCTAGGGTTTCTACGAGACCAGTGGTCAGGATCTTGGGCCAGATCTGGCAGAGAGCACCCAAGTTACCTGGGGCGGGGGGGCGGGGAGAGGGAGAGAGGGAGAGAATGAGAATTAGTGTGTGTGTTTGTGTGAGGTGTGTGTGTGAGTGTGTGTATGTATTAGTGTGTGTGAGAGTGTGAGTGAATGTGTTAGTGTGTGTGAGTATGTGTGTGAGTTTGCACGTGTGTATTAGTGTGTGCGTGTGTATTAGTGTGTGAGAGTGTTTGTGTGAGTGAATGTGTTAGTGTGTCTGAGTGAGTTGTGTGTGTGTGTGTGTGTGTGTGTGTGTCCCTCCCCTTTTTAATGAATCAGAGTCCTGGGAATGAGGTGGGGAAGGTAGAGGGGCTTTAAATTAGGCCAGGTTGGGGTTTTGCTGCAAGAGTATTTCCAGACTTGTGTGGAGGCGTCAGATGTCAGAGCTGTCGTTCAGAAAGATAAATCAGGTTGATGTCTAAGATGGGGCGAGAGGGGAGAGATGGCTGGGGAAGAAGGTAAGTGGTAGGCTAGGCGGGGGCCGGGGGAGGAGAGCTGGAAGGAAGTGGGGGCTGGGGTGCAGGATGAAGGGTGGGGATGGGATTGAGGGCGGGGTGCTGTGAAGGGGCTTCTTGGCCTGCTCTGGAGGAGGGTGAGGAAGCACCATGAGTGGGTTTGGGGAGGAGGGGCCTGTCAGTGCAGTGGAGGGTTGTGCCCTTGGAGCACTGCCATGTGAGGACGAGGGGTTGGAGTGCAGTCGGGGAAAGGGACTAACAGAGAGGGGAGAACAAGGGAATAGGGTCCCCAAACCAGTGGGAGCTGAGTGAGGAGGGGAAGCAGTGAGCTGTGGCTGACATGGCTCCAGTGGGCTGAGGTGTTGGTGCCATCATCCAGGTGGGCGTCGGGAGGGGCGAGGAGGGAGGAAAGGGGTTACCCACCCCTCATGGCCTGACATGGGCTGGGGATTGAACTCATAACCAAGGTACATGACCTTGACCAGGAATTGAACCTGCAACCCTTCAGTCCCCAGGCTGACACTCTAACCACTGAGCCAACCGCCCAGGGCTGCTGTTGTGTTAGCTGTTGTCATTTTTATTTTTTTAGACAATCTATAGGGAAAGAGGTCAGTGGCTCTGACTAAAGTATTGCATGTTTTTAAAATTATTGTGACACGCCAGTTGAAAATCGCTGGGCTAGAGCAAGTCCCTGGCTTAGAGCTTGCCTGATACAGTGAGGACTGAGACCAGACCTTCCGGGGGTGGCTTCTGCCGGGACATTGGTGCTGCATGAGAGCACTGACACCACCTTGGAGCTGAATGAGCAGCCCAGGAAGGACTAGAAAGGGTCTGAGAAGAAACCGTGTCTCCCGCGTCTTTCCGGGGGAGACATCCTCCAGCACAGCGGTCGCCAACCTATCGGACCTGGCGGACCGCCAGGGGCCCGCGGACCACCGGTTGGCGACGGCTGCTCTAGCAGCTTCCAGACTTGCTGTGTCTTCATTCTGACGTTAGCCTTGATAACTCTGAGTATCGAATTCATTTTTGGAATTGGTTCCAAATGATGTTTTGTTGGGAGTCTCCTGCCATTCTTGACCCTTGGTGCATCTCCAGTTTCTTCCGTGTGGGAACTGTGGGGTCTTCCTTTGTCCTGGCGACCTGAAACACGGCCTCTGAGGGTCATGCGGCCCTCGGTGCTTGTCCCCGTCCGGACACACGTGGCTCTGGGAGGGAGTTACTGACCTCGCTAAGCGGAGGTGCGCCTCCTCGTTTCTGTGCGGGGGTTTGAAATGCTCTGAGCTGTTCTCTGCACTCGCCCATGTTAAGGCGTTTTCCTGGCTGTATTTCCTTAGTTCTTTCCCCAGAAATGTATGGGCACTCAGTTGTTACTCTGGTGCTTGGTGGCAAAGTTACTTTTTTGTTGCAGAATTTGAGCTCTTCACTTGGGCAAGACCTATGTTGGGAGAAAGTTGGAGGGGTCTTTTCAGGGCATATTGCGTAGTGGTAGTTTTCTGCAAAATTAAAAAAATGTCTAACATAACCTTTCCCTAAAAGATTCACTGTGTCTGTCCTATATGTAAACCACAGTGAAGTGCCTTAAAATTTTCTTAACAAACACAGCAACATGCAGGATATTATAAAAACAACGGACACGTTTAGAAATGATCACTCAGCAGCTAGGTGAGCCAGCACTGCTTGGTGTGGCAATGTGTCCCTCGCGTGCCGGCGCACCCGCTCGTGGAGCTGGGCTCGTCCTGCTGGGAGAGGTGCAGACACCAGCTCTCGGTGTCTCGGGAAGATGTGATTCTGCGGGCAGTGTCCTACAGGTGGGTCCCCTGTGACCCCCGGAGCCCCCCCGAAGACGGTCGGTGGGAGCCCACTGGGAGACGGGCTTCCCAGGAACTTTCTGAAGCTACGCGGCCTCTGTCCTCGGCCTGGAGAGGGCACAGACCTGCGTGCACAGCATGGCCCAGACACCCACTTCTGTGGGACCCTTCACCTCTGTCCGCGCCCCTTGGACAGGTGCTCACCTTCTGCCCAAATAAAGTGGAGCTGTTTTCATCTTCATGGGAATGAATTTTGAGCAGAAGAGCGATGGTGCTCTCTGGCCTGGCTTCCAGCTTGTGACAGGTGTGAGGCGTCCATTCTTCCTTGGCCAGCAATTTGAGAAAAGTATTCTGGCACCGTGAAGGTTAAGGCAGCTTCCTTTTGGAGAGTTTGGAGCCTGGACGCACTGAGGATTAAACACCCAGACACCGTTCAGCTAAAGACCAGATGGAATGAACCCTCCATGCCAGTGACTGGCCCATGGAGAGGGCGCGTGCCTGGGCGCCGATGCTGTTCCCCGGCCTGTCGCTCCTTGCTGGTGTCCACGGGAAACGCTGAGATGCACAGAAAGTGCTCACTTGTCAGGAGGTGCAGAGCTGGACAGAGCAGCCTGGGGTGGCCAGGCACGAGCTGCTCAACGCTGTACAGCGACCGGGGCTGCCATGGGCCTCAGCTCTCAATCACAGGAAATCCCCACGTATTTGGAAATTAAACAAGTCAAAGATGACATCAGAAGGGAAATTTGAAAATATCTTCATTTGAATGAAAGTGAAAACAAACAAAACATAACGTGTGGGACAGCAGTACTTAGAGGGAAATTTCTAGAATGAAGCACTCGCTACAGAAAACGAAAGGTCTCACCCCCTAAGCTTCTGCCTCTAGAAACGAAGAAGAGCACCTGTACTCCACAGGCAGCGCCAGGAAGCAGTGAGCAGCTCCCTGAGGTGCGAGCAGGCAGGAGGGGAGCCCTGAGAAGGGCCGGGAGCACGCACACGACGGAGCAGACGCAGACGTGGAAATTAAGGTGAACGAGGGGGTCCTTTAGTCTAAAAGGACACAGGAGCCAGAAGCATGGAGTGAGCCCCTAGATCGTGAGCCTCTCGCTGCTCAGCTGCTGAGGAAGCCTCTCCACGCTGACCCGCAGGGGCCAGGCAAGGCCTCGCTCTGCGGTGGGGCCGTACCCTCTGGCCTGAACCGGAGCTCACCCTTCTTTTGCTTGATAACTTCAAAGGCATGTTTTTAAAAAGTTAGTATTTGCCCTTTATTGACTTGGCGGTTCCCTTCCCCCCAACTCTTACTTTTGAATCATGTGACGCTGTAGAAAGTGAAGCAGCAGGTCCCCAGGAGCGAGTGACCGTCACATCGCCCGCTCCTCTCTGTGCTGTCCGGTGACGCATTTCATCCATGCAGGTGTCACTCCTGATTCTTTACGCTCAGCCGGCGTCTCCAGAACAAGGCTGTCCTTTCTCATCGCCACAGTCGTGCCTCTGCCCAGAACTTTCACACTGACCCAGCCGTGCCTGGTCCACGTTCACAGTTGCAGCCATTCCGTTTCCCCCCAAATGTCTTCACACCCCTTTTTCAGATGGGGACTGAGCCAGGTTCCTGGCTGAGAGGCTGAGGGGGTTTGAAGCAGCCGACCCCCACCGACCAGCCCCGAAGCTGGAGGGCAGGACCTGCTCCGGCCTGGGGTTGGCTCCCTGGTCCTTCTCCCAAAGACCAGGCCAGGGACTCTGCTTCCTCTCTGGAGCCACAAGGCAATCTAGCGTTTGGATTAGCAAACTAGGATCCATTTGCTTACTCCTGCTGCCTCTTCATGTGGGCAGACCTGAGGGGTTCGTATTCGGAGGTTGGGATCATTGCAACAATCCCCTAAAGCAGTGGTTCCCAACCTTCCTAATGCCGCGACCCTTTAATACAGTTCCTCATGTTGTGGTGACCCCCAATTTCATTGTTACAAATTGAACATAATGAAAGCATAGTGATTAATCACAAAAACAATATGTAATTATATATGTGTTTTCCGATGGTCTTAGGCGACCCCTGTGAAAGGGTCGTTCGACCCCCAAAGGGGTCGAGACCCACAGTTTGAGAACCGCTGCCCTAAAGTGAGCAGCTCTCACCTGGGCCTCCAGGGACCCCCCTTGGTGCCTGGAGCCATTTTTGGCTGGTACAGCGGGGGGAGTGGGTGCTGCTGAATAGCCTACAGGGACAGTCCAGGCTGACTGTGCCGAGCTGAGCGTGAGTCCCTGCTTCTGACCGTGACCGTTCAGTGACTCCCTCAGAGGGTTCGGGAACTGAGCCTCGTTCATTTCTGTGGCCTCCAACTTCTGCTTCCACGCCGTGGTTTTTTTTGTTTGTTTGGTTTTTAACTATCTTTAATGGCCCTTTGCCCTGTTCCTCCCCTCTTTTGACATAAAATTCATGCAACATAGCACTAACCATTCAGTGGCACAGCCACAGGGCTGTGCAGCCACCACCTCTACCTGGTTCCAGAACATTTCCGTCACCCTAAAGGCTCCCTGTACCCAGCGAGCTGTCCTTGATCTCACACGCGCACAGAGTCTCTGGCAGCCACTGCCCCCGTCGGTGGAGTCGCTGTCTGGTCAGTCATGCCTGCGCCGGCTTCTCCACGAGGCGTCCAGGTGGTGGTGTGCGTGCTCGACTCCTCCTGTGGCTGCGTGATCGTCCCTCGTGGGGGCGCCGCGTGCTCATCTGCTCTGCACTGTGGATGTTGGGGCTGTGGCCTCTGGGGGCTTCTGTGAACACAGGTGCACCCGCATCCAGTGCTGTGTCCAGTCCTATTGGGTGGATCCCAGGAGGGGGGGCTGGGCCATGGGGATGAAAGTCTGCGTTAAAGTCTTGAGGAACCACCAACCTATTTTATTTCCACCCCCACTTTCTCTGCCAGGAAAAAAAAAGTATAACATAAGCAGCTTAATTCCAAAATAAAATTATTTTGCTAAATAAATAAACGCCTTAGAATTCACAGTTCAGCTGGGGGATATTTCAGTGTCCTGATGCCTCCTGACTCCCAGCCAGCCCGTGCACATGGGCTTGTAGGCTCACAAACAGGGCTTAATCCAGTGGCCGTCAGTTTTCGGACCTCACGGACCACCGGATGGTGACCGCTGATTCACCCACAGGTGGGGGAACCTGTGAGACATCCACGCGGTCGTTTCACACAGTTTCACGTGGAGAGATCACAGAAACATACTTAAAGTTTTGAAACTCAAGTTTATGGGAAAGAACAAGCAGATGCTTCAGCAGAAATCTAGAATTAACATACTTTTGTTCTGGCTGCCTTGTGCCTGCTGGTCCCCCAGACCTCGTCCTCTACCCCGGGCTCCCCGGCTCCCGGTGGCCTTGCCGCACTGAGGCAGCACTTGGCCTGGGGCTTCTCTGAGAATCAGAGGATGTGGGGGGCAGGGTTTCTCTGAGGGGCTTTTGGAGCAGCCGTGGGGGTTTCTGTTGTCACTGTGACTTCTCTAGGAGCAGGACTCTGAACACCCTTTCCCTCCAGCAGTGTCCCTTTACTCAGGGTATTTTCCCTGAGGCGTTTCTAAGGATTAAAAAAGAGAAATTGACACCCACGCTGGTTCGGCTCAGTGGGTAGAGCATTGGCCCTTGGACTGAAGGGTCCTGGGTTCAGTTCTAGGCAAGGGCGGCGGCACGTACCTTGGTTGGGAGGCAACCAGTCGCTGTGACACGTGTTTCTCTCGCTGTCTTCGCCCCTCTCTCCCACTCTCTAAAAGTCAGTGGGAAAATATTCTCGGGTGAGGATACAGCCACAAAGAGAGAGAAACTGAGATGGGATTCCTCCCTCCCTTGCGCGGAAGAACTAAATAGTAACTTAATAGAAAGGACTGGAGAGAGCGGTCTGGGTGAGAGATGCGGGCAGGGGGGGCGGCTGCCCTGCTCCTCACGCGGAAGCTGCTCCCACCCCGAGGGCAGTGCGCATCCCACAGCCTTTCTCCTCTTTTGCAGACGGTTTTACATGAACCGGAGACCAGGCCAGAAGCACGTCTGAGTTCAGGTGAGTTTGATGTAATTGATTCACGTAAGTTTTTAAAGTACAACATTGAAAGTTCTTCAGGCTTTTTTTTTTTTTTTTTTTTTTTTTTTAAATAACCTAGTTTTGCCCATCTCTCTTTTTGAGCCCAAAGTTGGTTTTCAGGCAAGTTGATCCTGAGAAGGGTATTTTCTTCAAAGGCTTCGTCCAATGCTCA
>NW_005362885.1:561781-564620 GCF_000412655.1 Myotis brandtii
GGGGCAGAGATGGAAGCTCACGTTCTAGATAAAGAGGGAGATTTCACCAGCTTCTCTCGTTCTGATTTGAAAAGTACAAGAAGCTTTGTTTCAAAGGTAGTAAACTGAGGTAAGTGAGGCCCCTCCTCCTCCTGCAGAAGGTCCGCTGGCCCCACGGAGGTGAGGCCGTTTGTGGGCTGAGAGGTGTGTCCCCTTTATGTCCAGTTGGGGTTTCCTTCCCACGGCCTCAGCCCTTCAGGGGAGCGCTGTGCCTGGTTGGCAGTTGGTGTGAGATGTGGGGTGCAGTCTCCGCGGTGCGCTCTCTGACAGCAGACCACACAGGCAGCTCTGAGTTCTCTTTAAAATTTGCATCAGGAAGTTGAGAAACAGGGAAATCTCGTGAGAACCTCGGATATCGAGGGCGGACTGTGTACACACACCGGTGCGTCCAGCCAGGGCCCGTGAGACTGATGGTGAGCCTGGATCCCCTTAGTCCTCGTCACTGCCCAGTTACCAGGAAGAGTGAGTGACCGTTTCCTTTCCATTTCATTGACTATTCTGATCTCTGGTGCTTCTGATCTGAAGCCGACAGTGGTCCTGTGTCATCAACACTTAATGCCAGTTTTTATCGCTTTTGACACATGGACATTAGGCCTCCAAGGTGAGCCACTCATTTGTTCAGACAAACTTGGGGATTCCTGGGATTGCATCCTCAAAAGCTGGCTACAGTGGCTGGGCGATGACATCACAGAAAAGTCTCACCACACGACACAGCCTGCTTGGGGGTACCTGTGCCCCACACTTAAAACCAGTAGATTTATAGCAAATTTAATATTTGCTTATAATGTAGCTGAGCAGTGACAAGAATTACTGGTTTTTTCCGTGTACTGCAATGCTCACATGTAGGTAAACACAGCATCATGTCATCACCCGGCTCCCGCACTCGCAGCGTCTGCCAGTTCTTGTCCACCCTCCTTCCTCTCAGTCCTGGAGCTTCTGGCAGCACCTCCCACCGTGAGGGCTGGTCCCGCGGTGGCACCAAGCGCACAGCAGCTCCTCCTTCTCGTCCTCGGAGCCGACCACACGCTTGTCTCTCAGTCTGCACGTCGGGATCTGAGTGGAGATCTGAGGTCTCATCGCACTTTAAATGGTTGTGATGGAAAGCTGAAATCGATACAAAGTTAACAAGTCACGTCAGGCGGTCCCTCACCAAACACAGCAGTTAGCCGCAGCACCAGTCTTGTGTCCCTTTTAATCTATTATTTTTATTGATTTGAGAGAGAGGAAGGGAGAAGAGGCATTGATTCATTGTGCCACTGACTGATGCATCCATGGGTTGATGTTGTATCAGCCTGGACCAGGGATCGAGCCCACAACCTTGGGGCATCGGGAGGCGCTCCAAGCAGCGGAGCCCCGGGCAGGCTGCCAGTCTTGTTCCGCATGTGCCCTTGCCCGTTTCCCTCCTCTTGGTTGTTTTCAAGCGAATTTCAGACCCATTGTTTTATTAAACGTGGATCAGAACCTTTGAAGGCCAGGAGAGGCTGTGGGTCAGTCATGTGGGACGGAGGGTCCACACTGCACGTCACCCCACTCTCCTGCAGGCGCACCGGACAGACGGCATCTCTCTCTCCGCTGCCCTGTCGCTCACAGTAGCGCTAGAACCATGTAACGGAAGGGGCTGGGCTGCCTGTGCCCTTTGGGATGTGCACTCTTTGCATTTTGGAGATGAACTTGGATGTGGAAATGAAAGAAAAACAGAAAAGTTCATGAAATTGGATGAAATTTCCTCCTGCAAACTCCCGTATCAAAATGTAGCTTTGTCTTGGAGGTGAGGTGTGTGGGGCAAGTCCGCGAACCCCTGCCCGTGTGGCCCTGGCTCTGCTTCAGGATTTCAGAGGTGACCGCTGAGGACGTCCCGGCGGCCCTCCTGTTCACCCCGCGTGTGCGCTGCCCTGTGGAGGGCACGTCATCGTCTGGGCCCACAGGCTGACTCACACTTGCCCGTTGTCTCATTTAATTTCCCCTCAGCCTGGGCTGCCGAGCGCCTTTCCCATTTCCCGGTGAACGCCGAGTGAAGCCCTGGGTGTGGTGACAGTCGCTTTCCCTGTGTGTGGAAGCACCAGAACTGGGCATTGATTTCTGACATGTTAACAGACGTGCAGCTAGAGTGTCCCTGGCAGCGAGTGAACTTTCCTGTGGGCCTGGGAGGCCACTGACACGTCCTTCCGAGACCTGAGGTCCTGATGAGAAGGGACTGGTGGCGGCACCAAGGGATGGGGAGCCACCGGAGCACATGGTGGCTTTTTACGTTAATCCTCACCTGAGGGTAGCTTTTCATCGGGACTTTTAGAGAGAGTGGAAGGAAAGGAGGGAGGGGGAGAGAAACATGGATATGAGAGAAACACAATGACTGGGTGCCTCCTGGACGTGCCCTCACCAGGGTGGGGGATTGAACCTCTTGACCAGGAATCGAACCTGAGACCTTTTGGTGAGCAGGCCGATGCTGTAACCACTGAGCCACACCCGCCACATTATTCCACATGGGAATCTACTTATATAAAAACCATGGGTGGTGTTCACATACAGACGAACAGCCGAGACTGAGCGGAAGGAAGTCAGTCCTACAGGGGTTGTTTTGGCAACAGCTGCGCCCTCCCCCAAGCTGTTTCCCAGAGCTGTTTCCTGTAAGGGCGGAGTTTGAGGCAGGAACCCGCCCTGGGAGCGTGGAGGCAGATCTTTCTAAAGTGTGCCGCGCCAGCACGGGATGAACCTGAGTGGGGCGGCTGAAAGGCTTAGAAAAGACAGACAAGAGAATGAAAGCCGGGTCTCGGTGGGACGCTGTTTCTCTGAGAGACAGTGA
>NW_005362885.1:565272-572025 GCF_000412655.1 Myotis brandtii
AGTTTGAAGAGCATGTGATGTTACAGTTAAAGTTCTAAGTACTTCATCCCAAGGGAAATTAGTCAAGCACTCTGAAAGTGTTTTCACTCTTAATGTGGTGTACAGGGAGATATTAGAATAAGTTTAATCACTTTATTAGTCATTGCATCACTGTTGTTTTTATATCATGTTTTCGTGGTTTTCATATCATGTTTTGTCGTTTTTATATCATGCCTCTGTTGTTATATCCTTTTGTTACTGTTTATTTATTAATTTATATATTATTTTCATATACATTTTACTAATTTCCTTTCATCTCTCATTTCTATTATAGAGAAAGGGCAAATAGCAATGTTAAAATATCTCTGCTAATTAATTCCCTTTTTAAAAAAATATATTTTATTGATTTTTTACAGAGAGGAAGGGAGAGGGATAGAGAGTTAGAAACATCGATGAGAGAGAAACATCGATCAACTGCCTCCTGCACACTCCCCACTGGGGATGTGCCAGCAACCAAGGTACATGCCTTTGACCGGAATCGAACCCGGGACCCTTGAGTCTGCCGGCCGATGCTCTATCCACTGAGCCAAACCGGTTAGGGCAATTAATTCCCTTTTAATGTGCACGAATTTCATGCACCGGGCTACTAGTATTTGAATAAAAAATCATGCTAATACTGACTTATAAAGATGTAACATAGGGGCAAACTTCAACCTGCTTGCTTTCAGTCACTTAAATTTCTTCCAAAACAGAAGTTCTGAATCAAGGCCAGTGGCAGGTGTGGGTGGTGAGGGGCAGAGTGGCCTCTCGCGGGTCTGTCTTAGTGGATTAGAGGTCCGCGCGCTGAGTCAGCTGGGCCGGGGCTTAACGGTGACTGTGACCCAGGAGGGGAGAAGGCGCCAGGCCTCGGGACCGGAGGCTTTGGGGGACTCGGGATAGTGAAGAGAAAAGCAAACCAGCAAATGTAAGTAAGACTTGTGAACGCACCTCAGGGGTTTTGTATAAGCTGCCCAGCCAGCATTGGAGACCGAGAGGGAACTACAGCCACTAACTCAGTGGAGGTGGTCCTGATCTTTCACATCTTTTAAAACGGCTGTGGTTCCGTGGCTGTCTCCAGGTAACCAGTGGCAGGCATTGCCCCGGCTCGGCCGTCTGCAGGGCTGGCTCGGTGCCTGCAGGAGCTCGCCTGGTGAAGGGAGCTGAACTGGCCCCTCACTGAGAGGAGGAGACCATGTGCGTCTTCTGGGTTCCTGGGCCGGATGAGCGGGTAACTTTTTTGAAGAGAAATAGACGTGTAAGAGAGAACGTGAAGGCACAGGCTGCCCCTGTTCCTGGGTCTTTCTCCACAAACAACCACCAGTGACATGTCCTTGTGTCTGTGGAAAAAGGCTGCTCACATTAGCATAGGTGTGTCCTGTTGGTGGACAGAGAGGCCCCACCCTCACACACTGTTCTGTGCTTGTTTCTTTCGTGTCGGTGTCTTCACAGAGGAGCGGGGACGGTGAGTGGTGGTGGGAACGGGCAAGGCTCTGCGGGATGCGGTGTGGGCAGCAGCGACGGCCCGGTGCCCTGTGATGGGCTGGTGTCCACCTCTCCACGCTCACCCTCTGGGGCCGGTTCAGTCCATTACCTCAGGGCCAGGGCTGTCAGTGCGCCCGGCAAGGTGGCCTGGGCGCTTCATTCGTGAAAGTCCATCTGCAAAAACTTCTTTTCCAGATTCGGTTTTAGGAAATACAGTTTTGACATGGAGAAGAGAGAGTGTAATTTAAAATGTTTTAATGTCTGTAACTGAGACTCAGATGTGAGGGCTGATGATCACGGGCTGTCGTCCAAAGGCAGTGGCAGCCGTCGATGCTGTTCATGGTGAGAGGCGGGCCTGCTTGTCCTGCTTGTGGCCGAAGGTCCCGGTCAGCAAGTGTCGGCAGCACTGCTCCTGAGGTTCGCCGAGGCGACGGCGCTCACGGAGCTTCTCAATATAGAGACACGTGGGCTGTCATGTCTCTGCCTGACGGTACGCAGCGGTGATTATCATGCACATCGTCTTCTGTGACATGTACAAGGACATCTGATTAAAGGAGGCGTTTAAACGTGAGGTCTCAGGAGTTATCCCGCCCATTAGAAGCTGTGACATGTACAAGGACATCTAATTACAGGAGACGTTTAAACGTGAGGTCTCAGGAGTTATCCCGCCCATTAGAAGTTGGGTCCTAAAAAAAAAAAAAAAGAGTTGGGTCTTGCCTGGCTGGTGTGACTCAGTGGTTGAACGTCGACCTATGAACCAGGAGGTCGTGGTTTGATTTCCTGCAGCTGCCCGGGTTGCAGGCTTGGTCTCCAGTGTGGGGCGTGCAGGAGGCAGCCGATCCATGATTCTCTCTCATCATTGATGTTTCTATCGCTCGCTCCCTCTCCCTTCCTCTCTGAAACCAGTAAAAACTTTTCTTTTTCTTTCTTTCTTTTTTTTTTAAAGAAGTTGGGTCTTTACTTGAAGACCTCGGCCTCTCAGATAGTACTTCCTTCTACCTAGATCCTAAGGAGCTTGTTGTGTTTAGTCCTCAGTTTAAAGGTTACCTTCGTGCTGTAGTGTCTGAGTTGGGGTCAGAAGTCGATGGTGGACTGAAGCCAACCCTTTAGTCCGAGTGCCTCATGGCGCCATTGGCAGTTACCCCTCCAGGCTGACCTTGGAAGGACTGAGGAAGGGCTTCTTACCGACGGAGGAGGGGCGGTTGGGTTGAAAGAGCCGGCTCTACAGAGCTGTCTGCACGGACGGACAGACGGACGGACGGACGTGGCCTGTCCCCGCATGGGACTGCTGGGAGGCGCCCGGGCTGGCGGGGAGCACAGGCGTCCATGAAGACATCACGGCCTTTCGTTTTAAAGCTCTTTCCTCTTCTCTCGGCACCGTTATTCTCTCCGACGTTAACGTTCACCAACTGCTGTCCTTGGACAAAGGGGAGAGGGAGCTCGTCAGTGTCAGCGTCAGTGTCAGCGGGCATGTGTCTGCAGCGTGGCCTCAGGGACAGGTGCTCCGCCTCGGCCAGGCCTCCTGCAACACCCTTCAGTGTCGCCTTTGAAGCAGCTCTTTTGATCGGAAGTATTTTTAAGACCCTGTGGGCTTGTGTCGCCTTCCCGGAGAGCTGCCACGGGCCTGCCCTTTGCAGTGCTCGCGCCCCGCCTGCCCGGCCTCTGCTGCGGGCTGTGGGCGCCGCGCCTGGCTGGCCTGAGCTGTAGGCTGTGGGGTGGGTCCTCTGTCTGCTGGGATCCCAGGGCCATGTTGGTGGGAGAGCAGGTTCCTGCACCACAGGCCTGCGGCACCACACCCACACAGTCCTTCAGCGTGGCCGTGCGGGCGTGCCAACATCGGGGCAGTCAGGGGGTCAAGGTCATGGATGCGGCTCCCAGCGACGGGTGGTCAGGCGCCACTGCCCCGCCTCCTGCCCTGGTTTCACGGGAGAGCCATCCTGACGCCTGTCTCAGCTTCTTGGGTCCTTCTGAGACCCAGGTCCTTCTTGCAAAGGCTGCGTGTGGAACAGCTTCTTCTTTGTTAACCCACCACCATCTGTTGAGTAGTCACTTGTTAGACATCGTCACTGTACAAAGCCAGTGAATGATAGAAGCTGTCTTTTACTAACCAGCCCCTGGTGGGCATTCTATAAGTTCTGATGAATGTTAGTCTCTGATTTATAATTGCTCTCAACATTTCAATTTCCTGTTCTCGCCTGCTTCATTACTTAGTCATTGTTCATTAACTTTTCTTTAAATCGAATTTTTTTAATCCTCACCTGAAGATGATAATGTTTTCATTGATTTTGAGAGAGAGAGAGAGAGAGAGACATCAATGTGAGAGAGACACAAAGATCAGCTGCCTCACGCACGCGCCCTGACTGGGATGGATCCCGAAACCTTTGGGTGTCCCAGATGAGCTCCAGCCAAGCGAGCCAGCTGGCCCCGCTGTTGATGAACTTCCTGTGCTTGTGTTTCTGTTTCAGATCCGATTCCTTGAGGTGGCATCGCAGAGCACTACGGTCAGAAGATGAGCGAGCTCGACCAGCTACGGCAGGAGGCCGAGCAGCTGAAAAACCAAATCAGAGTGCGTACCGCACACGTGTCCCGTTTACTTATCCCGTCTAGTGCATGTCTGGCCAGATGTGACCTGGCGTCAGAGGGATGAGTTACAGGGTGACCCCAGGGTTCAGGACTGAGGTTGAGTCTTAATTGGCACAGGATGCACTAATGACACCCATAATTTGGCCTCATCCATTATTTTGGGGTTTTGTTTCCTAGTGCATCATTATTTCATATGCAAAAATGTCTCCACAGGATTTATAAACATCTTTCTGCACATGTTTTTCTTAACCTTGGAATTAGCTTTGTGCCGTTCTTTTATTTTTTTCTTCCAATATTCTTTTGGTCACTGTATAGCAGTGGTTCTCAACCTTGGCTGCACATTAGAATCACCTGGGAATCTTTATAAAATCCTGATTTCTGGGCCTCATCACTGCTGTATAGAGTGTGATGTTGGCCTCCCTGCCTTGTGACTGTTAAGTTGAGGGCAGGAAACTTCTTTAAAAATAAGCGTATTAACAACAATAAAAGGTATGTCAGGTGCGCCTGGCTTGTTTTCAGTTTTGAAAAGAGGTGTTCCCTCGGGAAGGTCATTGGAGCAGACAGCTTTTTCTGTTGGAGCAGATGCCTCTCCCTGGAGGCAAAGCCGCGTGTGCAGCCCAGGCTCCTGGAGCACGCAGGTCGCCCCGTGCGCAGGTCGCCCCGTGCGCAGGTCGCACGGCAGCCCAGGCGAGGTAACGGCGTGGCTCGGGGTCGCGCTGGTCCCCTCCGGTTCTGTGAGGCAGTGCTTCTAAAGAATGCTTTCTAGAGAAACATTTACTGCAAGTCAGTGTTCCTGTTCTCAGACCGGTGATGGGAAGAGTGAGAGAAAGGAGGTGGACTCGGCCGAAAACACTTGTCCTCAGCGTCCACAGCTAGATGCTTGTCCACTGATGAGGGGGCATCTCAGACGCTTCGGGTCACCTGTAGGCTCCAGCCCCCGCCAGAGCGTCACTTCTCCGCAGGCTTCGGAGCAGTTTCCTGAGGCCACTGGAACGGGCGCCTAACCTTGTCCTTCCAAATGGCCCCTCGTGCTCAGAAAGCCTGGCGGTGACGGGGACAGGCGCCACATGATTTCAGCCGTCTCCGTGACCTCGCGAGCGGGCAGTGGGATTCCCTGAGATCTGCAGCCGAGGGGAACGGGCGTCCTGTGCAGGAGGTCAGGCCTTCGTCCAGAGCCTGCTGCAGCTCTGCAGGAGCAAGGACGCCCCTCTCTGCTCCGGGCGGACTCGTGGGACGGCCTGTCCGCCTCCAGGAGAACCCAGAGTCTGTTTTTCCAGCACCTGGGAATGGCTCACAAGTAGTGGGCTCAGACCTGTTCAGATGCAGCAAGTTTGTGCTGCGTGGGGGGAAGACATCGTCTTTGGAAGAACAAAGGCTGGAAGTCAGCGCTCCTCTCTTCCCGTGGGTCAGACCCCGTGGCATTGTGGGGCGCAGGCGTCCTCCTCGGGCAGGGCTGTTGTGTGGGCCACGCGTGGAATTTACACGTATAAAGAGGAACCGGTGGCATTCATTTTTAAGAAACTATCTCAACCAACATACCTAAAACATACACTCATATTCCATTATTCTACACCCTCTCTCTGCACGGAGTCTTGAGCTCTCAGTGTGCCTTACACTGATGGGCACACCTCCGTGCGCACGCGCCATGGCTCCTGGGGCTCCGGCTCCCGAGCTGGTGCTGTGCACGTCTCTGGGCTCAGCACAGGGACAACAAAGGTGGGGGCACCTCTTACCCGCGGGTGGGAGGGAAAAAGCACACCTTCCCCCTGATCGCCCCAGAAACGCAGCTTTCCGAAGGACGCAGGGCAGAGGAGCGGGAAGTGGCCACCGAGGGCGAGGGCTGCGTCTTCCTTAGGTTTGTTTTCAGGTGGGAGGCCCCAGAGGACGTCTCGTCCTTTTCTGATTGTTCCTGGAGGAAGCGTGCAGTCTCAAAGGGACGCATGTCTTACCGTGCCGGCTCAGTGATGATGTGTGAGTGCCGACTTCCTAGGAGTGGCCGTGCCCGCTGTGCAGGCAGCAGCCCTCGCTGTGGGACAGGCCCGTGGTGCTGGCACAGGCCAAGAAGAGAGGACTGACTGGTCAACAGCTTGGACATACTCCTCTGATCTAAGGGCCAAAATAGGTGAATGTCACCTTCAGTGACATTTCTCATCACGAACAGAGCAAGGCCTTTGCACTAGGAGCGCACCCCCTGCATGTCTTCACCAGCCCAGGCCGTCGGGAGCGACACAAGGTCTCTGACTGTCAGCAGCTGCAGCGACCGCCCCTGACATGTTGTCATAATTTTCTTGGAAGTTATTCCTACACTCAAGCTTTGACCCTTTTTAAAGCTATCGTCTCATTTTCCTTCTTAATGTATGGTTTTTTGTTTGTAAAATTTATACACTAATTTGAGATTTCAAGATTTTATTTTCTAGTAACTTTGACCACTTAGGGACAAGGAAGCATTTTAATGAGCTCAGTGTGTCCCTGTGTAGTGCTTCCTGCTTCACAGGTCATTTCCTAGATACCAGCACAGCCGGAAACCGCACCAGGCCCTCGGCGGTTCCCATAGCCTCAGCGCTGGTGACCGTTCCCAGTGGGCACAGCCCAGAGAGCAGGGCTTGGGCTGGACATGCAGTGCTTTCAGACAGTCCTCTGGGCCCACAGCTCCTGGGCGGCCTGTTAAAA
>NW_005362885.1:572107-587957 GCF_000412655.1 Myotis brandtii
TGCCACCGGCCTCCCCTTGGGGTCCTCCCAGTCGCCTGCATCACACTGGGGTCAGGTGTGCTGACCAGATGTGATGATCTGGGGCCTGGAAGGCACTGGGTCCCTGTGCCCCATGTTGAGTGTGGTCTGGGCACAGACTGGTTTGCCTGACAGTCCCACCTGGCCCTGCGCTGAGGCTCTGGACTGTGGTGCGAGGCCTGGGAGTGGACGAGCCTGGACCTGGACTAATTTCCTCCTGCTGTTCTCCCTAGGACGCCAGGAAAGCTTGTGCAGATGCAACTCTCTCTCAGGTAAGAACCAGGTCACACAGGCGCCTCCCTCCAGGACCTCAGGGCCCAGCTCTGCTCCAGTCCTGCCAGCGAGGGTGGGCCCAGTGCTGGGAGCGTTTCACTCACAAGTGTTCGTGCTCAGCGTAGGACGTGGTGTTTTAGGATGAAAAATAAATCCCTTTTAAGCCTTAAATAGGTACTTACTATTGTAGAGGTCGGAGTTGTGAAATGTTCATCTTAAAGTTCCCTTAGGCGGGTCCTCAAAGTTTAACCTCAATTGTGACGCAGCAGCTCCTCTCCAGACACAGGAGCTAAAAGCTGGTGCGAGACCAGCGCACGCCCAGGCTCTCGCAGCACATCTCCCGGCGCGGGAGGTGGAAACCACCCGTGTCCGTGCCCAGAGGGTGGGCAGACAGTGCGGTAAGCGCACACAGCAGAACAGGACCCAGCCGCAGGAAAGGGCACAGTGTGGATGCCCGTGCAGCCGGAGGAGCCCAGGACCGGGTGCGGGGGGCTGACAGGCCAGGCCGCTGCAGGGCTCCACTGACGGAATATTCTGAATAGGCCGGTCCATGGGGACTGAAGGAGATCAGTGGTTGCCAGGGACTGGAGGGGGCCCACGAGTGAGTGCTTAGTGGACGTGGGAAGTGGGAATGTTCTAGAACTAGGGAGAGGTGGTATCACACACGTTGTCAGCGTGCTAAGGACCACTGGATGGTATACTTAAAGTGGCGAATTTCACCTCATTAGAAAAATTAATATTTTTGCCCAAAGAATAAAATGTGGAAGAAAAGTCATATTTCTCCTGAGAATGATTAATATTTTATAGTGTTTTAATGCTTTAGGGGATGCACTTTAATTGGGGTTAAACAATAAGCTAAGGAGAAATTGTACTACATCGAATTACCTGAGTCTGAATTCTGTACAGTCTTTAGGCCCATTAATGTGACACACTTGTTCCGTCTGCCCACCCAAGTCATTAGCGTCGGGGCTTTCCTGTCGGAGGGAACCGCAGGTTTGCACGTGCAGTTCTGTCCACAGCAGCAGAATCCCGAGTGGGTGGTCGCTCTGGTCTGGGTCAGTGCACAGCCTGAGCGCTGGGCCGTGGGAGCGCGGGAGGTGGGAGGGCCTGGCCTGGGCGCTCAGTTGGGGAGACGAGGAGAGAGAAGAGGGAGGTGTCCGTGTGGCCAGCCCTGTGCATGATGCCCGCTGTGGGGTTTGAGGTGGAGAAATGTGGGCCTCATCCTCATGAAAGGAAAGTAGGTGCCCTACAGACAGGAGAAATCCCAGTGGAGCTGCTGGGGTGAAGGGGTTTGGGGGGCCAGTGGGGGGTGGCGGAGAGACCTCACAGAATGGTAACCTGCAGGACATTTGCTTTCAGATCACAAACAACATTGATCCCGTGGGAAGGATCCAGATGCGCACCAGGAGAACGCTGCGGGGGCACTTGGCCAAAATCTACGCCATGCACTGGGGCACAGACTCCAGGTGAGGGCATGAGCGGGGTCGGCCCTGAGGCACAGGGACTGGTCTGGTGGGCATTGGCCGTGATTTGTAAAGAAAAAGCGAGGGTCTTGCGTCAGGTGTCTGAGCAGCCAAGGGTAGGTTCCCAGGTGCCCGCTCCCAGGTCACACGTCCACCTGCCCAGGCCCGTTTCTGCCCCGCCCTAGTCAGTCCCTGTCAGCTGTGACCTTCCCTTCCCCTCCTCTTCGTTTCTGCCAGATCCAGGCCCAGTGCCTGTGTGACCTTGGGGAAGTCGCCTAACCTCTCTGTGCCGTGGCTCATCTTTCCAGCCTGTTCCTCATGGTTTCTCAGCTGGCACGCTCAGGGTCAGTGCCCAGCACAGGGTAAAGTGTGCTGAGCCTTAGAACAGTGGGTGCCAAGTGCTATGTCCGGGTTTGCTGCTGGTTTCTCCCTGAGCCCACATCCCACAGCAAGAATGCAGTCTCAGCTGCTGCCCCCTCTCTCCCCCGGCCCATCTGCCCCACCAGCCAGGGAGCTCCCATCGGCACTCATTGTTTCTCCTTTAAATTCTGCCCTTAACTCAGACCCCTTGTCCCCTGGCAGCTGCTCTTCTCCATCGCCTCCCGGTCCTCCCCTCCCCGTTCCCTCCATCGCCCGCACCTGCAGCCTCGCCGACTGGTCTTTTGAGCCTCTGCTCTTAGAGCAGTGGTTCTCAACCTTGGCTGCACATTAGAATCACCTGGGAATCTTTTTAAAATCCTGATTTCTGAGCCATCCTCCGGTTTGGCTCAGTGGACAGAGCGTCGACTTGCGGACTGAAAGGTCCCAGGTTCGACCCTGACCAGTTTGGCTCAGTGGACAGAGAGTCGACTTTCGGACTGAAAGGTCCCAGGTTCGATTCCGAGCAAGGGCATGTACCTTGGTTTCGGGCACATCCCCAGTAAGAGGTGTGTAGGAGGCAGCTGATTGATGTTTCTCTCTCATCGATGTTTCTAACTCTATCCTTCTCCCTTCCTCTCTGTAAAAAATCAATAAAAATATATTAAAAAAAAAAAAAAAGATTCCCAGGTGATTCTAATGTGCAGCCAAGGTTGAGAACCACTGTCTTAGAGGCTGCCTTTTCCACCCACACAACGACAAGCTGGTGGCTTGGTGACTGACACATGCTTTCAGGTGCCCCACAGAAATCTTCAGATGTCTGTCTTGGAGTGGCTTTTTTTTTTTTTTAACGTTTGTTAGGAATTTTCAGTTTGGTTTTCTCTTTGTTCGTGAAATTGTCTGCTTTAGAGTGTAAATGACTTCAGAACAAAATCTTCTATCTTTCCTTTGATCTGTGCAGTATCCCATACAGTTTCAAATGCAAATGAATGGTAATTTAGGCCATTTCAGTGATACTGCTAATCAGAAAGAATAAATGGAAAATGCCCTCACTAGTCAACCCACCTTAGAATTGTATTAAAGTAGCCGGTGACCAAAAAAAACAAAACAAAACAAAAAACAAAAAAAGTAGCCGGTGACCAAACAGTACGTGGTCTCTGGGCTCCCTCATCTGTGGGAGCCTCGTCCTGTCCTGCCCAGACGGGCATTGTAGCCAGGCCACTCGCCCCCTGAGCCGCCTCAGGCCCCTCCACAGTGTCTCCTGCAGCCGGCCCCCACCTGGGCCGTCCGGGGGGCTCTCAGGGGGCATCACCTGTGCCTGAGGGTGGCTGGGAGCTACACAGGCTGCAGGCAGCTATTCCTTCCTGGAGGGAAGGTGCTGTGTGGCCAGAGCAGTGGGCAGGAGGCAGGGGCTCGGGTGAAGCAAGGAGGCAGGTAGGGCCAGGTCATCGAGGCTCCGATCACCACGTGTGAGGCCTTACGCCCGGCCTGGGGGTTCCGACTGGAGTTGTGCCGTGAAAGCTGGGGGTCGTGTCTGTGGAAGAGCAGCCGGGCTGGGACGAAGCACATCGAGCTCAGGGTTGTGGTTGCCCCTAAAGAAGGGGGACCCAGAGGGGTGAGGTGTTGGATTGCTCTTGTTCTCTTTCTGGCAGGGCCTCGGAAGAGCAGCCGGGCTGGGACGAAGCACATTGAGCTCAGGGTTGTGGTCGCCCCTAAAGAAGGGGGACCCAGAGGGGTGGGGGTGTTGGATTGCTCTTGTTCTCTTTCTGGCAGGGCCTGGCTGCTCTTATTTTATTTTTTTAATATATTTTTATTGGTGTCAGAGAGGAAGGGAGAGAGAGAAAGAGAGAAACATCAATGATGAGAGAGAATCATTGACTGGCTGCCTCCTGCATGCCCCCCACTGGGAATGGAGCCCGCAACCCGGGCCTGTGCCCTGACCAAGAATCAAACCCTGACCTCCTGGTTCATAGGTTGATGCTCAACCTCTGAGCCACGCCGGCTGGGCTGTAGCTGCTTTTTAAACTGGACAGTTACAGCTCTTAATACCTTACGTATGTGGGGCCCTAGTTTATATTCATAAACCAACGAACAAAAGGTGATGCTAGAAGGACCTCTGCTGTGCAGAGCGTTTCAGAGAAAATCCAAAATAGTTGTTTTTTTTAATTTGGACGTACGTTTGCTTACATCCCCTTCGTGTTTCCTGCCTCTACAGACAGGTCATTGCGCAGGATGTGTTCCTGACTCGGCTGCAGTTTATGAACACGAGTCAGTCTGTCATGTTTGTGGCGCTGGAGGCTCACAGCGAGGGCTTTGCAGGCATGCGTGAGTCGGTGGGCATCACATCTGCATTAGTGCCGTGCTTGTCAACATTATTAGTAAAATACGTTTATGCTTAAGTTCTACTTTTTATAACATTTCAGAGTCTCTCTCAGTCACCTGAATGTTACACTTTTCTCCGCTTTCTAAAAGCTGCTGATGTCTTGTTAGAACTGAGAGTGAAGCCCACCAACCCGGCGAGGCCCAGGAGCCTCCGTCCTCTGAGTGTGAAGGGCTGAGGCCTGGGCTGTGGCTCCTTCGCCTCGGTCAGAGGCGGGCCCTTCCTTCCGGCTCCTCCTCCCTCTGCGTTGGCGTGGGTGGTGCCTCCCGGTGACTGGTGGCTGCTCAGTGCCAGGCTGCCCCGGGAGGCGAGTGGTCACCCCGGTCTGCAGCGGTTCCCCCGGGATTACGGGGTGTCTCCTCTCACCTTCTGGAGGATCAGCGGGCATTAGCGTTCCTCCGATCGGGCGAGTCAGCAGATACTAAGCTCTCTGAGCGGAGACTTTCCTGAAGGTGACCCTCCAGGAGGGTGAGGGCTCTACGCTGGCCCCTCAAGGCCCGTCCACGGCTGAGCCTGCAGGGCAGGCAGCCGGGCGCAGAGCGGCCGCTGTTAACCCCAAAGTCTCTTCGTGCCCGAGGTGTGCGTGGCCCCCGAGATGCAGGGATTTGATTGAAGAACGTGCTTCTGGAAGGCGAGGGCACTGGTTCCGTTCTGAGATGAGTGTGCAGCACGGAGCTGAGACTGGCTTTGTCCCTTGGTGACTTCTTGTACCTGTTGCCTCAGAACGTGTGTTTCGGTGAAAAGTGTCCAGATTTTCAGAGTGACCGGATTTTCAGATTTCCAGGTTATGATCGGTTCAGGAAGCCAAACATGCTCGTGACTGAAACGGTTAAAGCCTGTGTGTTTGGATAAAACCTTTAAAATTGAAACTCTTTCTATCATGACTTACCACACTGACCGTCTGGGTAGGGCTGTGCGTGGAGCCGTCACCGTCCCGGGAAAAGGGCGGCTCCTGAGCTGCCTTCTGAGTAGCCGTGGGCCCTGCTTCCTCTCCATTAGCCCCCTCGCCCCTTCGTCACGCTGCCCTTGGTGCTGTCCTGTCCTGTCCTCGTTCTGCAAAGGCAGACAGAGCACCCGCAACGCACAGGCCCCAGCCGATCGCACGTGCCCAGAGCAAGACAAGAGGAAAAGGCTCATGGCGGTTGGTAGTTGCTGCCGGGGGACCAGGCTCAGGGCCGCGGGAGTCTGTCTTCACTGTGCAAGGTGCGGGGGTGTGAGGCCTCCTCAGTGCCCCCCGGCCTGGACCCCAGGGTCGGCTCCGTCTGGGAGCGGCTCAGGAATCGGGGTGTCTCAAAGCTGGTTCCCTATGTCGAGGCCTTGCGTGCACAAGAACAGACAGGAAGTTGCACAATCCATGTTTCCTACCACCTGTGTTCGTGAAGACTCTATGAACAGAAACCAGACAGAAGCAGTGCTGAGTGGCCACTGTCTCAGCTGACCCAGCACGAGGCGAGGGGTCTAGTCCCCCGAGAAGCCAGGCACTTGTCCCCAGCTGCTGTCTGTGGGAACGAGCTCGTCACGCTTCCAGCATTGGTCTGATAATTGGGGCTTTTTCTTCGGGCTTGTGAGTAAGTGTGGCTTGTCTCCAGCACAGGCCGCTCTGACGCACACGAGAGCCGTCACAGCCGCGTGTGGCTGTGGCTGTGGCCCTGACGTGCTTGCGTGTCTTCCCTGCAGGCTTCTCGTCAGTGCCTCGCAGGACGGCAAGCTCATCATCTGGGACAGCTACACCACCAACAAGGTAGGGACTGCACGCCCTCCCCAGGCCTCCGGATTCACTTAGCTAAGCTACAGCACGGGGCGGGGGGCGGGGGGGGGGCGGGCACGGGAGTTTGGGTTGGTATGGAGTTCCCGATCCGCTAGGGGCCGAGCCTGTGGTGGCACACGCTGCTCGTCCCCGCTGCCCAGCTCAGCTCTGCTCCCAGCAGGCGGGAGGGCGGCTCCTAATGCGCCCGGGAGGCGGGATTCCAGTTTTAGCTCAGTTTGGGAAATCTCATGTTTTATTTAAAAATGCAGAAGTCTAGCTTTTCATTTAGTTATTTGTTTGTTTTTTTAAAAAATATATTTTATTGATTTTTTACAGAGAGGAAGGGAGAGGGATAGAGAGTTAGAAACATTGATGAGAGAGAAACATCGACCAGCTGCCTCCTGCACATCTCCTAGTGGGGATGTGCCCGCAACCAAGGTACATGCCCTTGACCGGAATCGAACCTGGGACCCTTCAGTCCACAGGCCGGCGCTCTATCCACTGAGCCAAACCGGTTAGGGCTAGTTATTCGTTTTTATGAGAGATCACCTGAGGGGCATTGTATCGAAGTATAAATTAAATTCGTCTAAAGAGTGATCCAAGGGGGTGTCACCTGGAGTGAAGTAGTGCTGTCACTGGTCCCACTCAGCTGTGTTTCAGGGGACGCTGGCTGCGCGTGAGCACACAGCCTGGCGCAGCTCGCGGGCCGGTTCCAGCACTTCAGGAAAAACCCTTGTTTTATACATGAATTGATAGCCATTTTGACCGGCCAGTGGCTTTTTTTTTTTTTAAGATTTAAGTGAATGAGACTTAAGTCAATGATTGCTAGCCAGTAAGCCTTAAAATACAATAGTCCATTTTGGCCGGCCAGTGGCTTTTTTTTTTAAAGATTTAAGTGATTGAGACTTAATGAATGATTGCTAGCCAGTAAGCCTTAAAATACAATAGTAAAGGAACATTCTTTGTTTTCGACGCATGATTTCGATTAGGAGGCTGTCTTGTTACTGAGGGTCTGTCTAGTCGTCAGTTGCGACTTTATTAAAGCTATCGATTGAGTTGTTCTGCAGCACAGCGTTTCTAATGAAGTTACTGCTGTATCTGACTGGCCACACTGCAGATTATTTTCACAGTGATTTCAGTAGCTACTGTGTTTGAACGTGAGCATGTTTGCGTCTGTTCTGTCGTGTAGGTCCACGCCATCCCTCTGCGGTCCTCGTGGGTCATGACCTGTGCGTACGCGCCTTCTGGGAACTACGTGGCCTGCGGAGGCCTGGATAACATTTGCTCCATTTACAATCTGAAAACTCGCGAAGGGAATGTGCGTGTGAGTCGTGAACTGGCCGGACACACAGGTACGCGTTCTCTCCAGTGACCTCACAGCGGGTCAGCCTTCTCACCTCTGCTCAGTAACTACCTCGTGAGGGTGGTCGCAGTAATGGCAGGAATACTCTGAAATGAGAGCAGGAGGCCTCGCTAGGCCTTTACCGGGAAGAAGACTTTGGGTCTTAGTCCCTGTGGCGTCGGCTTTCAGGGTTCTCTGGTGCTTGCTGAGGCCACTGCCGCTCAGCCTGCATCTCCTGCTACACCGTCTTCCGTCCTGAGCACCTTCCACCAGGGTTTGCAGTGTCAACATACCTGTGTGTGTCATGTGCACATGCGTGTGTGCGTGCACTGATCCGTGGGCATCGGGGCTCCTCGCGGCCCCACACCAGCGCCCTCGGTGCGGAGGCCACAGGCTGGGAGGTGGCTGGGGAGGTGTGGGAGCCGAGCAGTTCTCTGTCTGTTTGCCTGTGACTGGCTGCGACAGAGGGGAGTGTTCCTGGAGAAGGTATCGTCCTAGGGTTTTACTTTGGCGGCTGCTTCTCAGTCCTGAAACGCCTTCCCACGAGGCTCACCTGCCTCGGGCGCAACACGGAAGAAGGTGGTAACTCACGGGGCAGCTGGTTCTGTTCTGACTTCAGCCAGGTGGCCCGTTACGTTACTTCCAGCCGGTAGCGAGCCTGTCCTGCGTCCTTCAAACGCACGATGGCAGAGAACACAGTGTCCTCTCGGGGAAAGTGCACCGAGGCGCACTGCCCAGGCCCGAGGGCGTGAGAACCTCGACGAGGGGGGTACCTGCTTCTCCCTGTTAGCTCGGCAGCTCTTGCTCATCCACCGGGAGCTCTGTCCGCAGAGCGTGCGCTCTCACGAGTCTCGTCTCGTCCTGCGGAGCCGACCCTCTTGTCACGATGCGGGGCTCCTCCTCGCTTCGCTGACGCCGCCCAGCCTTCCTGCTGGCGGTTTACAGGGAGGCTCCCCCCCATTTCCTTCCCCCTTGGCCGTGCTGTTGTCAATAGCGCCCCCTGTCGTTCTCACCGTCTCAGCCTTTCCCATGCTGTTGAGTCCTGTTTCCCGTGACATTAGTGCCGGGGATGCGGCTCCATCACTTACCTGCCTCCTGGCCTGCCCTTCTCTGCGGTGGCTGCATTTTTATCTGTTGGCGTTTTTGGTTGCCTCTTTCCATTACTTTTAGTGGTTTGTCTAGGGATTCAAAGCACATTTATAATTTTTCATGGTCTCCTAGGGGTTACTATTGTACCAATTCATGTGAAATGCAAAACCCTGGCAACCGTACAGGCCCATTGCCTGCTCTTTGTGACGTTTCTGTCGGGGTCACACCTGCATGTGTAATAGGCCCACGACACACCGTCACAATAAAAATGTATTTTAAAATCTATATATAGGTTTTAATTGATTTCAGAAAGGGAGAGAGATGGAGACATCAATGATGGGAGAGAAACATCATCGATCAGCTGCCTCCTGCCTGCCCCCCACCGAGGATCGAGCCCATACCCCAGGCATGTGCCCTGACTGGGGATCGAACCGTGACTTCTTGGTTCATAAGTCGACATTCAACCACTGAGCCACGCCGGCCGGGCTAAAACCTATTTTTTAAAATGTGGGGTGTCTCAGCAGGTGTCACGTGTCCCAACCTCTGTTCCGCGGCTCAGCTTGCAGCTCAGGCCACACAACCATTTCCACCCCGACTTGTCTGCTACAGCTGCATCGTAGCAAACAGACCCGCTCCCTGCTCTGCCCTGACACCTGTGCGCCTCCCCCATGCTCTGTCCGTCCTCTCTCCCCACAATAAGAGGGCTCCAGGGGGGCAAGAAGTGACCTTCTGTTAGTGGATGTGGCTGGGGTTGGGGAGGCACTCCGGGCACGGGGGTCTCCTGTGCCCTGAGTGGATGAGCGAGCGAGTGAGGAGCAGGTGGGATCCGTCCTCACTCCTGTCACGAGAAGAGGGGAGGAGAGCATGTGCCCCATGTGTGGCAGCTCCAGTGCCCTGTGGGCGCAGTGCCACAGCCTCCTTGGTCCTGGGGTCCTGGCCACCCTAGCCCTGCCCGGGCCCTGCCCAGCAGTGCTGCACACGGGCGGAGGGGCCGATAGGCAGGGTCTTCCCCGTTCTGCCCACGGGTTTCTGTTTACAAGACCCTAGAGCAGTGATGGCGAACTCATTTTTTTGGTTGATTTTTCTTTGTTAAATGGCATTTAAATATATAAAATAAATATCAAAAATATAAATCTTTGTTTTACTATGGTTGCAAATATCAAAAAATTTCTATATGTGACATGGCACCAGAGTTAAGTTAGGGTTTTTCAAAATGCTGACACGCCGAGCTCAAAAGGTTCGCCATCACTGTCCTAGAGAGTGACGCTGGCAGATTTGGGTCACTGTCTGGGTCTGTTTCCAGGTTACCTGTCCTGCTGCCGCTTCCTGGATGACAATCAGATCGTGACCAGCTCTGGAGACACCACCTGGTGAGTGCCTGACCCCGCCTGCCGTCACAGGGCTCGGCCACCCGGCTCTGGGTAGGAGAACAGAAGGTCCTTTTTTGTTTTGTTTTGTTAATACTCACTCGAGGATACTTTTTTTCATTGGTTTGTAGAGGGAGTAGAATGGAGGGAGGGAGGGGGCCAAGAAAGAGAGAGAGGGGGACATCGATGTGTCTCATATTAATTGGTTTCCTCCTGCAAGTGCCTGATGGGGGCTGGGGAATGAACCTCCAACTCAGGTATGTGCCCTTGGCTGGGAATTGAACCCATGACCCTTCTGTGTGTGGGCCGATGCTCTAACTGCTGATCCACACTGGCCAGCGTGGAAATAGGTTCTTGCCATGAATGGGGGTGTCTGTCCTGTGAAATGGCCATGAGACTTCAGGGCAAGCGGCAGTGCGAGGGGACTGAGTTCACTGTGCCTTGCGGATTGTGAAGCTTCATTATCGACGTTGCGCCTCCGGGTGTGTGGGAAGCCCTGCTTTCCTTCCCCACCAGCAGCCCTGGGAGCAGTGGGCGATCGGCCCCTCCCCACACTGCAGGGCCCAGCGTCCAGTGGCGTGCACTGTGTTTCTGAAGGTCCGAGTTCTCGTCTTTCTATAGACAGAAGCCCCTTAAACAAACCCTGGAGTGTTTTCACTCGTGGCTCCAAACCACGTCACGCACACGCTCAGGTTATTTTATAAGAGGCCTGTGAGACCCCATCTGATTGGTCTTAAGTCAAAGCGCACGGGTTTCCTGTGGTCCTGGGGTGGGAAGGACACTGGTCACTGGCCGTCTGCGAACGCGGGGGCTCCGTGTGTCTCCTGCTGCAGCGCTCTGTGGGACATCGAGACGGGCCAGCAGACGACCACCTTCACTGGACACACCGGGGACGTCATGAGCCTTTCCCTCGCTCCCGACACCAGACTGTTTGTGTCCGGTGCGTGTGATGCTTCAGCCAAACTCTGGGACGTGCGAGAAGGGATGTGCCGGCAAACGTTCACCGGCCACGAGTCCGACATCAACGCCATCTGTGTGAGTGGGCTGACCCGCGGGCAGGGTCCTTGGCCAGCGTCACATTAGATTAGTTACTGTACACACAGAATTCTCGTTCAGTTTTAAATGTTTTCAGGCTTAGACGTTCTCTATTTTCTCTGCAAATACAACCTAATTTACTAAAAACTCCCTGTAGAACATCTAAAAGTGGTGTGGTCTGTCCTTGGGGGCCAGCTAATTCTGTGCTCGGCTGGCCCCCAGCCCTGGGCTTGGGGGGGCGGGGGGAGCACAGGGTGCAGTAACTCACCCAGCGTGCAGCCTCTGCGGGGCGGGGCTTCCCTTCTCCACATCCCCGCACCTGAGGGGCCTGGCCTTGAGGGGAGGCCCCTTCCCCGCCTTCCTCCATGGGGCTGGCCTGACTGCTGGTGGCTGCGGAGAAGCACGGC
Source organism: Myotis brandtii (assembly GCF_000412655.1). NCBI lineage: Eukaryota > Metazoa > Chordata > Mammalia > Chiroptera > Vespertilionidae > Myotis > Myotis brandtii. The sequence continues at coordinate 583,586 of NW_005362885.1, forward strand.
CTCGATGGTGCCCGCCCTGGGGGTCCTGTGGCTCCTGTGGCTCCTGTAGCCCCGTGGCCCCCTGTGCTCCCTGGGTCCCTGTGATGTGGGCCCAGGTGCTGTCAGCGCGCAGCCGTCGTCCTGCTCTTGGGCAGTGGTATTTCCAATGTTTATTTTTTGTCCTTTGCACACTCTTGATTTGCTTTCTCTTTCCAGTTCTTTCCAAATGGCAATGCATTTGCCACTGGCTCGGATGACGCCACCTGCAGGCTGTTTGACCTCCGTGCGGATCAGGAGCTCATGACTTACTCCCATGACAACATCATCTGCGGGATCACCTCCGTCTCCTTCTCCAAGAGCGGGCGCCTCCTCCTCGCAGGGTACGACGACTTCAACTGCAACGTCTGGGACGCACTCAAAGCCGACCGGGCAGGTAGGTGATGGCTGGGCCTGTCTGTGTGTCCTGGACACTCGGACTATCTTTCAGGATGGACATGACTCCTCAGATAAGCCCAGGTGTTCAGGTTTCTGTCCGTCAGGCAGGCTGTCTGTGCTGGGCCTGCCTGAGTACACCTGCCAGGCCGCCGGCAGCCAGGAGCTGGCTATCCAGGCCTGGCACCCCTGCACACACCAGACGCTTTTCCCACCCACGTGTGCGGTGCCCGGGCATCCCCAGTGGGCAGGAAAGGGGGTGCCCGTGAAGAGTCTGAAGTTCACACGTCAGAGGCTGGTGCGTGGTTGCCAGGTGTGCGGACGATGAGAACTCCCTGACTGCACGTGGCCTCGGGCAGCGGATGGCATTTAGAGTTGCCGGCCGTGTTGGTCCCGGGCGGGGCGGGTGGAAGAAGGGCACGTGAGCCCTGGTGTTGTGGGGCCTCACCTTGGCTTCCGCTTCTGGAGGGCCTCCTTCCTGCCCCGGTCGAACCCCTCCAGCTCCCCTGCGCAGTGGCTGCTGCTGGGACACCGGGCCGAGCCTCGAGTGACTGCTCTCGCTTGCTCCCAGGTGTCCTGGCCGGGCATGACAACCGTGTCAGCTGCCTGGGGGTGACTGACGACGGGATGGCTGTGGCCACAGGGTCCTGGGACAGCTTCCTCAAGATCTGGAACTAACACCGGCAGGTAACACGTGGGAGATGGTGGTTCGTGGTTTCTGGGTTCATGGTGGTGGAGATTGACGGTGCGGTGGGGTGAGGTGAAGTGAGCCTTGACCTCAAGCTGAGTGCGGAGCCCTCGGCCTCACACCCAGACGGCACCGTCAGCCACCTGACAATGGGCCTGAGCTGAGAGGCCCTGTCTCTCTTTACTTTTTTTTTTAGATCTTTTTTTGTTGTTGTTAATCCTCAGCAGAGGATACTTTTCCATTAATTTTTTTCTTTTTCTTTTTTTCGAGAGTGGAAGGGAGGTGGAGAGAGAGAGAGAGAGAGAGAGAGAGAGAGAGAAGCATTGATGTGAGAGAGACACATCGATCTCTCCACCCTCTCATGGGGCCCCGACCAGGACTGGGGATTGAGCCTGCAACTGGGTATGTGCCCCTGACCAGAATCGAACCCAGGACTCTTCAGTGCACAGGCTGACACTCTATCTACTGAGCCAAACTGGCCAGGGCTCTTTTTACATTTTTTTAAATGTAGTTATTATGGTGACAGTAGTTACTAAAATTGTGTAGGTGTCAGGTGCACAACTCGATGACGCATCACCTGATTGTGTTCACCACCCAAGGCCAAGTCTCCTTCCATCGCCACTATCCCCTCTCCACCCTCTCCCTCCCCACCCCCTTTCCCTCTGGTGATCACCGCACTCTTGTCTGTGTCTGTGAGGTTATTTCCTTCACTTAATCCCCTCACCTTTTTCACCAGCCCCCCAACCTGCTCCCCTCTGACAGCTGTCAGTCTGTTCTCTGTCTCTGAGTCTGTTTCTATTTTTCCTTTTTCCATTTTGTTTGTTTACTTTTCAATAAGTTTAAATCCTTGATGGGCACAGCATCGCACAGGTTCTGTGTCCAGCGGCCTTAGCGGAAAGGCTGCGCGGCACTCGGCCACAACTGCCCACTGTGAGCAGAGCAGTTACCTCTCCCCCAGGTGACTCTGGTTGTGCTCGGTTTGCCCACCAGGAGTCACTGTGTTGTTCTCTGCTTTGTACGCATAACCCAGAGAGAATTCCGTTTCATCTCCAGCACAAACACCTTCACTTCTAAGAAGAGCCTGGCCACTGTGGCTCAGTGGTTGAGCATCAACCTATGAACCAAGAGGTCACAGTTCGATTCCCGATTAGGGCCCAGGTTGCAAGCTCAATCCCCAGTGTGGGGCGTGGAAGAGGTAACCGATCGATGATTCTCTCTCATCGTTGATGCTTCTATCTCTCTCTCCCTTCCTCTCTGAAATCAATAAAAATATATTTTAAAAAATGAAACCAATAAAAATATATTTTTAAAAAAGGAGAGCTGTGTGCTCCCTCTGGTTCTGGAGACCCCGCTTATAGCCGTCAAAAATGGCCTTGGACACAGCTTTGTGGACATACTTGTCCTTATAGGAGTCCTGTTCCCAGCAGCCTCCGCAAGGTCCAGGGTGGCAGAAAACGCTGTTTTTGTTTTGTTTGTCAGTTCATTTTGTTCATTAGATTCCACATATAAGTGAAACCATGTGGTGCTTGTCTTTCTCTGACTCACTCAGCAGAACGCTCTCAGGGCTCTTGCTCACGTCTCTAAACTCTGCTTTCAGCAGCAGGCGGACGCCCGTGACTGGAAGACCATTCCACCCTGAAGCGTTGCAGTGATAGCATTTCCAATCCTCCCCTACTAACGTGGGCGCCCTCCCTCCGAACTGCAAAAGGGCAAGATCTTTCCTTCACTTACTGCTGAAACCAAGAGCACAATCCCACGAGAGAAGAACCTGCTGTGAACTCGACGAGTCGTGCATCCTCCCGGGACCATTGTCTTTGTTTGCTTTTTGTCTTGAATGAAGTTAGAAGGAAATACTAGAGTCAGAATGTTCGCCACCAAGTAGCTCAGTGTATCGTGAGGCAGACACACCTGGCCACTCGTGGGTTTGGGCTCAGGTCCGGGACCCCGTCTGACGCTCGTGCAGAGCAAGTCGAGGACTGGATCTTGTCATCGGCTCCAAATTCCAGGTGGTGTTTGTAACAGGATTTGAAAACATTCATGTTTCCTTTTTAAAATATCTTTGTGTTTAGTAGTTAAACAGAGAGAGAGGGTCTAGCGCGGCCTCTCTGAAGTTGTTAATGATGTAAATTTAGTCCCTGTTTTTAAAATTTTTTTTGTCTAGTGTCACATGGTTGTTGCACAGACATGGCACAGAAAGAGAGCAGACCCGAGCGTGGTGACCAGCAGAGTCCAATCAGGCACCTTTCTCCCGCCGTCCTCTGCCTCTCCCTTCAGTTCTAACCTCCCCTGGGGTTTCCTTGTGAAGTGGGGAGTTTATAATAATAGCCTAACACTACCCCGTGCCCGCCCCGCTGTCACAACCTCTGTGTTCCAGAGAGGTGCCCGTCCTGTGCTTGGATAGTCAGTCAATTATTTGTGTATGAAACAATGTAAAAATCAATGTTTTGAAAATAATGATCTCAAACTTTCTAAGTTAAATTTTAAACAATTGGATCGTTGGCCGCACTGGGGGCTAACTCTTAGACTCGCATGCTGTAGGAATGCTCACGTGTGCGTTAGCGCTCAGGCCTAGGTGTTCTTTTTCTTTACGAATAACCTCTTTCAAGTTGTAACCATTTACGGCTCTAGCCACTATCGTTGCTACTCTGCACGCACCGGAAGCAGTACAGTAAGCAGCTCGACACGCTTGAGTAGCAGGATAAGGCACTATTTTCTTTATTTCTTAAAAAAAACACCAAGTCCTGTTCCAAATGATTGCTGTTGGATTTGGGGGGTGGGGTGGGGGCAGGGAACGGAGACCCGGCCGGCTCTGTAAACTCCTCACGGCCCGAGTCCTACGGAACCAGCCTCTGCACCTGAGGCAGGTCGTTTTCTAACACAGACTTCCCGGTGCCCCCAGCCGGTCCCGCAGGTGTCCCCGCAGCGCCCCGCGCTGTGCTGGGGGGTGGGGTGCTGGGCCCGCCCGGGCGCTCCCGCAGCAGCAGAGCTTCTCCCGCTGGCTGTCTGCGGCTCCTGCACAGATGGCCGCGTGGACACGTGGGCCTGGGTCTGCGGGGCGCGGGGCGGAGCCCTCCTAGCGACACCCTGTAGGCCGCCTGCACCTGCCCTCCCTTTTGTATTTAATTTTCAGTCCGTGTGCTGCAAGGAAGCTGGACGCGAGGTCGGCCCTGCATTCAACTGTCCTGTTATTTAAGCTGAAATAAAGCAGTTTGACATGAGGGACCTCGGTGTGGCGGCTGCTCCCTGAGGCGGGCCTGCGCAGTCCTCTGCCCG
>NW_005362885.1:588930-591493 GCF_000412655.1 Myotis brandtii
CGCCCGTGGCGCCACCTTCCCTGGGAGCCCAGCTCCCCACCCCAGCCCGGCCTCAGCCAAGCGCTCCCTGACCATCTGGGGCAGGAGGGAACCTGGCCTCGGGGCTGGGCCCCAGCCGCCTCTGCAACCACAACCACAACCACCGCATCGGTGCTGGGCGCTCGGCGCCTGTCTGCTCACGGCAGCGGCATTCACTCCACCGGCGCGGGTTTTCCTCCATCTCCAGCGCCAAGTAGGGCCTGGCGCTCACCACGGAGCCAATGGCGTCGTGTCCCCAGCCCACTCCGCCCTCCACCAGTCCTGTGGCCCACAGCGGCTCGTGCCCTGGGGACAGACAGCCCCTCCTCCCCAAGCCTGCCCCCTGCTCAGCTCCCCACCTTGAAGTCTCCAGTCCCCCCACCATCGACAAGCCCCCTCCCTGTGTCCTGCTCAGTCCTCCCAGAGCCCAGGCCAAACCCTGCCCCTCAGGTCCTCACTGGGTGACCTCGCCTTCGGATCCCCGTTGAAAACTGCCCACGACGGCAGCCAGCCAGGGCTCAGTTCTATCAAGAACCTTCTCCTTTGCTGCCTCCCTTACCCCTGATGACTGTTGATCCTCACTGTTTACTCCCACTTACACAGACACAATGGCAGGAGCAGCCAAAGAATTACGAGCACAGACTCCTAGTCCTACAGAGTCAGGAATTAGGAAGAAGGAGCACTGGAGTGGTCCCTACTTGCTAACAATAAAACAGCCCACAATTACTGAGGGGTTTTCAGAAGCCAGACCCTGTGCTAAATCCATGAGATGAATGATCTGATTTAACCCTCACAAATGCTCCATGAACTAGATACTACCATTAGATCCAGTTTACAGACAGGAAAACTAAGGTTTGACGAATAGAAAGCAGAACTAAAATGAAGTCACTAAGAGTCAAGTTGCAAGTAGGTTGAGGTATGAGGAAACAGTTCTATTCTTGTTTTAATGAGCCTGGGAACCTACACCTTTGAACTTTCCAGTCTTGGGTCAATACATGATATCCATCAAACCTCCAGATAACCCTCTGATTACCCCTTAAAGGGCAAGGAAAGAGTATTCATACCACCTGAGATCGATTATCCAGACCACCAATCCTCTAGAGGATTAGCATCTTGGACCCATACAGAGTCTAAGAATGTAGGACTGATTCTTCTCAAGAATGTACTCCTCACTGTAAGAATCCTTGGTTTTTCTTGCTTCTGCACACCACTCTGGGTATTGCTTAGTTGTGTTTTCAGTTTGCAAACCTCAAGACCCTTGAATAAATGTTTATCTTTTATTTCTAAAAAAAAAAGAAAAAGAAAAAACTGCCCACGACAAAAGCACCTGCTTCCTAGAGGCCTTGAAAGAGCTGAGTCCTGGGTGCGAGGAGTCCGAGGAGTCAGAGCAGGCGGGCTAGGCCTCGGGGCTCCCACTCCCACCCCAGGCTGCCTCCCGGAGTTGGGGGGCAAAGGGGTGCCGTGCCTGCCATGCTCTCTGCCCTGCTGCTCTTCCTCACTCCGGGCAGGGCATCCCTCCCCCGGCACCTGGGGAGGGCACTGCCCCGGTGGAAGCCTCGTTCCTGCCTGAGCGGTGAGCCTGGCTCTTGGCTGGTCCACGGGGAGAGGCGCTGGCCTCTCACCCCCGCCTGGAACCAGCCCTCACAGGAGACTAGTGGACTATCCTGGACAGGCCTCTGGGAGGGTGAGGCACGTCCAGGCAGGAGGGCCGGACCGGTCCTAGGTCTGCTGGAGGCCAGAGGGATAAACGAGGACCTCCTGGGAGCCAGAGACCCCTCCACAGGGAGCCTCCCGCCCTCCCTGGCTCCCAGGCTCCTGGCCACTTCCACTTTGGGTGCCCGGCAGCCTCTGCTCACCCCGGCATTCACCCCAGCCAGGTACAGCTGAGGCCAACGTCCCAGAGCTGGGAGCAGGACCCCAAGGAGGAGCACCCCTTCCGCTCCCTGCATCTGTGAGCCTGGTGCACCCCCTTCCTGTCCTCTAGAGCCAGGGAGTTCCCCTGACTGCACCCAAAATCCAGGGTGGCCCCTCCATGAGCCCAGCTTTGGGCAGCAGCTCCATCATCCTGCTCCACACCTCCCTGGTGCAAGCTCCTGCCTCTCTCACCCCCTGCCCCCCCATCCTCCCCCCCGCCCCGCCGCTGTCCCTTGAAAGTGTGGGTCCAGGCCCGCCAGCAGGGCTCAGGGGTTGAGCCTCGACCTATGAACCTGGAGGCCACGGTTCCATTCCTGGGCAGGGCACATGCCCGGGGTGTGGGCTCGGTCCCCAGTAGGGGGCCTGCAGGAGGCAGCCGATCAGTGATTCTCATCACTGATGTTTCTCCCTCTGTGAAATCAATAAAAACATTTTTTTTTAAAAAGTGTGGGTCCAGGTTTTGGGGGTGTGAAGTTTAAACAATATGGAGCCATTTTTACGAAAAAGAATACCAAGAAACAAATACCAAACTTTGTTAAGGTCGTCTGCAACAGGGAAAGTAGGAAGACTCTGCTTTTCTGGACCCCCGAGCCCCTCAGGGGCAGACCCTGCCTCCAACACCCAGCCAAAC
>NW_005362885.1:591505-593850 GCF_000412655.1 Myotis brandtii
TCTCTCCCCCCCTGCCCCCCCATCCTCCCCCCCGCCCCGCCGCTGTCCCTTGAAAGTGTGGGTCCAGGCCCGCCAGCAGGGCTCAGGGGTTGAGCCTCGACCTATGAACCTGGAGGCCACGGTTCCATTCCTGGGCAGGGCACATGCCCGGGGTGTGGGCTCGGTCCCCAGTAGGGGGCCTGCAGGAGGCAGCCGATCAGTGATTCTCATCACTGATGTTTCTCCCTCTGTGAAATCAATAAAAACATTTTTTTTTAAAAAGTGTGGGTCCAGGTTTTGGGGGTGTGAAGTTTAAACAATATGGAGCCATTTTTACGAAAAAGAATACCAAGAAACAAATACCAAACTTTGTTAAGGTCGTCTGCAGCTCTGGCAACAGGGAAAGTAGGAAGACTCTGCTTTTCTGAACCCCCGAGCCCCTCAGGGGCAGACCCTGCCCGGGGCCCTGTGATTGCGTGATTGCCAGTCAGGCACCCAAGGGAGATGCAGCTGTTTTCTCCTCTCCGAAATGAGGAAGCATTCCTGTTCCTGCCAGTGTGTGGGGGGGTGGGGGGGAGGATGGGGGGGTTGCCGTGGTTACAGACATGCACCTGCACAAGTTCCTTTTAGAGAAGGGACACAGGAAGGGTGCCTGCCTTGTCACTTGGTGAGTGACACCGCCTGGACTCATGCCGTGGTGCCTTCTCTGCAGACGGTCCTGCTCTAGAAGGTTCTCGGGAGGCCAGTGCTAGGTCAAACATTGGTATTATTCTTTTCACGAGTGAATATCCCAAAATGCAACCAAGGGGATCTCCTGTGGGTGTGGCTGGTGGCCACTTCGGGGAAGCAAAGTTCTCAAAACAACTTGTTGGGGAAGTTACACAACTTGAGAAATACCCTCACACTTTCCCCATTCTTGTCCCCTTTCCACTCACCCCGGTGACCCCACTGCCCAGTGGCCTGAGGACAGCAGTGAAACATGTCCTTTTCTGCGACCAGCGGTGTTCCAGGTCGATGGACACAGGGCCAGGAGTCCCAGCCAGAGAAGACGGACGGCGGCTGGTAGGGGGGCTGGGGAAACCGGGGTCCAGGTGGCTGCAGGGGGTCAGGGTGCTCCCCGTCGGGGAGTCCTCAGCGTAGAGGAGGAATGATGGCTGGCACTCGGGGAGCCAGGCAGGTCACAGTACCCCGCGCGCATTGCCGTTCACCTCCTGCAGGGACCCTGCAGCAGCGTGTTCCTGGCGTGTCCCTGGCACACTGTTGGCACAGGATTCCTGAATGCACTGGGTGTGACTTTCAATTCAGGAAGCCATGGGAGAGCCCACGGGGGGGGGGGGGGGGGAGCAGCTTCGCCAGAGGCTACAAGACGGGCGCTGTGGCCTGGCTCCCTCTCCTGTGCTGGCAGACACGGGGCGCGGTTCTGTCGTAGGTCCTTACACTGAGTTTTGGTTCCCAAAACATGTTCTTTCTAAGCATAGTCATCATGGAATCCTCGTCGGTGGTGTCACCACGCATGGGGGCCTGTAGTCAGCCTGCCTGGGTTTCGGGCATCCTCCCTTACCAGACAGGGGAGGGCGCCTGGCTCTGAGTGGGTCTGCTTAGAGCTGGCTGGTGGCGTGTGGGTTCTTGACTTGGTGCAGGAAAGATTTCACAACAGGAGTCAGGGGATCGTGAGTGTTTACTAAAGTTGGGGACAGTGAAACAAGGACGGACTTGGAAGAAGCAACAGGAGGCGTAGGCTGGGCTGCCTCCGCTCACTGGGAAGTCGGAGAACCGAGGGCCTCCGGGACAGTTCAGGGGGGTTAGTCCAGGGTCCAGGGAGAGCTGCCGCTGCCCATTGCTCCCCGGGTGCCTGTTTCCTGGGGACCCTTAGGGTTTCGAAGGTGCGTGCCTGCGGGGGAAGGAGAGGGGAAGGCACGGGTGTGCTCCCCAGGGGCAGAGGGCGTGCGTGCGTGCGGGTTTTTATTTCTCTCTTGCAGGCGGGAGTCTTGGGAAGGTCGCGGGGAGGGTCTCAGCAGGGTACGCATCAGCTTCCAGGTGCACCTTTCAGGGTCACGTCCCTGCTGGCTGGTTGGCGCCAGGGCTGGGCAGGGCAGGGCCATCAGTCATTGCAGCCGGTCCTGTGCCCACCTGGTTTTGCTGCTTTCCTGGGCCTAGAGCTGAAATACAACTGAGGCCTGGATGTCATCTCTAGAGAGGTGACCTGCACCTGGCGGGAAATTGCACAGTTTGTCCAGCTCTCTGCCTCAGTTTCCCCATTCTACTTGCCAAGGAATTGTCCTGGCTTTTCACTCTCCGATGTCACTCTGCGGAGAGTCAGCGCCCGGCCACCTGCGGGGCTGGTGTCCAAGGACCGCACCCCCACT
>NW_005362885.1:594914-605664 GCF_000412655.1 Myotis brandtii
GGGGTCCCCCAGCCGGCCACGCAGCATTCTTGGGGCGCCTGGGTGGTGGACGCGGAGGGGGGGCCGTGCCCTCGATAAGCAAGGAGCTCGGCGTTCGGATGAGGAGGTGCAACCTGCCGAATGCAGAGGCCGGCGGTGCTCATGGGAGTTGGTGGCCTATGTGTTGTTTTTTGTGTGTTTTTTCCCCAACATATTTTTATTGATTTCAGTGAGGAGGGGAGAGGGAGAGGGAGAGAGAGAGAGAGAAACATCAGTGATGAGAGGGGGTCATTGATCGGCTGCCTCCTGCACGCCCCCTACTGGGGATCCCACCCGGCGTGTGCCCTGACCCCTGACCCCTGACTCCTGACCCGGGATCGAACCGTGACCTTCAGGTTCATAGGTCGGCCCTCAACCACTGAGCCACACCCTGGACCCGCCCGCGGCCTATTTCCTTATGACCTGAAATCACTGCTTCTCTGCAGGCCTGACTGTTACCGCAGCTGCTAGAGGGACCCTGGAGGGGGGCTGGGGGGCGCGGGGACAGGCCCCCGCCTCCTGGGCTTCACCGCCACCCCACCTGCCCTGCTGACCACTGAGGGCCTCAGGCCCCGGGTGCTGGACCAGTGCAGGCAGCTGGTGCCTGCTGGTGGCCTGTGGCTGCCCGGTGGCACCCTCCGCTCCTTGCCGTTCTCCGCGTTCCGCGCATCAGGACAGGTAGATGGCGGTATCACAGCGGGTGAAGGTGCGGGGTGCCCGCTCACTGCAGGGGACCAGGTGGGCGAGGGCCTGCTGGGCAGACCCCTGTGTCCTCACCTGCCCGGAGGGTGCTGCCGCCCCTCACAAAGCCCCTTCAGGTCCCTGGTGCTGGAAGGTGTGGGCTGAAGGTCAGGCTCCTGCCCCACGTAGAACTTTCTAGAAGTCTTGGTGAGGGCCAGTCTCACCACATCCTTGCTGGCCTGGGGGGAGGAAATGACGAGGTACTAGGGCCCCCCCCCCCAGCTCAATACTGACTAGTGAGGTTGGACAGTTTCCCATTTCTGTGACCAAATGAAGTTTCCTTTTTTATTCAGTTTCAATAAGTATGTTTGTGTGTGTGTGTGTGTGTTTAAATTGATTTCAGAGAGGAAGGGAGAGAGAGAGAAACATGAATGATGAGAGAGAATCACCACGTCCCACACGGGATCGAGCCGCAACCCGGGCCTGTGCCCTGACTAGGAATCGACTGAGACCTCCTGGTTCATAGGTCGAAGCTCAACCACTGAGCCCCGCCGGCCGGGCAACAAGTGCACATGGAAAACTCACACCGGAGTCATGATTTAGGTTCATGTCTGTCTGTCTGTGTGTGTGACTTGTGTTGAGTTTTTTATACATTTACTCGGGCACCTCACTGTGTCTCCTCACCACTTCGCCTCTGAATACTCCGTTACTGGGCTCCAGCACAGTTTTCTAATTAAACTCCCCCCACGCAGAAGTTGTTTGTTAAAATTAGGTTCCTGCTGTCAGGAGCTTGAATGAACTTGGACAGAGTTAGAATTTCAGCTTTCAGAGCAGTTAGCCACAAGCGGACTTGAGTTAAATGTGCTCCTGACTCGCCATTGTCAGAGAAGCATGCTGTGGAGGGAACACTTTAAGTTTTAAAATATTCAGTGTGGCCCTGACCGGTTTGGCTCAGTGGACAGAGCGTCGGCCTGCGGACTGAAGGGTCCCAGGTTCGATTCCGGTCAAGGGCATGTACCTTGGTTTCGGGCACATCCCCAGTGGGGGATATGCAGGAGGCAGCTGAATCGATGTTTCTCTCTCATCCATGTTTCTAACTCTCTATCCCTCTCCTTCTCCCTTCCTCTCTGTAAAAAATCAATAAAATATATTTAGAAAAAAAAAAAAATATATTCAGTGTGATTATTTTATAAAACAGTTTACTGCCTGGTCATCAAACAGCTTCTAGATCATCTATGATAATAAAAGTGTAATATGCAAATCGACTGAACGGCTGAATAGCAGAAGGACTGTCTGGACGACCTTCGGACAAAGCCGGGGCTGCGAGGGCGGAGGCAGCGGGCTGCGAGGGCCTGCTCTCGCACGGACTTCTTGCATCGGCCTCTAGTGTGTAATAAATAGACAGTTCGTAAGTACATTTGCATTTTGTGGTTTGGATTGGCTTACCACACTTTATCAACTGTTTTGAGATACTTACGAACTCCCAGGAGGCCGTAGAAATGGTACGAGAGCAGCGTTCCTCGCCCGGCGCCCAGGGTTGCCGCCCACACGGAGGGCACAGTAATGGGAGCACCAGGAAGTGGACATGGGAAAATGCCTGCAGGACACCACCCTCTGCCGTTGCCACCAGTCTTACCGCATGTGCTGCGTGTTCGCTGTGTGTGCGTTGGTGTGACTGCTCCCCGTACCCTGCCCCGCCCTTCCCAGCCGCCCCGGCCCCTTCTCTGGCTCGACGGCCCCTCGCTGATTGCTGGGCAGTGAGAGGGTCCTTCAGACTGTGGCCCTTTGCGACTGGCTTTGGCCCTCAGCTTGATGCCTCCTCTTAGGTCCATCTCGGCAGACGAGGTGTGTGCCCTGCTGGGAGTCAAACCCCAACCTCTTGTGTACGGACGACGCTCCACCCAACAGTCACGCCGGGCCGCGTGCGGGCTTTTACGGGGACAGTTCTCTGCGACAGAGGCCCAGGTGCTGCCGGTGCTGGGCTGTCTGTCAGTTTTTATAAGAAACTGCCGGACTGTTTTCCAGAGGACTGTGCTCGCTCCTCCCTCCCCACCCCGCCCCTGCGCAGGACAGCTCTCGCCCCCTCTCTGGCTCTTCCTCATTTGGGTGGTCCTGGTGGGTGCATGGCCACTCCTCATGGCCCAGGAGCCTTCGCAGGCTCGCTCCTCCGGCTTTCTAGTTCGAGTGGATTTGATCCTTGTGTCTTGTATCTACGCCCTGGGCACCGTCCTTGGTGGCTGGCTGGTTCGCTGTTTTCTCGTCTGTAGCTTGTTTTTAATCCTTGACCGGGTCTCCCACAGAGCAAGTTGCTGAGTGAAATCCAGTTTATCTGTTTTTTTCCCTTTTATGGGCTGTGCTTTTTATATCGCGTATAAGCAGTCCTCTCTGGCCCTGAGTCCCTGTGTTTTCTTGTAACAGTTTCCTAGTTGGCACTTGTACTGTGTGATGGATTCGATCCACTTGGAGCTGACGGTCGTTGCTGTGAAGTTTAGGTTGTTCGCTCTCAGGACCAGGACCATTTGTGGAGGTTCTTTCCTCGCTGAGCGGCTTGTGTGCCTTCGGCAGAAGTCGCTGAGCGCGTGGCCGGGGCCTGCCTGTCTCTAGGCTCAGGCTGCTCCCCGGACCTGGGCCTGGATTGTTCCAGTTAGAGAGCAAGTCTTGTGTGTGTTTTTTACATTGATTTTTAGAGAGAGAAGGAGGGAGGGAGAAGAGAGAGAGAGAGAGAGAGAGAGACATCTATCAGCTGCCTCCTGCGCGCGGGAGCCGGGGACCCAGCACGTGCCCGGACCAGGACTCAAACCAGCAACCTTTGAGTGTGCGGACAACAACTGCGCCACAGTGGCCAGGGCTGGAAAGTAAGTCTTAATCAGAGAGCGAGCCTCCCCTTGTTCTTTTTATGGTGCGAGCTATTCGAGTGCCTTCACTTCCTACCCGTTTAGAAGAAGCTCATCCGTCGCTGCAAAGCAGTCTCGTGCGGATTTTACAGAAGTTGATTCGATCGTTTTGGGAGAAGTGATGCCTGACCTTCCAGCCCAGGAGCAGGGTGTCCCCTGATTCACATCTTCTCTGATTCCTCTCGTTAGTGTTTCATTAGCTCAGCACACAGGCCCTCCACATGGTTGTTTTTTAATTTAATTTTTTAATTATTTATTTTAGAGAGAGGAAGGAAGGAGGGGAGAGAGGGGTTTGTTGTTCACTCACTTGTGCATTCACTTGTTGCTTCTTGTATGTGCCCTGACCAGACATTGAACCCACAACCTTGGTGTATTGGGATGACACTCTAACCCACTGAGCTACCTGGCCAGGGCTCTCTACATATTTTGTTATGTTTACATCTCATTAATTTTTAAAATATATATATATTTTATTGATTTTTTATACAGAGAGGAACGGAGAGGGATAGGGAGTTAGAAACATCGATGAGAGAGAAACATCGATCAGCTGCCTCCTGCACACTCCCCACTGGGGATGTGCCCGCAACCAAGGTACATGCCCTTGACTGGAATCGAACCCGGGACCCTTGAGTCCACAGGCCGACCATGCCCTTGACTGGAATCGAACCTGGGACCTTTCAGTCCGCAGGCCGACGCTCTATCCACTGAGCCAAAACGGTCAGGGCTCATTAATTTTTAAATATATTTTTATTATTGATTTCAGAGAGGAAGAGAGAAATAGAAACATCAGTGATGAGAGAGAATCGTGGATTGGCTGCCTCCTGCACGCCCACACTGGCACTGGAGTCTGAAACCTGGGCATGTGCCCTGACTGGGAATTGAACCATGACCTCCTGGTTCATAGGTCAATGCTCAACCCCTGAGCCACGCCAGCCGGGCACATCTCATTATTTTTAAAGTGACGGTAGATGACTTTTTACTTCAGTCTCCATCTGCTTTGCCTGTTGTGCCGGCCGGACTTCTGCATTGTATTGTCGGGCAGAGTGGCGAGAGCAGACCGCAGCCTTGCCCGCCCTGTCGGGGAAGACATTCACTTATTCACCATTAGGTTGGATGTCAGCTGTAGGTGTCTGTGGATGTTCTTTATCGAGGTCAGGACAGTCCTCCCTGTTCCTGGTAACGGAGAGTCTGTGTCGTAGGCGGGTGTGGAGTTCTGTGCATCAGTTGATGCCATCAGGTGAGTTTCCTTCTTGCCTTGCTGATGTGCTGCCTTCCATTGGTTGAGCCAACCTTGCATTCCCAGAACAAACCCATTGGCGATTGGTTTATTCCTTTTAAGCATATATTGTGTTCAAAGTAAGGCTACTCTGGGAGCATAAAACATCACCCCGAGGGTTGGAGTGACGTCTGTAATGCGTGAACTGCAGGCAGAAGCGGAGACAGCGCCACCTGCGTGCTTAGCTCTAGCAGCCGTGTCCAGCTCTTCCAGGACCGGCCGAGCTGTGGGTTAGGGCTGGGCTGGGAAAGGGCCTCTGGCTCCTCCCGGTGCAGCTGGGGGACCCTCATTGCCTGCTGGGGCAGGCGGGGCTGGGGTAGTGGTCTGCCTGCGAGGGAGCCCGCCCTCGGCGCTCTGTACAATGCTGAGTACCCGACTTCCTAACTAATAAACGAATTTAGAAGTTAAACTTGGAGCACTGGTTACAGACTTTATTTTTTTATTTTTTTAAATATTTTATTGATTTTTTACAGAGAGGACTAGAAAGTTAGAAACATCCACGAGAGAGAAACATGGATCAGCTGCCTCCCGCACACCCCCTACTGGAGATGTTGCCCACAACCAAGGTACATGCCCTTGACGCCCACAACCGTACATGCCCTTGACCGGAATCGAACCCGGGACTTCAGTCCGCAGGCCGCTCTATCCACTGAGCCAAACCGGTTAGGGCTGGTTACAGACTTTAACTCCCTCATCCATTTAAATGATAATTACATCGAATGAATTATTCTTCTGAGTATGTTACCCATAACATCAAACAAAATACACAAAAATCTAATGATTATAAAATTATAACCATTTTGAACGTTTTGGCATCATGGGTTTAATTCATTCATTTGCCTTATCTTATCGAGGCCTAGTACCCTTACCAGGTAGTTATTTCTGTCCCTTCTTGGAATGAGAGTTTTCCACGTGCTTCTAGGGTTACAGCCTCCCCGCCGGCTCAGGCCGCAGGCTCAGTGACCACAGCTCACGCCCAGCCATTTCCGTTGTCGTTTTATCGGCATTATTTCCCCGGCTTCTCTCACCTCTGGGCGTTTGGAGGCGGCCTGGCCTGCCTTCCACACGGGTCCAGCTCCTTGCAGCCTGATGCCGGCCCTGCCTGTGCTCCTCAGGTCTGCTGGCCAGAGTGTTGGGCGGGGACGGCAGGCATTGTTTCCATGGGCCGAGGAGCTGCGTCTGCAGGGTCCTCTCGCCTCCCAGGGCCCTTGGCCAGCTCAGGCCTTGGGTCTCTGTTGGGCCTCCCTGCTGTGTCTGCTGTGGTTGAGCAGGGGCCTGGGAGTGTTGGCCCAGATGCCAGCTGTGCGACCTGGCCCGGGGCGTGGTGGTGTGGTTGCCTGGTTCCATGCCACCCATCCCTGCTCCTGGTTTTGGCTCCGCTGGGGGGTGGGGGGTGGGCAGGGGGAGATAGGGCAGCAGGGTGGGTGGCCTGCCCTGGTGTTTGACGCCTGTCATGTCCCCCGTGTCTGCCCCAGGTGCTTTTCCTATGCTCTGCCACCTTCCCTGTGGGCTCTCAGACATCACTGGGCCCAATTCGAACCATTTCCTTGTTGGAGCGTGGCCGACGGGGCCCTCTCCAGGCCTGCGGGCTGTCGACTGGCCTCCCTGAGCGGGTCAGAGGAGACTGACATGTTTTGCTGGTGCCTCTGCGTTCGTGGGGGCGGCCTCCAGGCCTCTGGGTGCCAGCCCATGACTCAGTTTTTAGGTCTGAACAACCCTTTCAGTGTGGGCCCATGTGGGGTCACTCCTCTCATCTGTGGTGCCGACCTCCTGGGGTCGAGGGAGGACCCCTGGGGTCGAGGGAGGACTCCTGGGGCCTCCTGGGGTCGAGGGAGGACTCCTGGAGCCTCCTGGGGTCGAGGGAGGCCTGGGTGGGTTAATCCAGGGAAGTACCAGCCAATGCTCAGTGCGGTGGCTGTTGGGCAGTTTGAATAAGGAAGTAAGGGAGCCACCTGGGTTTTCACCGTCAAGCCCTGTCCCTGGCTGTGGTCCTCCTGCCAATCCTGCCTTTCGACCTCACCCTCCAGCTTCCTCCAGGCTCCTTGCCAGACCCCCTTCTTTTGGCTCCTCAGTGGGGGCTCCACCGGTTCAGTCCTGTGTCTCCTGGCCCCACCCTGGGGCGGCATCAGCTCCTGGTTGAGTGCTCACCCCTGAGCGAGCCTGTCCCCTGAGCGCCAGCCTCTGGGGCAGCAGCCCTTAGGGGCTGGGGGACCTTTTAGGCCCCGAGAGCCTGAGCAGAACAATGTCAGTGTCTGTAGCTTCAGTTGTAGGTCAGGGAGGGAGGGAGACCCAGTGGAAGGGGGGGAGGGGACCTCGGGGGAGAGAGGGGACCAGGTGCCGTTGGAGCGAAGACCTGAGCAGAGGGCTGTTGGGTGTGGGGTGCCCAGGCTTTGCGTACAGGTCTGTGTGGACACGTGTCGTTCCTGGGGCGCACACGGGTGGGGTGGCTGTAGCCTGGGCAGGTGTGTGTGTAACATGTTAAGAAACTTCCAGCCAGGCTGCGTGTCCTCTCTCCCCCGGCCGTGCCTGTGGGTCCCGGCCCCGAGACCTCGCTCTCCGGCCCAGGCTGCGGTCAGCGCTCAGACCCGCCTTTCTGCCTGGCGTCCGTGGTGTCTGACTGGTTTTGGTTGCGTTTCCCTGTGGCTGCTGTTGTCGGTGTCTGTGCAGCTTTGGCCAGGTTTTTAATGGGCTTGTTTGCGGAGTTTTGAAAGTTTGTACATATTTCTTTTTTTAAAAAATATATTTTATTGATTTTTTTACAGAGAAGAAGGGAGAGGGATAGAGAGTTAGAAATATCAATGAGAGAGAAACATCGATCAGCTGCCTCCTGCACACCCCCTGAGCGAGCCTGTCCCCTGAGCGCCAGCCTCTGGGGCAGCAGCCCTTAGGGGCTGGGGGACCTTTTAGGCCCCGAGAGCCTGAGCAGAACAATGTCAGTGTCTGTAGCTTCAGTTGTAGGTCAGGGAGGGAGGGAGACCCAGTGGAAGGGGGGGAGGGGACCTCGGGGGAGAGAGGGGACCGCGGGGGGAGGCGCAGGCGTTCCCTGGGGATGTGCCCGCAACCAAGGTACATGCCCTTGACCGGAATCGAACCTGGGACTCTTGAGTCCGCAGACCGACGCTCTAGCCACTGAGCCAAACCGGTTAGGGCATTTGTACATATTCTTGCTACAATCCTTTGTCACGTGTGTTTAGCAGATGTTTTCTGTCACCCACCGCTTGTATTTCCCTGTATTAACGGTCTGGTGAAGGTGAAAGATTTCAGTCATAACGAGGTTCGCTTTCTTTTAGTCTGTGCTTTTCGTGTTCTGTTTAAAAGCCTTCGACAGAGCCACGGCCACTAAGACTGCCCAGCGCTGGAGCCACGGCCACTGAGACTGCCCAGCGCTGGAGCCACGGCCACTAAGACTGCCCAGCGCTGGAGCCACGGCCACTGAGACTGCCCAGCGCTGGAGCCACGGCCACTAAGACTGCCCAGCGCTGGAGCCACGGCCACTGAGACTGCCCAGCGCTGGAGCCACGGCCACTAAGACTGCCCAGCGCTGGAGCCACGGCCACTGAGACTGCCCAGCGCTGGAGCCACGGCCACTAAGACTGCCCAGCGCTGGTGTCCTCCGTCCCTGGCCTGTCTGTCCGTCTTGTGTCGGCACCACATGCAGCTCACGGCAGCGCTGCTCTCCCCCGGGCTCAGCGGGCCTGGTCCCTTCCCCTTCCAGAGGGATGTAGGCTCAGCTTGTCCTTCCTCACAGGGAAGCCGCTGGTTTGCTGTGGATGTGGGGGGGCCTGTGAGTGTGGAGGGCGGGGGACGGGACTGAGGGAACTGTCCCCTCCTGTCCTCAGCGGCTGTCCTTCCTCACTTGTTTCCTCTGACCTGTCAGCAGCCTTCTGTCTTTTCTGCATAGATTCTGCAACTTTCTTCTTGGGGCGTAATTGACATGTCACAGGGTGTGAGTGGCAGGAGTGCCCCACTTTAGATAGTTTGTATTTGTCGCAAAACATCCCACAGCAGGGCCCCTACCACCTACCACTGCGAGTCTCGGGCCTTTTGTCTGATGAGAAGTTCACACGTGCGACTTGGTGCTGGTTAACTCCAGCCCGAGCTGTGTGCTGCCCGCTCCGGCCCAGGCCGCTCACCTGACCCTGGGAAGCAGGCCCCACACTGTCAGCTGTGCCCCTACACGTGCTGTGCTTTAGTGCCGGGTCTGGTGTTTTTGAAGCCCAGCTTAGTGTTGGTTGCTGGTTTACAGAAGTGCTGTTGGTTTGTATGCATTCGGTGCCTCCTGCAGCCTTGCTGAGGAGCTCGCCTGTTGGGTGTAGTCACTTGTAGCTTCCGGAAGGCTTTCTACACAGAAGGCCCTGCACCTGCCGCAGTCCCGCCTCCGATGCTGTTCTGTCTCGTCATCTTGCCTCGGTGCTTCCGTCACCTCGACTGGAGCCTCGGGTCCAGGGGGCTGTCGGACCCTCGGTGGTTCTGGTTCTCAGTGACTTTCACCCCCAGGACAGTGTCACCTGGGGCTCAGGGCTCCTCGGGCGCCTGCAGTGCGGGGTGGGGTGCCTTCAAGGATCCCATCACCTTTGACCTCCCCTGGCAGCCCAGGCCTGCCCAGAGCCCTCCCCTTCCCCGCCCTCCTCCCCTCCCCACACGCCCCGCTGGTGCCAGCCCTGCCTCCTGGAGGAGGAGGCTGCGTCCCTGCTCTGGACGGTGTGTGTCCTGGCCTGGCCGCTTGTTCCTGTGGAGGCTGGTGTGGCCTCACCCTGCTGGTCCCCGGCCTGGGGTCGTCCTCAGCCGGGGCCTGTCCTCCCTCCACGCTGACTCCTGGGAGGGACACCTTCGGGGTCACGGCCCCGGCACTGGGGGAGGTCAGTGTTTGTTCTCTCTCTCTCTCTCTCTCTCTCTCTCTCTCTCTCATCAGTCGGGAATTTTCTTAGAAAATCACTTCATGATCCAAGTTGTCACCTCTCCGGCCTTATTAGGCTTCCTTGACTCCGGCCCTGGTGAGTGAGTGTGAGCGCATTCCTCCCGCTCGCGCTCAGGAATCCCGGCGGCCAGGCTGCGGCTTCCTGTTGACACGGAGCCTTTCTTTTCTGGCCGGTGCTGTGTCCACGCGGAGCTGAGCGCCGAGTGGGTGGGAAGAGCCGGTGGCCCGGGTTTTGCCTCTGCTCCGCCGCGGGTTCCTGGCCGCTCACGCGGTTCGGAGGTTGAGGCTTTCTTCGCGGATGAAACGGGTCCGCTTGGTGGCTGTTTCTTGGACGGAAGCGCAGGCTCTGCTTGCAGGGCACCGAGTCCAGTGTGCCTGCTGCCGCCTTAGTTACGTTTGTTCAGCTTTTCTGGACTGAGAGGCGTTTCAAATGCCCCTGGATTCTCTCTCTTAACTGCTGTGTCCCACCGGGTTCGTGAGAGAAGTGCCGTCGCCACTCTCGCTTCTGGCCTTTTGAATCCTCTGATTCATTGAACCACGGACACTCTTGAGCTCTTGGGCGCCTGGGACGGGGCGGGCCCTGGTGGGGCCCGTCAGCACTTCGGGAGGAGCGGTGCGCAGCTCTGTGCGTCGTCTCTTACTTGCTTTATTTTATTAAATTAAGGGATTGGTGTTTGGACCGAAGCCCTTGTTCATCGATGATGGAGATGGAGCCGGAGAAAGTCAACGTGCGGAGGGGGCTGAGCGCAGACACGTCCTCCTACCGCTGTGCTGCCTGCCACGGGGATGAGGACGGTCTGATGGGCCACCCCATCCGGGGTCGCGCCAAGTCCCGCAGCCTGTCTGCCTCGCCCGCCCTGGCGAGCACCAAGGAGTTCAGGTACAACGGCCCTCCTCGGCCCAGCACATCCCAGCTGCACGCACACACGCGCTCGGCGCTGCTCAGCTCTGTCCTCAGTGGTG
>NW_005362885.1:606361-615047 GCF_000412655.1 Myotis brandtii
ACCAGTGTCCCTGCCTCCCCCCCCGGCCGGCGGCGCAGCTCTTGCACAAGACCTTGAGTCACAGTGTGCAGAGCGGCGTGCGACCTGCCGGGCAGGCGAGGTGATGACACCTGGGGGCACGGCTCTGGTTCCCGGAACAGTCAACACCAGGGCTCCGGGGGAAGCTGCCACAGTGACTTTGCCTCTGGAGCCGGGGCCGCGTCTGACAGGCCAGGGGCATCCTGGGAGTAGCGCATGGCGGTGCCAGGTGAGGTGGAGGAGCCCACAGCGCCTTCACTGGGTGTGGCGCGGCGACAGGTGCTGGCAGGGTTTTCTGGTTAGAAAGTCCTCACCCGCATGGGGGGAGGGCACCCGGAGCCTCTGGGCCAGGCAGCTTCTCCCAGGTGTCTTCCTCCTGAGTTTTGCTGACCTTCCGCACCCAGGCTACAAGGTGCGGTGTGGCTCCCGGCAGCGGGCTCTGGGCTTGGCTCTGTGGGTGTGTGTCACACACCCTTCGTTCTGGTGCAGTGGCCAGGGGCACGTCGGCCTGTGGGTGTCAGCAGGGGAGGGGAGAACGCCCCGCCCCAGCTAAACACTGACGCAGCAGATCCACTGTAGACCCATTTCCAAGCTCTTTGTCCCCGAGCCCTGGGGTGGCTCCGTGCTCGCCCTTGAGGGCTGTGAGCTCCAGCCTGAGCCAGACCTGGGCGCAGGCGGCTGCTGCCCAGGAGGGAGCCTGCTCTGTGTGCTGGGGAGGAGGGCGTGGAGCCCTGAGCTCAGCAGTGAGACCAGCTCCCTGTGGCTGTCCTTGTGGAAGAGCCTGCGAGGTCCTTGGAGGCTGGGTGTGGGGGGGACTCATCCCCCTGCTCTGCCAAGCCAGGCATCCTCCTGGTGGGGCGGGCACTAGTCCCCCAAGGCCGAGAGAAGGGAGGGCACCGAGGCACCCAGGATGTGCTGGCCGCAGGGCCCTCGTCCAGGGGCTTGTGATTCTGTCACCTCTCAGTTCCTGGGAAGTGGGGCGCTCAGGAGCGTCGTCTTTGTTGACAGGCGGCTCGAGGGGGGGGTCCCTGTTAGCGTCTAGGGTCCCAGGGATGGTTTCCTGCAGTCTCAGGCCCAGGTGTAGGCCGAGGACTGGTCCCATAGGCAGCCTGCACAGGCCCAGGTTCCAGGCCGTCCCCAAGGTCAGGGCCCTGTTCTGGGGTGGGTCCTGGTTCTGAGGCTGGTGCCAGGTGTGCCCAGGTGTCTCCAGTGGCTGTGCTACCTGGACAGCCCAGGGCGGCGTCCTCTGGGACCACACAGGACAAGTGCTGTCATTTGGATGAAAGCGTTTCCGAGAAGCTGATACAAGCTGCACTGAGCCACACGCCGTCACCTGCTGTGCTCTCTCCACAGGAGGACCCGCTCTCTGCATGGGCCATGCCCAGTGACCACTTTTGGACCAAAGGCCTGTGTGCTGCAGAACCCCCAGACCATCATGTGAGTGTGGGGGGGCGGGTGCTCCCTGCCTGGGGCGTCCAGTGGGGTCGCTGTGTGTGGAGGCTCTGGTGCTGAGTGAGAAGTCGCTCAAGTGGGTGTCTCCAGTGCCTTTGAGAATGGGGGGGGGGGGCGGGGGCCAAGTATGCCCAGTTTTGATTTGACTTGATTTGATTTTTCAGTAAAAAATCTAGGAAGAAAATGCCATATATTATACTCGCACACTTGGTGGGGCAAATATGTTTCTCCTTTAATTGTTTCTAAAATGCAAGACGTTGGCTGTTTGGAGAATCTGAGTGACTTGTTGGAGGAGATCGTGCCTCCAGGTGCTGTTCCCACATCTGCTCTGGAGCCGCCCGAGGGCCGCGCACCTGCAGTGGCCTGTGGCCGAGGAGACGTGTTTGTTTATTTATTTATTTATATTTTTTTAAAAAGAGAAAGCATATTTTAAATATACATTTTATTGATTTTTTTACAGAGAGAAAGGGAGAGGTATAGAGAGTTAGAAACATTGATGAGAAACATCGATCAGCTGCCTCCTGCACTCTCCCCACTGGGGATGTGCCCGCAACCAAGGTACATGCCCTTGACCGGAATCGAACCCGGGACCTTTGAGTCCGCAGGCCAACGCTTTATCCACTGAGCCAAACCGGTTAAGGCCAAGGAGACATGTTTAAACGCTAAGCAGCCTGGCCCGGCCAGAGCGGTTCAGTGGGTGGAGCGCCATCCTGCGCTCGGAGAGGTGGCCTGTTTGCTTCTGTCACGGCACTGGCGGGTTTCAGACTCAGCCCCCAGCAGGGGGCGTGCAGGAAGCAGCTGTTGTTTCTCATCGCCGCTTCTCTCTCTCAAAAATCAATAAAAACATATTTTTAAAAATTATTAGAGCAGTTTTAGGTTCACAGCAAAATTGAGGGAGAGGTACATAGATTTCCTACCTGCCCCCACCCATGCACATCCTCCTCACCACCGACCCCTCGTCACCACCAGGCCCGGGTACACTGGGTCCTGGGTGCTGTGCGTTCTGGTGCACAGGCGGGCAGTGATGTGTTCACCACGGTTACCACAGGCGTGTCACTGACCCCAGATCCTGCGACTGACTTTAAAGGGGGGCTTTTAGCTGTAAAAGTTGAGGGTCATCTGAGTTGCTCACGCAGAGGTGTGCCGTGGGCTGCACCCCGTGAACAAGTCAGCAGGAAGCCTGGGTCCTGCGGGTCTGCATGGCCTCCGGGCAGAGTCCGCAGCGGGTGGGTTGGGTGTCTGTGGGAGGCCTGGTGTCCTGCCTCCCATGGAGGGAGGGGTCGGGTGAGGGTGAGGGAGAGGGAAAGGGAGAGGGAGAAGGTGAGGGAGAGGGCGAGGGCGAGGGCGAGGGCACCCCGCAAAGGGCCCCGCTGGTCTGTCTGGGACCAGGTCTGCAGGGCTCTCACCCTAGGTGCTGTCGGGACTGAAAGCTCAGATCAGCGGGGAGATCAGGGACCAGAAAGGCGCACAGTGGGCGCTTCAGGCAGCAAGTGCCTGGGAGACACAGCTTCCCAGCCAGGGCCTTCCAGGCAGGAGGAGGGAGGCGGCCCCTCGGGACTTGGCTGGCCCAGCCCTAGGGCTGTTGACGCCTGTGGTGCCCCTGCAGCAGCGAGAGCTCCTCTCCCTCAGGCACATCCAGGACCCTGCCAGCCAGCGGTTGACGTGGAACAAGTCCCCGAAAAGCGTCCTCGTCATCAAGAAGGTCCGGGACGCCAGCCTGCTGCAGCCCTTCAAGGAGCTCTGCACGTACCTGATGGAGGTGCACGCGGCCCAGACCCTCATCCCGCCAGCAGGACCCCCGGGTGTCGGGGGCACGGGCCCCGGGGTCTGAGCCAGCAGGACCCCCTGGGTGTCGGGGGCACGGGCCCCAGGGTCTGAGCCAGCAGGACCCTAAGGGTGTCGGGGGGACACGGGCCCCGGGGTCTGAGCCAGGGTGGAGAAGGCAGGAGGCTCGCTTCACAGTGGCCATCTGGGCAGTGAGGGCGATTCGCAGCCGAGACGCGGGAATTGGTCTCCCTGGTCGTAAAGCGCTGAGATGGCCGGCTGGGCCTCGGGGGCTGACGCACCCTCTGCCCCCAGGAGAACAACATGATCGTGTATGTGGAGAAGAAGGTTCTAGAAGACCCTGCTATAGTGGGTGACGACAGCTTCGGGCCCGTGAAGAAGAAGTTCTGCACCTTCCGAGAAGGTGAGCGCCTGCGCTGTGCCTGCGGGAGCAGAGTCATGCTCCCTGCTCGCGGCTGACGCGCCTCTCGCCTGCCTTCTAGACTATGACGACATTTCCAACCAGATCGATTTCATCATCTGCCTGGGCGGGGACGGGACCCTGCTCTACGCCTCCTCGCTCTTCCAGGTGAGTCCATGCGGCCTCCCGCTGCAGGGCTGCGCCGGGAGCGTCAGGGTCCTCGGTCTGACGGATGCGGGTACAGACAGCCAGCGCCTCTCTGTGGTGCTGGAGCTGGGGGAGGGGCCGTGGGGGTGACCCTCCAGGGCCTGGGGTTCGGGTCCCTGGGTGGCCCCAGCGGGGAGAGTCTGCACAGGAGCCCAGTGGGCTGTCCTGAGCCCTGAACCCACCTCACTCCTGCATGCCCCAGCCAGGGGTCAGAGGTCAGGCCTGGAGGCCGTGGAGAGGGCCCTCCTGGCCTTGCTGACCTCAGTGGTCACGTCACACGGCCTGGCGCCGCCCCCTGCAGGCACTGGCCCTGGGGAGCATGTGGTCAGCCACACGGGTGACCAGGACAACTGGTCAGCTAGTGACTGCTCCGTCGACCTCAGGGCAGCGTGCCTCCCGTCATGGCGTTCCACCTGGGCTCGCTGGGCTTCCTGACCCCCTTCAACTTTGAGAACTTTCAGACCCAAGTGACTCAGGTGATACAGGGTGAGTCGGAATGTTCTGGAACCCACAGCAGCTCTGAGCCCGGCCTCATCTTCTCCCTTGGTTTGGGGTTTTTTAAAGAGTTCAGGGAAACGTAGTATTTCAGGTTTCAGAGACCCCCCTCCCCCTACTGAGTTTATTGGGGTGATGCTGGTTAACAGAACTACAGGTTTCCCATGTACAGTCCCCAGCGCTGTACTGGGTGCTCACCACCCGCTCAAGTCTCCTGCCATCACCAGGTACCCCACACCTTCCCCCTCCTACTCCCCTCCCCCCTCCAACGTTCAGCGATTTCTACACTTGATTGGCTCAGGCCTGTTTCCTAACATCGAGAAGTGTGAGCAGGTCCCAGGTCGAGGACACTGCGTGCCGGGTGGCAGTGGATGGGTTATCACAAAAGACAGAAGTGTTGCTCTCGCTTTGGGAGGAGAAAGGGGGGTCCCTGGTCGAGGGGGGCTCTGCTTGCTATGAGGTGTGACCCGCCCGGGTCCCTAGGGAACGCAGCTATTATTCTCCGGAGCCGGCTGAAGGTCAAGGTCGTGAAGGAGCTCAGAGGGAAGAAGATGGCCATCCCTAACGGGGTCAGTGAGAATGGGGTGCTGGCCTCGGACTGGGACACGGAGGCCGGGAAGCAGGTCATGCAGCACCAGGTCAGTGGACATGTCCCTCAGCTGTCTCCTGGCCTCGGGAGGGGAAGGTGGGGGACTTTGGTTGGACCCCAAGGGGAGTCCCCCCTCAGGACCTTCCAGACAGCCCAGGAGCAGCACAGGTGCCTGTGGCACAGACCCACCTGGAGGCTGCTCCGCCCCTCAGTGTGTGCTGGCCTCACCTCCCCAGGTCTTAAACGAAGTGGTGATTGACAGAGGCCCCTCCTCCTACCTGTCCAACGTGGACGTCTACCTGGACGGGCACCTCATCACCACGGTGCAGGGTGATGGTATGTGGCATCTGTCTGTCATGGGTGCCCTGGGACTCGACGCGGGCGGTGGGCGCATGGAGAGTGAGCCTACGTGGGCATCGGGTCTGTCGTGGGCGCCTTGGGACTCCACGCGGGCAGGGGGCGCATGGAGAGTGAGCCTGCAACTGCTCCTCAGGCGTGATCGTCTCCACCCCAACGGGCAGCACGGCGTACGCAGTGGCGGCCGGGGCCTCCATGATCCACCCCAACGTGCCGGCCATCATGATCACTCCCATCTGTCCCCACTCCCTGTCATTCCGGCCCATCGTGGTCCCTGCAGGAGTCGAGCTCAAGGTTAGAGCCCTCGCCACCCTTTCCAGGCCGAGTTGTCGCCAGGGGCTCGTAGTGCTGACCTCCACTTCTGCCAGCGGCCTCGTCCCCCGGTTCCCCCGCAGCGTCCCCCCCTCCCGTCCTCATCTCTGCCCATTGGGCTGGCTCTGCCGGGGGGTGGGGGGCGGTGGAGGGGCCAGGGCTGCGCTGAGAGCTGGGCAGCCCCTCGGGGTGCTCTGTCCCCACGGAGTGGGGGCTGCTCTGCGTGGAGTCAGTGAGCTGGAGCAGGGCCTGGCCCTGGGTTCCAGCAGAGGGTGGACGTCTTCTCCTCCCAGAACTGGCCTTGGCCTCTAGCGGGTGCTGTGGGCACCTCCAAGGCCCCCCAGTCGGTGCCGCCCTCCAAGGCAGGGTTCTGAGATGTCACACCTGTCTGCTTGATCCCTGCAGATCATGTTGTCACCGGAAGCAAGGAACACCGTGTGGGTGTCCTTCGACGGACGGAAGAGGCAGGAGATCCGCCATGGAGACAGGTGGGTGGGCGCTGGGCCGGAGCAGGGTGAGGAGTGAGGGGTGTGCCCGCCTGCTGCCCTCCTCCTCCTGCCACGGGGTCCTTGTCTCACATTGTCACCTGGGGACCCATGCCTGTCGGCAGCCTGTCACACACGCAGGTTGCTGTGTGGCCCTGTGGTCTGCTCTCCCTGGTGGGGAGAGATCGAGCTGCTCGTGGCTGCACCTGTCTGCTCTGTCTCTTCATCCTACCCGCCTTGGGGTCCCCTCCAGGGACTGGGGTGGGCTGAGTGGGTTCATGGCTCTGTCCCAGGACATACAACAGTACCCCTGGGACCCCTGGCCAGGCTGGAGAGCCAGGTCTGAAAAGGCTCCTCACTGATGAGGATGGGCCCTGCCTGAGGGAGGGTCCTGCTGGGCGGGGCGGCAGGTGCTGCTGACCGGCAGGCCTGGGCCTGGGCTCACGCGCACATTGCGTCCCCAGCATCAGCATCACTACCTCGTGCTACCCGCTCCCCTCCATCTGCGTGCAAGACCCCGTGAGCGACTGGTTCGAGAGCCTGGCCCAGTGTCTGCACTGGAACGTGCGCAAGCGGCAGGCCCACTTCACGGACGAGGAGGGGGAGGAGGAGAGCTAGCCTCGCCGCGGCTGCACGTGTGGTCCCGTCACATGCCCTGCCGGCATCAGTGCCAGTCTTCTGTCTGTAGCCAGAGAAGGAGCCCAGAATCTGCCTTGTCAGCCGCATCAGCCGTTTTTAGCATTTTAAATCTGACCTTTTTTGCATTTCTATATAAGCCACGTAAGCGAGTCAGGCCCATCCCACGAGCTGCACGGGCTCTCCTGTTCTCTGTCAGGAAACCACGGGTCAGCCTGTCTCACTGAGAGGGAGCAGAGTGGAGGGACCTGTCCTTGGTGTGGAAATAAGTGTCTCACAGCCAAGTCTTCCTGCGGCCACAGGCTCCCGTCCCGCACCTCCCGCCCCGACCCCCCAGGGGAACACCTGTGAGGAGCACTTGGGAGCTGGTCACAGGCTGGTGGGCGGATGGGCCCCGCCTCCTACCCCTGCTTTGGTGTGACGGGGCCACAGAGTGAGTGTCACCCGGGAGCCTGGTGGCGGCCAGGTGAGGTCGGCCCACACATTGCTCACGAGTGAGTCGGCCCCGCCCGGCGGGCAGTCTCAGACTCTCACGCTGTGCGCAAGGACGACCGTGGAGCCCCGTCCTGTGTGCTCTGTGACGCGGGTGGGACCTCTGTCTAGTCCGCCATGGCCGCCGTGCGGTGACTCATTTAGGAGCCTTGGGCCTCCCCAGTTGTCACGAGAAGATTGGGACAAGCGTGTGCGAGCGGAAGGGAGTGCTGATGCTTCATGCGGGCCCTGGGGTACAAGGACACCCCATCATTCCAGCATCGCCCTCCCTGGGCCCGCTGGCTGGGGCGTGTGCAAGCGTGTGGACAGCCTGTGTGGAGTCCATGGTTGGAGCCGAGGCTCAGTAGCTGGGGCGTGTGCAAGCGTGTGGACAGAGCCTGTGTGGAGTCCATGGTTGGAGCCGAGGC
The DNA here is from genome assembly GCF_000412655.1 of Myotis brandtii. NCBI lineage: Eukaryota > Metazoa > Chordata > Mammalia > Chiroptera > Vespertilionidae > Myotis > Myotis brandtii. The sequence continues at coordinate 613,997 of NW_005362885.1, forward strand.
TCAGTTTGCATGTGGCCTTGGCGCCCTCGCCCAGCAGACACCCTCCGTGGGGCCTTTGAGTAACGGGTTTCTCTGTGGGTTTCCATCAGCTGCACAGGGAGAAGGGAAGGGCTCGGCACCGCCCTGGGCCTCACGTCGGGGCGATGGCGGGCAGGGTCTTCCCCCTGCAGGGACGCACGCCCCAATCTTGTGCTAATGAGGTGTCCAGAGCCACATGCGTGGCCACCCTCGGCCAGGCCTCGATGGCTGGTCTCTGCCCTCCGTGCCTGTGTGGACGTGTGTTGATGGAGTGCTGTGCCCACTCTTGTCCCTGCTGGGGCACCTCAGCACCTGGACCTCAGTGGTGCTTGGCACTCGGCCCGGTGTTGGACACAGGTGGGCTCTCCCTGCACCTGCCCACCCACCCGCCCTGAAGCAGCACGATGTTGGGATGGTCTAGAAAGCTATGGGTTTTTTGAAGTAAATTCTTAATATTTCATATTGATAATATCCTGAAAATTTATTGAATGTTGTTGAAAGTCTTATTACTATTTTCAGATCCTTTCAATAAACAGACTTCTTTAAAAAGTTGGGTTGAGTGACTTTATTTGGTTCTAAGACTGAGGGAGGTGGGCCGGGTCCTCCTGAGATGGGAGAGACGCGCCGAGAGCTGTCCCAGGGGCTCTGTCGGCCTTGCCCCTGGGGTTGGCAGGTGTCGGGGCAGGGGCTGTGGGTGTGGCCGCCTGACCCACCGGGAGGAGCAGTAGGGGTGCAGAGCCTACAGATGGGACCTGCTCCGAGGTGAATGGAGGGGCCTCCGTAGTCCCCGGGGCCCCTCGATCCTCGCCAGCTCCATCCGGCCTGTGGGGTTGGGGCCAGGGCTGGAACTTGGGGCACCTGCCTCGCTCCCCTGCTCCTCCCCCACCCCCCCAGCCCTGGGTGGGGGTGGGGCAAGGCTTTGCCAGGATCAAAGTGGGCGCTCCAGGCTGGGACAGGGCACGGGGCCGGAGCCGGCATCAGCCACATGGCCGCGCCAGTGTCCACCGCTCTGCCTGTTCGATCACAGGCGGGG
>NW_005362885.1:616651-620114 GCF_000412655.1 Myotis brandtii
CCGAAGGGCACGATCGCTCACGAATCCATGGCATTCGGCGATTTTGTTTTTCTTGCCCAGAATCTTAGAAAATGAAACATAATGGTTGACATCCTGCGGGTACAGGTTCCAGCGACGGCGGGTTTGGTCGGGTACCTGCCGGGCAGTGACTGCCGCTGGGTTTGGGCTTTGGGGGTTCGCGGGTGACCCCCGCCCCCCACGTCCTCTCTGCTGGCGCCCGGGTGGCTCTGGGCCGCGCTGTGCGCTGCGCTGGGAAATAAAAACTCTTCCATTTAGGGGCGGAGTCTTTGTCCAGCGGGTTTTCAAACGTTTGTGGTTTTTTAGATGGAGCGCTTGTTACTTTCCTGGGAATATTAAAACCTGCAGAACGGAACCGCATCCGACCGCACGAAGCGGGCCGTTCAGAGGGAAAGGAAAGGTTTTTACTTCCAAGACTCCCGTTTTCAATCCGGACCTCAGAAAAGGGAGGGGAGTGGGGAAAATGTTAACAGATTTGGATTCCACCTCCCCGATGCGCCTGTCCGGAACCATCTGTACCTTTTACATCGGAGCGTCTTGTGCCCTCCACCTGTGACAGGTGACTCTGTCAGAGCCGTGGGCCGCCGTGCGCCCAGCGCCGGCCAGGGTTTGTGGCAGGTGCCTTACTGGACACTTGGGTCGGGTCGTGTCCAGCATTTCGGCCTTGAACACCAAGCTGTTGGAGTGGCTTATATGTCCAGGCGGGGGCCTTTGTTGGGCAGTTGGTTTAGGATGAGTTCCCAGAGGTGGACTTGCTGAATGGCGGTGGGTAAAGTCCGCGGGCGGTTGGTGCCCTGAGGACATCTTGTGGGTTCTTTGTTTAACTGGATTTATTGGGGCGACATTGGTGAATAAAGGTAAGTAGGTCTCGGGGATACAATTCTGTAACATCATCTGAGTTGAGGACTTGAGTCGTTTGTTCTAGAACAGGGAGCCTTCGCCTCGGGCCACTGGCCCTCGCAACGGAGGGAGGGGTTTGGGAAATTCGCTGGGAAAAAGTTGGCCGGCTCCCGCTGAACTTCCCTTCCACGGTGAGCGTGCCAGGATGGGACCGCAGCACGAGGCGCTGTCTCCGGGTTCGGGTTCGGGTTCGGGTTCCAGCCCAGGCCTTTTCAGCGGTCGCGAGCCCCTCCCTGCAGGCTCCGTGGAGGCTGGCCCCCGAGGCCACCTCATTCGGTGCAGCACCTGAGCGTCATGAAGACAGTGTCCCCTTCCAGCCCTACATGGGCACCTTCTGAGGGTGGGTCCAGGGGCAGGAAGGGGAGCCCGTCCTGGCCTAGCAAGGCCTCTCCTCAGCCACCGGCTCCGTGCTGGGCAGACAGGCCTGCGTTCAGTCCTGGTTGTTGTGCTGTCACCCGAGAGGGAGGGCATTCTGACCTTTGTCACCCGGGACCTGGGCGGGGTGGCCAGGTCCGGGCGCCCCAGGTCCAGCACACCCCACCCTGATTCCAGGCAGGCTCAGGTGAGTCCGGCTGGTTTTTTAAAAATATATTTTTACTGATTTCAGAGAGGGAGAGAGAGCTAGAAACATCAACGATAAGAGGGAATCATTGATCGGCTGCCTCCTGTACACCCCCTACTGGGGATCGAGCCCGCAACCTGAGCATGTGCCCTTGACTGGGAATCGAACCCGGGACCCTTCAGTCCGCAGGCCGACGCTCTGTCCACTGAGCCAAACCGGCCAGGGCAGCTGTTGGATCTTAAAGTCCCTTTTCCTTGTCAGATCAGGTTGCTTCTGTCTTGCAGGGCGGGAATCGTTTCTCCCTGAAAGAAACGCGAGTCACACGGGCTGAGAAAGAACTGGCGGTGGGAACACATGAGCAGGAGCCGGGAGGCAGCCGTGACCACGGCCAGGACCTGGGTGAGTAGGGCCCCGACCCTGGCCTTCTGGCTTCCCCGTGCGATGCCCAGCACAGCCTCTGAGGGTCTTCGCTGCATCCCAGAGGCCCCGTTTCATTCTGCTAATTACCGATGATAACCACTGATTTCATTGATCACCCATCATCCATGCTGTGTGTGTGTGTGTGTGTGTGTGTGTGTTCCTGTGTGCTGCTTAGTTATTCCTTCTTACTGCTGGCCCGTGTTGCGTTGTGTGAAAGCCCCCACCATGTCCACGCTTGCTCTCCCCCTGCAGGCAGCTGGGTTCCCAGGTGTGGAGCCCGTGTCTGCGGGGCCAGCTGCAGGTCTGTCCGTGGGGTTCTCGCTGGAACTGCTGGTTTGTAAGGGTCTGCAAATGTTTACCTTATGTCAACCTCGAATATATGATTTCTTTTTAATTTGTTGGTTAGAGAAAGAGGAGGGGGAGAGAGAAACATTGATTTGTTGTTCCATTTATTAATTCATTGGTTGCTTCTTGTATGTGCCCTGACCAGGGATTGAACCTGCAACCATGGCTTAAAGGTTCGATGCTCTAACCAACTGAGCTACCTGGCCAGGACTACACACCCTTTCTTTCTTTTCTTTTTAAATATGTTTTTAATGATTTCAGAGAGAAAGGGAGAGGGAGATTGAGATACATCAATGATGAGAGAGAATCATCTATTGGCTGCCTCCTGCACGCCCCCTGCTGGGGATCAAGCTTGCAACCCGGACATGTGCTCTGACCGGGAATTGAACCCTGACCTCTTGGTTCCTGGGTTGATGCTCGACCACTGAGCCACCCGGCCCGGCCACACTCCCTTTCTTGTGCTTATTGGCCACTTAGAAATCCTCTTCCGTGACACCCGTTTCTGCGTCTTTCCTATGGAGCTGTCGGAGTTGTTTCTATGTTCTGTGTGTGAGTCCTTCTCCCCGGCTGGCACTTGTGACTCTGTGATGTTTTCTGATGAAGCAGAAGGTCTTCACGTAGCCGGTGGCCGTTCCTTCCTGCCTTCCTGTATGGGCGGTGCCTCTGGGGTTTGGACTAAGGGGTCCCTGCCCTGGGACCAGAAAGACGTCCCCGCGCCTTCTCCCTGGCCACAGTGTCCCTCGTTGGCGTCTCACACGGGAGCGCTGTTCTTTCGCCGCCTGCGTCTCCCGTGGGTATAAGGGTCCAATTTTTTTTTTTTCTGGACTGGGTGACAACCCTCCGAGCATCAGAGGCTGTGGAACCCGCACCTGGGCATGTGCCCCGACGGGGAAGGAACCGGCCCTCTTGGTGTGCAGGACGACGCTCCAACCGATTGAGCCACCGGCCAGGGCCCGTGTGCTGCTCTCTGTCCGTCTCTGCACCAGCACGTCCCACGACCAGGAAGTGCCAGTCCCAGTCCTCCATGGGCAGGCCCTCCGCCCGCCTCCTCCCCTTGAGGAAAGTGTCCCTTATCTCTCTCCCCTTTGTAATCTGTGTCCACCTGGGAGGGTTGTACTTTGAGACTAAACATCCAGTTATTTCTCAACTAGACGCCCGGTGCAGGCATTCGTGCATGGGTGGGGTCCGGCTGGCCTGCCCGATGGGGGTGGGGGGCTG
>NW_005362885.1:620840-622235 GCF_000412655.1 Myotis brandtii
CTGGACTCGGGCACCAGCAGACTGCAGGTTTGTCTGGTGTTTTCTGGCGATGGCGTCAGATCCGGGCAGCGCCAGGCCCGTCTCCTGCTGGTGATTTCTGCTGTGACCGCTGGTCACAGTGTCGGCCACTTTCTCAAGGGCAGAGCCGTGCTCCCTGTAACTTGGGAACGTCCCGTGGGAGGTGGTCTGCCCAGAGCACCCAGGTTTGTTCCAGCGGTTGTTTCACCTCCGTCCCAGGTGGTTCTGTGGCCTCTGCCCGCCTGTCCTGTCCCCCTCAGAGCAGAGGGGCCTGCGTCCTCGGCTCGTCCCTCCCTGAGCTCCTGGCGGCTCCTCCCTGCTGGGCCCTCAGTGGGGTGGTCTGGGATCTCTGATCCTCATCTGCAGGGGCCCTCAGGCCTGACCTGTGCCAGCCTTTGGCAGGTGCGGTGGGGGGTGGGTGGCCGGCAGGGCCTCTGCTGGGGCTCTCAGCTCTGTGGGGTGTGGCCCGAAGCCGCCCCCCGCCCCCAGGAGCCAGGCCTCTGCTGCCTGTGGGTGATTTCCAGGGGCCTTTCTGGCTGTTTTTTACTCTGGTGTCTCCAGGGGCTGCACCTGCAGACGCCTCCCCACCCCCGCTGCTTCCTTGTCTGGTTCCTTCACTGCTCTGCGTGGGGCCGAGGTTGGCAGGAGCCCGGGGCTGTTTAATGACCCACAGAAGGTTCCTCTGGTCTCCTGCTGGGGGGTGGGTCGCAGCGGGCAGGGACTCTGCGCTGCTTCCTCCTGGTTTGGGCCCCTGGGGGTCCCCCGCTCCCCAGGCTCCTCCTCGCCGGCCCCAGCCTGGCGGTTTATTCCGAAGAAAACGCAGCGGCAGCGGGAGGCCTGTCTTTGGGTTAGTGTCTTGTCGGGAAGGAGTGAGGACCAGCGTCCGCTTTCATTTTTAAGATGTTCTGAGCCCTCGCTGTGCCTCCGGAGGCACTTGGACGAAAAACGGGAACGTGCGGCCTCGGGTGCCTGTCCCCTCGGCTGCCCGGGGCCAGAGGCAGAGGCAGGTGGGGTCTGACGTCCTGCTCCGGCCCAGCAGGTGGGCTGTTTGTGGGGTTCCAGTGTCATGGAAAGAGTGTGACTGGGGGGTGAGGGCCGTCCTGGGCTCGCTGGGCCCTGAGCTGGTCGCGGGGGGATGGGAATGTTGGTCCAGGTCCGGCCGGTCCGGTGTGACTGGGCCCCGCGGGAACCCGATGGCGCCCGGACGTGGAGGAGGGACATGCAGCCCCATGGCTGTGGGCCCTGGTCAGGGAGGCGCTCACTGTGAGGTCGGCTCTGGCCGCCCACAGCTTCTCGGAGTGGGGCGCACGGGGAGTGGGGCGCGGACTGGTCAGATCTGCCGGAAGTGCGGCCACCCGCCCTCTGCCTGCCTCGCCC
>NW_005362885.1:623265-623483 GCF_000412655.1 Myotis brandtii
CCACAGGCAGGGAGACTCCGGGTCCTGCCTGAGCAGCTGGGCCTTGAGGCGGGGCGGGGCGGGTGGGGGTTTGGGGGACATGATCGGGAAATGAGGGGACCCCACTTGCAGGTGTGAGTGAGATGCAAGCTTTCGGGGACGTGACCTGCCGCCCGAGTCACCTGTCCGCTTTCCTGACCAGGCGGCTGCGGACCACGGGGCACCGCGTCGATCCTGCC
>NW_005362885.1:623836-626181 GCF_000412655.1 Myotis brandtii
TCGGCCCCCGAAGTGAGAAGATCGTCTTTGCCAGGAGCGAGGGCACCGAGGAGAGCGTGCTGGCCGTCACCATCACCGAGACCACGGTCATCGAGGCGGACCTGGGCGTGTGGAGCTCGCGGGCGCTGCTCTACCTCACGCTCTGGTTCTTCCTCAGCTTCTGCACCCTCTTCCTCAACAAGTACATCCTCTCCCTGCTGGAGGGCGAGCCCAGCATGCTGGGTGAGGGTGGGGCCTCGGGCAGGGGGGCGGGGCACAGAACAAATTCTCCTGACCCCACAAGTCCCACCAGCTACCCTCCTTTCTTACAAGAATTGTTTGTCTTTGCTGTTCTTTACCCAGAGCTTACCACCCAGATGTTGCAATGTTGACTGACCCTCAGAGCTGGGGGCTGAGGCGGGAAGCTTGGGTAGTAGGGAGCCCAGCATATTGACGCTCGGATGTGGTGCATGTATTATTTCCCCTGTGGCCATGACAAGGTTGGGAAGCACTGCCCTAACCCACGGCAGTCTGTCCCCATCACTCCGCGATAGCCGTTGTCCCCAAGGGTGTGCTGGCTTCCCAGTTCCAAGGCCGCTGGGTCCTTCTTGCCATTCGTCTTCATTGGACTCCTTTGCAGCACCGTTGGCAGGTGCCATTCTTAGGTGTTGCGATCTCCCAGCACACTGTCCTTGGTTACTCTCTCTTCTGTGTGTTCTTCAGCAGCCCCATCCTCTAATGTCACATAGAAGGTTGAATATGTATGAGGGGCAGCCACATGGAGAGACAGGAGGGCGGGGCACAGAACTGGGTGGGGGCACAGGTAGGTGGGCAGGGCACGGAGCTGGATGGGGGCACAGAGGTGGGCGCGACCATGGCTACAGCTCATCGCTGGCAACCCGGTCCCGCAGGCGCAGTGCAGATGCTGTCCACCACGTGCATCGGCTGCCTGAAGATTTTCGTCCCCTGCTGCCTGTACCAGCACAAAGTCCGGCTCGCCTACCCGCCCAACTTCATCATGACCATGCTCTTCGTGGGCCTCATGAGGTGAGGGCCTGGCATTTGGGTGCGGGACTGGGTTCTTTTTCACGTTATTTAAAACTAGAGGCCCGGTGCACAAAAATTTGTGCACTGGTGGGGGAGGGGGCTGGGAGGGGGTGTCCCTCAGCCCCACTTGTGCCCTCTCACAGTCTGGGACCCCTCGGGAGATAACCACGCCTGCCGCCCCGGGTCGCAGATAGCAGGCCCGGATGGCAGCAGGGCAGGCGGGATGGCGCTGTCCCGCCCTGCCTGCAGTATGCAAATTAGCCGCCATCTTCATTGGCAGTTAATTTGCATATCGTGCTAATTAGCCAATGGGAGGCGTAGCGAAGTTACGGTCAATTACCATGTTTGTCTATTAGATAGGATGCCTTTCCCTCCTTGGCCGGTTTTGCTCAGTGGATAGAGCGTCGGCCTGTGGACCAAAGGGTCCCAGGTTCAATTCCAGTCAGGGGCACGTACCTCTGTTGCAGGCTCCTCTCCCGCCCAGGCCCTGGTCGAGGCACGTGCAGGAGGCAACAGATTGATATGTTTCTCACACATCAGTGTTTCTCTCTGTTTTCCCCTCTCTCATCCAATCTCTGAAAAAATCAATGGAAAAACATCCTCAGGTGAGGGTTAAAAATAAATAAAGAAAGAAAGAAAGAAAGAAAGAAAGATATTTTTTAAAAATCTATAATAATAAAAGCATAATATGCTAATTAGACCAGGCAGCCGAATGACCTTCCAGATGTCATTTCGGACGTCCTTCCAGATGAAGCCACCATGGCAGGGGCCAAGGAAGAGGTGGTTAGGGGCGATCAAGCAGGCAGGCGAGCAGTTAGGGGCAATCAGGCTGGCAGGCAGAGGGGTTAGGGGTGATCAGGCTGGCAGGCGGGTGAACAGTTAAGAGCCAGGGGTCCTGGATTGTGAGAGGGTGCAGGCTGGGCTGAGGGACACCCCCCCCCCACATGAATTTTGTGCACTGGGCCTCTAGTCTACACTAATAAAAGAGAAACATGGTAATTGGCGTACGACCGCTACCCTTTTCATTGGCTAATCAGTGAGTATATGCAAATTAACTGTCAGCCAAGATGGCGGCCGGCAGCCAGGCACTGAAGCGAGCACGAGGCTTGCTTGCTGCAGACTCCAACGTTCCCCGCCTCACTTGCCAGCCTCTCAGTTGCAACTCTAAGCAACTATATACTATGTTGCAAATAAGAAGCTAAACAAAACCCCAGAAAAGGGCTTCCATTCAGCCGGGCTCGGACCGCAACATTGTATCTATGTTTTCAGCAGCAAGGCCCCAGAGCTAAAGCTGGCCCAAAAAAAAAAAAAAAAAAAGA
>NW_005362885.1:627152-632397 GCF_000412655.1 Myotis brandtii
GTGACAGGGGGCGGTGCCCCAATCCCCCAATCGGCCCTACCCTGAGCGTGACTGAGGGTGGCATTGCAACCTCCCGATCCGCCCTGCTCTGTGCATGACGGGGCGGCGCCCCAACTCCCCAATTGGCCCTGCTCTGAGCCTGACCAGGGGCTGCACTTAGGGATTGGGCCTGCCCTCTGCCACCCGGGAGCAGGCCTAAGCCAGCAGGTCGTTATCTGCCGAGGGGTCCCAGACTGCGAGAGGGCACAGGCCGGGCTGGGGGACCCCCCTCCCCCCCGCATGAATTTTGTGCACCGGGCCCCTAGTAATAAAATAAAATAAAATGCCTTTACCATCCGGCCGGTGTAGCTCAGCAGTTGAGATCAACCCAGGAACCGAGAAGCCGCCTATTGGATTCCCGGTCAGGACACATGCCCGGGTTGCGGGCTCCATCCCGTGGGGAGGGTGCAGGAGGCAGCTGATCAAAGATGTTACTCTCTCATCGATGTTTCTATCTTTCTACCCCTCTCCCTTCCTCTTTCTCTAAAAAAATCACTAACAACAGATTTAACAAAATAAATAAAATAAAATGCCTTTCCCGTCACCAAGAGCGAGCAGCGGCTGAGTGACGTCACCGTTGGTGGTCGGAGGCGAGTGCAATGCAAACTCTCTGAAGTCTCCGTTTTAGGGCGGCGCGTGCACCTGGCTTTGTGCATCTCATGCCCGATGGGTCCTTTCTGGAGCGGCCACGAAACTAGCTTAGTAACGGTTTCAGGGTGACGCGCCTCCTTCGGGGCCCACGCTCTGGCCACAGTGGCCCTTGCAGGCGGGTGGCCGTTTCCTGAGGGCCAGACCCAGCACAGCACGTGCGGGGGGTCAGGTGCGGCCCCTGCCGACTCCTGGCAGAGTCAGGTGAGCGCCCCGTGGACTCGCCCATCCCGACCCCCTCCGGCTTCGCTAGGTTCGCCACCGTGGTGTTGGGCCTGGTCAGCCTGAAGAACGTGGCCGTGTCGTTTGCCGAGACGGTGAAGAGCTCCGCCCCCATCTTCACTGTGATCATGTCCCGGATGATCCTGGGGGAGTACACGGGTGAGCGCCCCCCCCCCCCCGCAGGCCAGCTGACTTCCTGAGAAAGGGGAGAAAGTCTTGATGGAATTTAGCAAAAAGCACGCAGGACAGGTCCTTCCTGAGGAGGGGCAGGCGCACGTCCAGGCCCTCGTTTCACACGCATTGTCCTCAGCAGCAGAATCCCCGGGCAGAGCCCAAGGCGAGAGCTGGGCACCAGGTGGAGGCAGTTCCTGCCCCGGGCGCTGGGCAGTGGGTTTGCTGCTGGCCAGCCGGCCGCTGCCGGAGGAACCGGAGCTGCGCTCGGCAGCAGGGCCCTGGGACAAGGATGTGGCCGTGGTCGGAGGCTGCGCTGCTTCCTCTCTGCTGAACAGGGAGGGCTCACACCGCGTCCATGCTGCCTCAGACATCAGAGCAGCGGTGCCGAGGGTCCCTTCTAGTGGGCGAGGCCCTCCCCGTACGAGAGGGCTGTCTGCCTCTCACGCCCGGGGTTTCGGTGCCGAATGAAAGGAATAAACCACGTGGGCTCAGGCACTGAGTCTCCCCACCCCCGGTTTCTCCTTTTAATAGAATCCCTGAGCCCATCTGCCTTCCTCTCCTGTTTGCTGGTGAGAACTTGTGCAGCCTGGGGGTCACCCAGGCCCGGCAGAGGCCACCATTGGGGGGCCTGGCATTGAGGGGGGCGGGCTCTTGTGCCTCTGCCTCCCTCCAGCACAGAGACAAAGGCGCTGGGAAGGCAGGAGGCAGCGTGGCTGCCAGAGGAGCGGCGGGGCCACACATGGTCACAACCAGGCTCCCAGGTCACAGCCGGGTCACAGCCGGGCTCCTGGCTCACAACCAGGTCACAGCCGGGCTCCTGGGTCACAGCCAGGTCACAGCCAGGTCACAGCCAGGCTCCTGGGTCACAGCCAGGTCACAGCCGGGCCCCCCCGTCCTCCTCTGCAGGGTTGCTGGTCAACCTCTCCCTCATCCCTGTCATGGGAGGCCTGGCGCTGTGCACAGCCACCGAGATGAGCTTCAACATCCTGGGGTTCTCAGCCGCGCTGTCCACCAACATCATGGACTGGTGAGTCCGGGGGTTGTGGGGACGCCGTGTGCCCGGGGCGCACTGCTCACCTGCCTCAGCTGGGAGACGGGTGTTTCAGTCCAGAGCCGCTCAGTTCCTTCCTGCCACTCAGAGCGCGGCCAGTACGCCTGCTGCTGCCTTTTCCTAAAGAGCAAAACTGGAGGTTCCTCAACGAGGTAACTTTTTCTCGAAAACAAGCTAGAACTTGATGGTTCATGGCCTGACCCTTAAGAACGCTCACCAGGGCCGTGGTAGCTACCACACGCTGGGGTGCAGGGAGCCCGGGTCCCTGAGGCCCGAGCCGCGTACTGGCTGCTGCGTCGGTGTCGGTGAGGTCCGCCCTGCAGGCAGCCGAGCATTTCAGAACCAATAATCACATTCAGTTTTGTCCTTTTGCTGAGAGAAGAGGAAACACCACCATGGGGGTCGGGGTCGCTGTCACCACCAAAGTGGGGCTTGAGGTTTTGAATAATCCTGCTAAGAGACAGTAAACAACTTTAATTCCACCTCCAACTCTCGGAGGCGTGGCCCCGCCTCTGTGGCTCCTAGAAGCATGACCGACCGACCGACCGACCAACCAACCTACACACTACACAGCCTCCTGCACCGCATGCCCCACAGCCTCAGTTCTGCGGACTCCATGCCCCCCCCCACACACACACACACACACCGAGCCTTCTGTTTAAGTCACAGGAGGCATCTTTTTCCATGAGCCTCCCTCCACTTGCTTTTTTTTTTTTTCTTTAACAATATGTTTTTATTGATTTCAGAGAGGAAGGGAGAGGGAGAGAGAGAGAAATATCAGTGATGAGAGAGAATCATGGATCGGCTGCCTCCTGCACACCCCCACTGAGGATGGAGCCCACAACACAGGCCTGTGCCCTGACCAGAAATCGAATCGTGACCTCCTGGTTCATAGGTCGATGCTCAACCACTGAGCCACGCCGGCCGGGCCCGTGTCCGATGGTCCTGCAGCAGCGGTTCCTGAAGGGAGCGGAGCCCAGGGCTCTGCCAGGCTCCGTCTGGGCTGTCGGCGTCTCCAGAGCCATCGTTCTGGTTCCAGGCCCGACCGTGAGAGTTCCTGTCTCCACTGTCTCGCCAGGGTTTTCATGAAACAAAACGTGCTGCTCCTGGAGTCGCGTGAGCAGCGCCACTCTCCAGGGCAGCCCCTTGCTTCCCGGCGGACGCTGTCTGGCTTTCTCTTTGGCCGTGTGTGTGTGTGTGAGTGTGTGTGCGCGTGCACGTGTGTGTGTACGTGTGTGTGCAGTCATGCATGTGCATGCATGTGGGCGGGTGTGTGTGTGTGAGTGTGCGCATGCACGTGTGTGTGTGTGTACGTGTGTGTGTGAGAGTGTGTGTGCGCGTGCACGTGTGTGTGTGTACGTGTGTGTGCGCGCATGTGCGTGCATGTACTCGGGTGTGTGTGTGTGTGTGCGTGTGTGTGGTTTCCCAGGTGTCTGTCGCCTTCGGGAGTTCATGAGCCTGAGCTCCTGTTCCGTTTCCTGGGTGCCGGACCACGGCAGGTGCTGATTTAGGGGGACTCTTGGTTCAGAGGGGGGCTGTGGGGTCCTCTGACACCCCAGAGCTGGGTGGCCGCAGGCCCATCGCTCAACCTCGCCGTGAGAAAGGCTGCAGACGCTGCGTCCATTTCAGGTTCCCCACTGACTTCCTGCATCGACGGTAACCTCTTCTCTCCTTCATTCCAGTTTGCAGAATGTTTTTTCCAAAAAGCTCCTCAGCGGGGACAAGTACAGGTTCTCGTAAGTATCACAGCTTCCCAGGACCTCGCCTCTCCCTTGGGTGCAGGGGGGCTTTCAGTGACCGTGGGACTCCGGAGAAAAGCCCCGTGGCCCATGGAGGCCCCGGATGGGCCACCTTTTCCTCCTGTGGCCGTACGGGTGGGCTCAGCAGGCACAGGCCCTCCTGGTCCCCCCGGGAGCCTCCTGGTCCCCCCGGGAGCTTCCTCGTCACCCCGGGAGCCCCCTGGTCCCCCCGGGAGCCTCATCACCCCGGGAGCCCCCTGATCCCCCCGGGAGCTTTCTCGTCACCCCGGGAGCCTCCTGGTCCCCCCGGGAGTTTCCTCGTCACCCTGGGAGCCCCCTGGTCCCCCCGGGAGCTTCCTCATCACCCCGGGAGCCCCCTGGTCCCCCCGGGAGCCTCCTCATCACCCCAGGAGCCCCCTGATCCCCCCGGGAGTCTCCTCGTCACCCCGGGAGCCTGTTGCCTGCTCTGCTCGGTGCTTCCGCTGCTCTCACATGAGTCCAGGTGGCTCAGGCGTGCTGTGCCCGCAGGGCGGCCGAGTTGCAGTTCTACACCAGCGCCGCCGCCGTGGCCATGCTGGTCCCCGCCTGGGTCTTCTTCATGGTGAGTGGGGAGCAGAGCTCCTGGCACCTGGCGGCATTTGTCCTTAGCGCTTTGGGAGCAGAGTAGGTGGCGCGATGTCCTGCTTTGCTGAATTACAGTGTCCACCCCGTGCCCCAAGGAGCATGGACAGAGGTGGAGGCCAGGCCTGGTGCGGGTCTCTGAGGCCAAGCTGTAGCTGTGGGAGTTTCCCAAGGTTCTCCTGTGGCGGTTTTAGGCTGATTTATTTTCATTTACTTTTTAAAAACATTTTAAAAATTGACTTTAGAGAAAGGGGAAGGGAGAGAGAGAGAGAGAGAAGAGCATTGATGTGAAAGGAACATTGATTGGCAGCCTCCTGCCCGCTCCACACTGGGGATGGGGCCCGAAACCTGGACACGTGCCCTGATGGGGAATTGAACCAGTGGCCCTTGTGCGCCGGCCAGTGCTCCGGCAGCCCAGCCTCCCCGGCCGGGTGCTCTGTGTTTACATGTTTGAGGAGCAACGAGACTCGGCAGCTGCACCATTTTGCTACGTTCCCACCAACAGCGCCCAAGGGCCCCACCTTCTGCCCGGCCTCGCCAGCGCGTGTTCTCTGGTTCTTGCTGCTGTTTTTGTAGTCGCCGTCCTGGTGGGGGAGGGGGCCTCCCTGTGGCTGGGGTGGCGATTCCCTGGAGACCGAGTGCACTGGCCGCGTGCCTGGTCGATGCCGTCTGGTCGCCACCCAGAAGGCAGGGTTCACAGCGGCCTCAGCCTCAGCTCGTGGGCCCCGGTGGCTGGGCACGTGGGACGAGG